>NC_069501.1:716488338-716843338 GCF_027579735.1 Bombina bombina | reverse complement strand
CACCACAGGCGGTGAACAGAAAGGCAGCGGTACACGGGGATACTTATTCGTGCCAGGTACACAGTTTGCATGCACACCTTAAAACTAAAACTGTGAAACATATCCAGGACGGTAAGGATGTTAACATGTTTGAGCTGTCTGCAGAGGCCTTTAAGTTTAAGGAGATGGCGGAGGATGGTACGGGCCCTAAGAAATTTAGGCGGCCTGATACCCTTGAGGAGTGGCATCGGTGTTTCCGGGTCTACGCCACTTGCTACTTAGAGAGGTTTCCCGATCAGGGGACTGCCCTCTTTAAGTACGTTGACACCATCGACGCAATACACAGAAAGTTTGCCGATGGTGCTTGGAGGGAGTATGATATGTTATACCGGAAAAAGAAAGTGGGCAACCCACTGCTTGATTTTGGTACGATGGATTTGCACCTCTGGGCGCATCTTGATGCGGAAAGGAGGGCGCAAGGAGGCGCCATAGCGACATCGCCCGGGGCTAGGCAGACTTTGCGCTTTCGACGGCGACAAGGAGGTGTATGCTGGCGATACCAGGACAAGGCGTGTGAGCGGGGCACTTCGTGCACGTTCAAGCACGTCTGCAAGTTTTGCAGCGGGCAGCACCCCGGTGCTGATTGCTCCAAAAAGCGAGACACCCAAACTGATCGGTTTGGGGGCAAAGGAGGCGCTGGCGCTAAGGGCAGATTCACCACTTAGAGTCCAGGTCATTTGTAAATGGCTGCGTAGGTACCCAGATAGGGCGGCTGCTCAGCTTCTGGATAACGGGTTGCGTGAGGGCTTTGTGATCCCGGTAGTAGGCCGGGTAGGGGGAGCACGTGACAGGAAAAACCTGAAATCGGCTTCCCAATACCCTGAGGCAGTCAGGGAAAAACTGGGCAAAGAAGTGGCCTTGGGTAGGGTTGTAGGCCCTTTTAGGGACCGGCCGCTACCGGATTTAGTTGTCTCCCCACTAGGGGTGGTCCCCAAGAAGGAGACAGGTAAGTTCAGGCTCATACAACACCTCTCTTATCCGAAAGGGCGGTCGGTAAACGACGCTATTCCGGAGGAATTGAGCTCGGTCCGTTACCAGTCGTTTGACGACGCGCTGGCTCTGGTTAAGGAACGGGGCCCGGGAGCATTAATGGCAAAACTAGACGTGGAATCCGCGTTTATGCTACTCCCGATTCACCCATCATCCTTTGGGCTGATGGGGTGTTGGTTTGAAGGGGGGTTACTATATCGACCGTTGTCTGCCCATGGGCTGTTCGATATCCTGCGCGTACTTTGAGGCATTCAGCACTTTCCTGCACTGGGCGGTGGTCTCAGTGGCGGGGAGTGATAGAGTGGCGCACTACTTGGATGACTTTCTCCTGGTAGGGGCGGCCAACTCGCAAGAATGTGCCTCCTTAATGAAAGTCATGAGGTTCATGATGGCCAGGTTTGGGGTTCCTCTGGCAGAGGATAAGACGGAGGGGCCGTGCACGTGCTTGACATTCCTTGGCATCGAGATCGATTCAGTGGCAGGTGAATGCAGGCTGCCTAAGGAAAAGGTCGCCAAGATGTTGGCGGCTGTACGGGCCATGGTTGCAACGCAGACATGTTCACTGCGGGAACTGCAATCGCTCCTTGGCCTCCTTAACTTTGCGGGGAGAGTGATCCCGTGGGGGAAGGTGTTTAGCAAGCGACTAGAGCGGTGTTTGGGCGGAGGTAGGGCTCCGGCATCGCGTATTCGCATCATGAGGGACCTCGTGGCGGATTTGCAGGTCTGGGAGAGGTTTCTCCAGGACTTTAACGGCGTCTGCATGTGGCGAAGGGAGCCGATATCTAACCAAGCGCTACATCTGTTCACGGACGCTGCAGGAGCATCCGGGTATGGGGCTTACTTTGAAGGCGCTTGGAGTGCGGAGCCCTGGCCGACCGAATGGGCGACCAGAGGGCTTACACGCAATCTTTGTCTTCTGGAATTGTTTCCTATCCTGGTTGCGGTGGAATTGTGGAGTCACCTGTTTAGTAACAGGGCTGTGATTTTCTGGACGGATAATCTCAGCGTGGTGTTTGCGGTTAACAGGCTTTCTGCTTCATCGCCTGTGGTCGTACATTATTTGCGACACCTGGTGTTGAGATGTTTGCAACTGAACATTGACTTTAGGGCACGGCATGTGCCAGGGGTGCAGAATATAGTTGCGGATGCATTGTCGCGCTTCCAGTGGGGGGCATTTAGGGCTGCGGCGCCTGCCGCGGCTCCTAATGGTCTTTCTTGCCCTCTCTTTTTGTGGCAGATGGCGAAGGACTACAGCAACTGATCCCGGTGTTGCGGGCTTCGTTGGCACCCAGCACATGGTCGGCATATGTGAGGTACTGGAGTGAATGGGTAGGTTTTTGCGACCTTCGTGAGTTCCCCTCTTGCGAGGGTGAACAAGGGTTTTTGTTGCGCTGGCTGGCGGAGCTGAGAGGTAAGCGAGCAACGAAGGGGGGCGGTGGTAGCAAGACTATCCGCTGTGGCTTTTTTCTGCAGGCTATACGCCTTTAAAGACGAGTCGCGATCCTTTCTCGTTAAACAGCTGTTGAGGGGCTGGGGCCGTCTGGAAGTTCCACGACGAGACACAAGGGAGCCCATTACGGCAGAACGGCTAGTAAAATTACTGGACGTGCTGCCAGAGATATGTTCCTCACCTTTTGAGGCTCACCTCTTCGGGGCGGCCTTTGGCTTGGCGTTTCACGGCGCATTAAGGGTGGGTGAGTTGGTACCGCGAGCCAGAACGGCGGCCACAGGGGGGGGTCATGCACAGCCATGTTCGGTTGGTGGAGGACTCCGTGCTATTGTTCATTCCCAGGTCCAAAACGGACCAGGAGGGCCGGGGAGCTTGGCTTTCACTGCCGGGGCAGCAGGGTGTTGCCTGTTGCCCCGTGCGGCTAGTGTCATCTTACCTGGGAATACGGCCAGGAGGCTCCTCCAGGTTTTTGATACATGCTAATGGAGACCCGCTGACCAGATACCAGTTTGGCAAGGTATTGGATAAGGCAGCGCAAAAGGCTGGCCTAGACGGGTCTCGGATTGCCCCACACTCCTTCAGGGTGGGGGCAGCGACGACAGCAGCAGAGCTGGGTTGGTCCTCGGATCGGATCCGCTCATTGGGGCGGTGGAGGTCGCAGCGGTATAAATCTTACGTTATGCCGCTGTATGTTTGAGATCGGGGATCAAGGGTCATGCATGCAAGAGTTGGGGGGCTTGCGGGGGTGATACCAGAAGGTTATGGGCCAAGGTTGTGGACCTGGTCTACTGCAAGCGGGCTAACTCTTGTTTTCCTTTGTTTCAGAACACGTCCAGGTCCTGTACGGGTGTGGATCGTCGGCCATTCATATGTGCACTGGGCCGCAATTAGAGCTGCAGCCATGCCAGGAGGACAGCAGCTAGGAATTGAATCATCCAGGGCTGTGTTACGTTGGCTAGGGCGCAGAGGCTTGTCTTGGTCAGATCTGCCTGCATTGCTCCAGACCGCAGCGAAAAGGTGGGAGAAACCTCACATTTTGATAATTCATGCTGGCGGCAATGATGTGGGGGCCATTCCCACATTGGATCTGATCCGGGCAATGCAGTCAGACCTGAGGCAGTTCAAACTCTGGTTTCCAGGTGTGAGAATCGGGTGGTCGAATGTGATCCCTAGATTAAGATGGAGGCACATGGTGTGTCATAAGGCAGCTTTCCAGGTCAGGAAAAAGATCAATAGGGACCTGAGGAAGCAGGTAGTGGAACTCGAGGGTTTTGTGGTAGAGCACGGGAACATCTCGGCAGCCCATAAGGGTTTGTATAGGCAGGATGGGGTTCATTTAGAACCGGCAGGAGTAGATTTGTTCTTGCAGAACATCAGGCAGGAGTTACTCCTAAGAGTATAGGGTGGCGGCAAGAGTCAGGACCATTGTATATGCAGGTCAGTCTCTTGTGGCGGGTGGTCAGGATCACGGCTGCAGACTGGAAGGAGGTTTGAGTAATGGCCATTGCGGTCAGGGTGACGTCACAGGCTTGGTATGCTTGGGCGTGCTCGGGCTGAGTATTGTTAGGCCGGAAAACCCCTAATTATGAAAGTGCGTGAGTATCTCCGCCTTGTGGTCTGCAGCGGTTGTCCCTTGGCCATTTTCTAGAAGGGGTTATTCATAGTTAGATGTAGGCCCCGATTGCCGCCACCCATGGATAAGTTAACTGCCAGTTCCACGGCTGGTACCAATAAATGCGACCCACGGGTCTTTCACCCACAGAACTGTGTTGTGTTTTATTTATTAGTTGTTAAGTTATATTAAGTGTTAAGTTAAGTTAAGTTAAGTTACAAGCAGACACTCAGGAGATGTAGGGCATTTAATCCCTTAAGAAAGTGCAGGGCAAATAGCCCGGAGCGTAGCTAAGGGTTAAGGCCTGTAGGAGTGAGTGCTGCTGTGTGTGTGTATTAGTTACAATGTTGCATTATGTTGGGAGGGGTTTACTAACCTTATAAGAAGGATGTACAGGAATTCTACTTCCTCTTTGTTCCTGTGGACTCCCAGAAGAATTTTCCCCACCCTCCCAGCCCTGTTATACACTGTGTTGAATTTGTTATGCACTGTTGTTTTGTCTTGTCATCCAACCGGATGGATTTGTTATGCATTTACGGATTGGCACTTGTAATGCATTATTGATTCGATGATAGGCATTACTGATTGGCACTGGTAATGCTCTATTGATTCAGTCAAAGAAATAACAGGCGGCAATCGGTCTGTCATTAGGTCTCTATCGAGACTAGGTGTCTGAGGCAGGAAGAGGGTTACTCGAACTACTTCCCTAAGACCAAGGACGGTAATTTTGAACTCCCCAGTTATTGACATGCTGTTCGTCAAGTCAAGGCTGGACCTACAGGTTTGGAGTTAATAATGCTTGCACCCTACTCTGGCGGGTGGTCAGGATCACGGCTGCAGACTGGAAGGAGGTTTGAGTAATGGCCATTGCGGTCAGGGTGACGTTGCAGGCTTGGTATGCTTGGGCGTGCTCGGGCTGAGTATTGTTAGGCCGGAAAACCCCTAATTATGAAAGTGCGTGAGTATCTCCGCCTTGTGGTCTGCAGCGGTGTCCCTTGGCCATTTTCTAGAAGGGGTTATTCATAGTTAGATGTAGGCCCCGATTGCCGCCACCCGTGGATAAGTTAACTGCCAGTTCCACGGCTGGTACCAATAAATGCGACCCACGGGTCTTTCACCCACAGAACTGTGTTGTGTTTTATTTATTAGTTGTTAAGTTATATTAAGTGTTAAGTTAAGTTAAGTTACAAGCAGACACTCAGGAGATGTAGGGCATTTAATCCCTTAGCAGGGGCGGCTCTCATGCAATTCTATTAAAAAAATGGGCTCTCTGCTATGTAAAAGTTTGCAACAGAGAGAACCTGACATATGTTTAGACTTTACACCTAATAAAAATCAAATTACACTGTTTTCAGTGTACTGTACCTTAAAATCACTGTTATTTTCGTATGCATAGGGTTTCCTTTCATAGTAATTAGTGTTTTGATTATTGTGATACAAGCTCACCACCTTTTAATTTGCAAGCAAAAACAGTGAGATCTGCAGGGATAAAATGCTTACAGAATTGCACTGTGATTTGAGAGACCATTTCATATACGTCTAAAGAACGTCCATATTCAGCCCATTTTACAAGAAAACAACAATTACGCTTTGTATTTTGTACTTAGAAGTACAAATTTTTGTGTTTTCGCACATCCAGTGTACTTAAATTATGATTTATGCTGTGCATATTAAATATGATTTATTCCTGTGTAATTTACAGAAAAAAATAAAAAATTTTTGACAATATATGATGGGCCAGATTATGAGTGGAGCGCAAATTAATGCTTCCTCTTGAGCGGTAATTGCGCTAGAAGTAAGATTTTTGCGCTCGTATTATGAGTTGAAAGTAAACTGTTTTCACTCTTGCCCTAATTCAACAAGTCCAAACAGCCAAACTTAGAATATTGCGCATGCGTAAGTCAATGGAGAAGTCAATTGAGAAAAGAAAGTGAAAAAAAAAACACTCTCAAGCAAACACAATCGCATATTCTCATTTGCACTAACCCAACATGAAAATATGAATAGTTCACATTCCAATGTTCTGCACATAGCAGAATATGTTATATTTATTCATAAAAACATATTTCTACATATATCTGATGGTATTTTGGTACAATATATTTCTATACCTATATATATAGATGATTATTTATAGGTATAGATATATATATAGATATACTGTTTACAGGAATATCTATTTAAAAATACTTAGAACATATTCTGCTATGTGCAGAACATTGTAGTGAGAAATATGTAAGTAAATACATAGTTAAAACCTTTATTATACAGGGAGTGCAGAATTATTAGGCAAGTTGTATTTTTGAGGATTAATTTTATTATTGAACAACAACCATGTTCTCAATGAACCCAAAAAACTCATTAATATCAAAGCTGAATAGTTTTGGAAGTAGTTTTTAGTTTGTTTTTAGTTATAGCTATTTTAGGGTTATATCTGTGTGTGCAGGTGACTATTACTGTGCATAATTATTAGGCAACTTAACAAAAAACAAATATATACCCATTTCAATTATTTATTTTTACCAGTGAAACCAATATAACATCTCAACATTCACAAATATACATTTCTGACATTCAAAAAACAAAACAAAAACAAATCAGTGACCAATATAGCCACCTTTCTTTGCAAGGACACTCAAAAGCCTGCCATCCATGGATTCTGTCAGTGTTTTGATCTGTTCACCATCAACATTGCGTGCAGCAGCAACCACAGCCTCCCAGACACTGTTCAGAGAGGTGTACTGTTTTCCCTCCTTGTAAATCTCACATTTGATGATGGACCACAGGTTCTCAATGGGGTTCAGATCAGATGAACAAGGAGGCCATGTCATTAGATTTTCTTCTTTTATACCCTTTCTTGCCACGCGTGTGATGGAGCATTGTCCTGCATGAAAATCATGTTTTTCTTGAAGGATGCAGACTTCTTCCTGTACCACTGCTTGAAGAAGGTGTCTTCCAGAAACTGGCAGTAGGACTGGGAGTTGAGCTTGACTCCATCCTCAACCCAAAAAGGCCCCACAAGCTCATCTTTGATGATACCAGCCCAAACCAGTACTCCACCTCCACCTTGCTGGCGTCTGAGTCGGACTGGAGCTCTCTGACCTTTACCAATCCAGCCACGGGCCCATCCATCTGGCCCATCAAGACTTACTCTCATTTCATCAGTCCATAAAACCTTAGAAAAATCAGTCTTGAGATATTTCTTGGCTCAGTCTTGACGTTTCAGCTTGTGTGTCTTGTTCAGTGGTGATCGTCTTTCAGCCTTTCTTACCTTGGCCATGTCTCTGAGTATTGCACACCTTGTGCTTTTGGGCACTCCAGTGATGTTGCAGCTCTGAAATATGGCCAAACTGGTGGCAAGTGGCATCTTGGCAGCTGCACGCTTGCCTTTTCTCAGTTCATGGGCAGTTATTTTGCGCCTTGGTTTTTCCACACGCTTCTTGCGACCCTGTTGACTATTTTGAATGAAACGCTTGATTGTTCGATGATCACGCTTCAGAAGCTTTGCAATTTTAAGAGTGCTGCATCCCTCTGCAAGATATCTCACTATTTTTGACTTTTCTGAGCCTGTCAAGTCCTTCTTTTGACCCATTTTGCCAAAGGAAAGGAAGTTGCCTAATAATTATGCACACCTGATATAGGGTGTTTATGTCATCCTCTCCTCATGGAATCCTCTCCTCATGGTTCATCCACATACAATAATCACACTACCTAAACACACATAAGCAAAAAAGAAACATTACCAGGCCTCTAACTGCATATGAAACCCTTTGCTCACTACAATACCCACCACGTCCCACAATCTCCTCCCTCTATGGGATTTTGTCAGACACAGGACCAGATTCTCTTCCCTCTTACAGCCATAAGTAGCAACTAGACTTGGGATGCGACATAACCAATAAAGAATGGACCAAAATCTTCGTCCATGTACCTACAACAAATGCTAAGTCCTAAACAGAGACTGCCAGTGAGAAATCTCACTTGGAAGAAATTAACTCTAACTGGACCAATGGACTTTCTACAAGTTTTGTGGGACATACAGGGAGTGCAGAATTATTAGGCAAATGAGTATTTTGACCACATCATCCTCTTTATGCATGTTGTCTTACTCCATGCTGTATAGGCTCGAAAGCCTACTACCAATTAAGCATATTAGGTGATGTGCATCTCTGTAATGAGAAGGGGTGTGGTCTAATGACATAAACACCCTATATCAGGTGTGCATAATTATTAGGCAACTTCCTTTCCTTTGGCAAAATGGGTCAAAAGAAGGACTTGACAGGCTCAGAAAAGTCAAAAATAGTGAGATATCTTGCAGAGGGATGCAGCACTCTTAAAATTGCAAAGCTTCTGAAGCGTGATCATCGAACAATCAAGCGTTTCATTCAAAATAGTCAACAGGGTCGCAAGAAGCGTGTGGAAAAACCAAGGCGCAAAATAACTGCCCATGAACTGAGAAAAGTCAAGCGTGCAGCTGCCAAGATGCCACTTGCCACCAGTTTGGCCATATTTCAGAGCTGCAACATCACTGGAGTGCCCAAAAGCACAAGGTGTGCAATACTCAGAGACATGGCCAAGGTAAGAAAGGCTGAAAGACGACCACCACTGAACAAGACACACAAGCTGAAACGTCAAGACTGGGCCAAGAAATATCTCAAGACTGATTTTTCTAAGGTTTTATGTACTGATGAAATGAGAGTGAATCTTGATGGGCTAGATGGATGGGCCCGTGGCTGGATTGGTAAAGGTCAGAGAGCTCCAGTCCGACTCAGACGCCAGCAAGGTGGAGGTGGAGTACTGGTTTGGGCTGGTATCATCAAAGATGAGCTTGTGGGGCCTTTTCGGGTTGAGGATGGAGTCAAGCTCAACTCCCAGTCCTACTGCCAGTTTCTGGAAGACACCTTCTTCAAGCAGTGGTACAGGAAGAAGTCTGCATCCTTCAAGAAAAACATGATTTTCATGCAGGACAATGCTCCATCACACGCGTCCAAGTACTCCACAGCGTGGCTGGCAAGAAAGGGTATAAAAGAAGAAAATCTAATGACATGGCCTCCTTGTTCACCTGATCTGAACCCCATTGAGAACCTGTGGTCCATCATCAAATGTGAGATTTACAAGGAGGGAAAACAGTACACCTCTCTGAACAGTGTCTGGGAGGCTGTGGTTGCTGCTGCACGCAATGTTGATGGTGAACAGATCAAAACACTGACAGAATCCATGGATGGCAGGCTTTTGAGTGTCCTTGCAAAGAAAGGTGGCTATATTGGTCACTGATTTGTTTTTGTTTTGTTTTTGAATGTCAGAAAACAGAATTTATGTTTACCTGATAAATTACTTTCTCCAACGGTGTGTCCGGTCCACGGCGTCATCCTTACTTGTGGGATATTCTCTTCCCCAACAGGAAATGGCAAAGAGCCCAGCAAAGCTGGTCACATGATCCCTCCTAGGCTCCGCCTTCCCCAGTCATTCGACCGACGTAAAGGAGGAATATTTGCATAGGAGAAACCATATGATACCGTGGTGACTGTAGTTAAAGAAAATAAATTATCAGACCTGATTAAAAAACCCGGGCGGGCCGTGGACCGGACACACCGTTGGAGAAAGTAATTTATCAGGTAAACATAAATTCTGTTTTCTCCAACATTGGTGTGTCCGGTCCACGGCGTCATCCTTACTTGTGGGAACCAATACCAAAGCTTTAGGACACGGATGAAGGGAGGGAGCAAATCAGGTCACCTAGATGGAAGGCACCACGGCTTGCAAAACCTTTCTCCCAAAAATAGCCTCAGAAGAAGCAAAAGTATCAAACTTGTAAAATTTAGTAAAAGTGTGCAGTGAAGACCAAGTCGCTGCCTTACATATCTGATCAACAGAAGCCTCGTTCTTGAAGGCCCATGTGGAAGCCACAGCCCTAGTGGAATGAGCTGTGATTCTTTCAGGAGGCTGCCGTCCGGCAGTCTCATAAGCCAATCTGATGATGCTTTTAATCCAAAAAGAGAGAGAGGTAGAAGTTGCTTTTTGACCTCTCCTTTTACCAGAATAAACAACAAACAAGGAAGATGTTTGTCTAAAATCCTTTGTAGCATCTAAATAGAATTTTAGAGCACGAACAACATCCAAATTGTGCAACAAACGTTCCTTCTTTGAAACTGGATTCGGACACAAAGAAGGCACGACTATCTCCTGGTTAATGTTTTTGTTAGAAACAACTTTCGGAAGAAAACCAGGTTTAGTACGTAAAACCACCTTATCTGCATGGAACACCAGATAAGGAGGAGAACACTGCAGAGCAGATAATTCTGAAACTCTTCTAGCAGAAGAAATTGCAACCAAAAACAAAACTTTCCAAGATAATAACTTAATATCAACGGAATGTAAGGGTTCAAACGGAACCCCCTGAAGAACTGAAAGAACTAAATTGAGACTCCAAGGAGGAGTCAAAGGTTTGTAAACAGGCTTGATTCTAACCAGAGCCTGAACAAAGGCTTGAACATCTGGCACAGCTGCCAGCTTTTTGTGAAGTAACACAGACAAGGCAGAAATCTGTCCCTTCAAGGAACTTGCAGATAATCCTTTCTCCAAACCTTCTTGAAGAAAGGATAGAATCTTAGGAATTTTTACCTTGACCCAAGGGAATCCTTTAGATTCACACCAACAGATATATTTTTTCCATATTTTGTGGTAAATTTTTCTAGTTACAGGCTTTCTGGCCTGAACAAGAGTATCAATGACAGAATCTGAGAACCCTCGCTTTGATAAGATCAAGCGTTCAATCTCCAAGCAGTCAGTTGGAGTGAGACCAGATTCGGATGTTCGAACGGACCTTGAACAAGAAGGTCTCGTCTCAAAGGTAGCTTCCATGGTGGAGCCGATGACATATTCACCAGGTCTGCATACCAAGTCCTGCGTGGCCACGCAGGAGCTATCAAGATCACCGATGCCCTCTCCTGATTGATCCTGGCTACCAGCCTGGGGATGAGAGGAAACGGCGGGAATACATAAGCTAGTTTGAAGGTCCAAGGTGCTACTAGTGCATCTACTAGAGTCGCCTTGGGATCCCTGGATCTGGACCCGTAGCAAGGAACCTTGAAGTTCTGACGAGAGGCCATCAGATCCATGTCTGGAATGCCCCACAATTGAGTAATTTGGGCAAAGATTTCCGGATGGAGTTCCCACTCCCCCGGATGAAATGTCTGACGACTCAGAAAATCCGCTTCTCAATTTTCCACTCCTGGGATGTGGATTGCAGACAAGTGGCAGGAGTGAGTCTCCGCCCATTGAATGATTTTGGTCACTTCTTCCATCGCCAGGGAACTCCTTGTTCCCCCCTTATGGTTGATGTACGCAACAGTCGTCATGTTGTCTGATTGAAACCGTATGAACTTGGCCTTTGCTAGCTGAGGCCAAGCCTTGAGAGCATTGAATATCGCTCTCAGTTCCAGAATATTTATCGGGAGAAGAGATTCTTCCCGAGACCAAAGACCCTGAGCTTTCAGGGGTCCCCAGACCGCGCCCCAGCCCACCAGACTGGCGTCGGTCGTGACAATGACCCACTCTGGTCTGCGGAAGCTCATCCCTTGTGACAGGTTGTCCAGGGACAGCCACCAACGGAGTGAATCTCTGGTCCTCTGATCTACTTGTATCGTCGGAGACAAGTCTGTATAGTCCCCATTCCACTGACTGAGCATGCACAGTTGTAATGGTCTTAGATGAATTCGCGCAAAAGGAACTATGTCCATTGCCGCTACCATCAAACCTATTACTTCCATGCACTGCGCTATGGAAGGAAGAGGAACAGAATGAAGTATTTGACAAGAGTTTAGAAGTTTTGATTTTCTGGCCTCTGTCAGAAAAATCCTCATTTCTAAGGAGTCTATTATTGTTCCCAAGAAGGGAACCCTTGTTGACGGAGATAGAGAACTTTTTTCTACGTTCACTTTCCACCCGTGAGATCTGAGAAAGGCCAGGACAATGTCCGTGTGAGCCTTTGCTTGAGGAAGGGACGATGCTTGAATCAGAATGTCGTCCAAGTAAGGTACTACTGCAATGCCCCTTGGTCTTAGCACCGCTAGAAGGGACCCTAGTACCTTTGTGAAAATCCTTGGAGCAGTGGCTAATCCGAACGGAAGTGCCACAAACTGGTAATGCTTGTCCAGGAATGCGAACCTTAGGAACCGATGATGTTCCTTGTGGATAGGAATATGTAGATACGCATCCTTTAAATCCACCGTGGTCATGAATTGACCTTCCTGGATGGAAGGAAGAATTGTTCGAATGGTTTCCATTTTGAACGATGGAACCTTGAGAAACTTGTTTAGGATCTTGAGATCTAAGATTGGTCTGAATGTTCCCTCTTTTTTGGGAACTACGAACAGATTGGAGTAGAACCCCATCCCTTGTTCTCCTAAAGGAACAGGATGAATCACTCCCATTTTTAACAGGTCTTCTACACAATGTAAGAATGCCTGTCTTTTCATGTGGTCTGAAGACAATTGAGACCTGTGGAACCTCCCCCTTGGGGGAGGCCCCTTGAATTCCAGAAGATAACCTTGGGAGACTATTTCTAGTGCCCAAGGATCCAGAACATCTCTTGCCCAAGCCTGAGCGAAGAGAGAGAGTCTGCCCCCCACCAGATCCGGTCCCGGATCGGGGGCCAACATTTCATGCTGTCTTGGTAGCAGTGGCAGGCTTCTTGGCCTGCTTTCCCTTGTTCCAGCCTTGCATTGGTCTCCAGGCTGGCTTGGCTTGAGAAGTATTACCCTCTTGCTTAGAGGACGTAGCACTTGGGGCTGGTCCGTTTCTACGAAAGGGACGAAAATTAGGTTTATTTTTGGCCTTGAAAGACCTATCCTGAGGAAGGGCGTGGCCCTTACCCCCAGTGATATCAGAGATAATCTCTTTCAAGTCAGGGCCAAACAGCGTTTTCCCCTTGAAAGGAATGTTAAGCAATTTGTTCTTGGAAGACGCATCCGCTGACCAAGATTTCAACCAAAGCGCTCTGCGCGCCACAATAGCAAACCCAGAATTTTTCGCCGCTAACCTAGCCAATTGCAAAGTGGCGTCTAGGGTGAAAGAATTAGCCAATTTGAGAGCACGGATTCTGTCCATAATCTCCTCATAAGGAGGAGAATCACTATCGATCGCCTTTTCTAGCTCATCGAACCAGAAACACGCGGCTGTAGTGACAGGGACAATGCATGAAATTGGTTGTAGAAGGTAACCTTGCTGAACAAACATCTTTTTAAGCAAACCTTCTAATTTTTTATCCATAGGATCTTTGAAAGCACAACTATCTTCTATGGGTATAGTGGTGCGTTTGTTTAAAGTAGAAACCGCCCCCTCGACCTTGGGGACTGTCTGCCATAAGTCCTTTCTGGGGTCAACCATGGGAAACAATTTTTTAAATATGGGGGGAGGGACGAAAGGTATACCGGGCCTTTCCCATTCTTTATTTACAATGTCCGCCACCCGCTTGGGTATAGGAAAAGCTTCTGGGGGCCCCGGGACCTCTAGGAACTTGTCCATTTTACATAGTTTCTCTGGGATGATCAAATTCTCACAATCATCCAGAGTGGATAACACCTCCTTAAGCAGAGCGCGGAGATGTTCCAACTTAAATTTAAATGTAATCACATCGGGTTCAGCTTGTTGAGAAATTTTCCCTGAATCTGAAATTTCTCCCTCAGACAAAACCTCCCTGGCCCCCTCAGACTGGTGTAGGGGCATATCAGAACCATTATCATCAGCGTCCTCATGCTCTTCAGTATCTAAAACAGAGCAGCCGCGCTTACGCTGATAAGTGGGCATTTTGGCTAAAATGTTTTTGATAGAATTATCCATTACAGCCGTTAATTGTTGCATAGTAAGGAGTATTGGCGCGCTAGATGTACTAGGGGCCTCCTGAGTGGGCAAGACTGGTGTAGACGAAGGAGGGAATGATGCAGTACCATGCTTACTCCCCTCACTTGAGGAATCATCTTGGGCATCATTTTCAGTGTCACATAAATCACATCTATTTAAATGAGAAGGAACCTTGGCTTCCCCACATTCAGAACACAGTCTATCTGGTAGTTCAGACATGTTAAACAGGCATAAACTTGATAACAAAGTACAAAAAACGTTTTAAAATAAAACCGTTACTGTCACTTTAAATTTTAAACTGAACACACTTTATTACTGCAATTGCGAAAAAGTATGAAGGAATTGTTCAAAATTCACCAAAATTTCACCACAGTGTCTTAAAGCCTTAAAAGTATTGCACACCAAATTTGGAAGCTTTAACCCTTAAAATAACGGAACCGGAGCCGTTTTTATCTTTAACCCCTTTACAGTCCCTGGTATCTGCTTTGCTGAGACCCAACCAAGCCCAAAGGGGAATACGATACCAAATGACGCCTTCAGAAAGTCTTTTTTATGTATCAGAGCTCCTCACACATGCGACTGCATGTCATGCTTCTCAAAAACAAGTGCGCAATACCGGCGCGAAAATGAGGCTCTGGCTATGATTAGGGAAAGCCCCTAGAGAATAAGGTGTCTAAAACAGTGCCTGCCGATATTATTTTACAAAAATACCCATATTAAATGATTCCTCAAGGCTAAATATGTTATATATGAATCGATTTAGCCCAGAAAATGTCTACAGTCTTAACAAGCCCTTGTGAAGCCCTTATTTACTCTGTAATAAAAATGGCTTACCGGATCCCATAGGGAAAATGACAGCTTCCAGCATTACATCGTCTTGTTAGAATGTGTCATACCTCAAGCAGCAAAAGTCTGCTCACTGTTCCCCCAACTGAAGTTAATTCCTCTCAACAGTCCTGTGTGGAAACAGCCATCGATTTTAGTAACGGTTGCTAAAATCATTTTCCTCTTACAAACAGAAATCTTCATCTCTTTTCTGTTTCAGAGTAAATAGTACATACCAGCACTATTTTAAAATAACAAACTCTTGATTGAATAATAAAAACTACAGTTAAACACTAAAAAACTCTAAGCCATCTCCGTGGAGATGTTGCCTGTACAACGGCAAAGAGAATGACTGGGGAAGGCGGAGCCTAGGAGGGATCATGTGACCAGCTTTGCTGGGCTCTTTGCCATTTCCTGTTGGGGAAGAGAATATCCCACAAGTAAGGATGACGCCGTGGACCGGACACACCTATGTTGGAGAAATGTATATTTGTGAATGTTGAGATGTTATATTGGTTTCACTGGTAAAAATAAATAATTGAAATGGGTATATATTTGTTTTTTGTTAAGTTGCCTAATAATTATGCACAGTAATAGTCACCTGCACACACAGATATCCCCCTAAAATAGCTATAACTAAAAACAAACTAAAAATTACTTCCAAAACTATTCAGCTTTGATATTAATGAGTTTTTTGGGTTAATTGAGAACATGGTTGTTGTTCAATAATAAAATTAATCCTCAAAAATACAACTTGCCTAATAATTCTGCACTCCCTGTATAGTATGGCTTTGATCCTGTAACAAATGTTTTCTGTGACATGTACTCAGCTCTCTGTATTGCTATACAGAATGATTTGCTTTATTGTATTGTTCAATAACCCAAAAAAAAAAAAAATATGAATATTGCATAAATATGCTTTTACATGTTTTCTTTACATGTGTTCATCAACTTAATTGCAAAGGGCTCCAATGCACTTATATATATGTCTATATATTTATACATATGTATTTATGTGTTTATATTAGGGATGGGCGAATGTGTTTATATGAGAATTTGAATGTTAGAACGAATGTTATTGTAGAAATTCGATTTACATAACAGAATGTTGATAAGAACGAATATTCTTAAAAATGCGATTTTCGAATGTTATTTACAGTTTTTGAATGTCACATTCGTATTCGAATGTCACATTCGAATTCAAATGTCACTTTCAAATTCGAATATTACATTTATAAAACACAATTGTATACTAGAAACACTATTTCGAATTCGAATGTCACATTCAAATCGAATATCACATTCGAATAATCACATTCAAATTTGAATATAACATTTATAAAACACAGTATTAGACTAGAAATACTATTTCGAATTCGAATGTCCCATTCAAATTGAATATCACATTCAAATCGAATATCACATTTATTAAACACAGTCAGGGCCGCCATCAGGGGGTGACAGGGGTGACTCCTGTCAGGGGCCCAATGGGCCAGGGGGGCCCCATGAGGCAAGAACTAAAAATTTTTTTTTAAAAAATTTTGGCAGCCACCAGTGGGTACTACAGCAGAGTGCTAATTGAGCATGGGAAATATTATTACAAAGAGTAAAGTATTAGTATTTGAGAGGATTTCTGAGTGTGCACTAAACCACTATGCACAGTGTGAGACAGACTTGGCACTTTGTTTGTACAGTGTGTGCCTGAGTCAGACGGCAGATCACTTTAATTTGCAGAGGAGGTAGGACTTACTTAGCAAATGTTTTTTATTTCTTTGTGCAATTTTGGATTGTAACTTCAGTTACAATCCGATTGTATGGTGGGGCCAGGGGTCCATAAAAACACATTTTTTTTAGCAGCAGTGTATTTATGATTATTTGACAATGCTGTAGAAATTCTATATTTAAAACCATGCAGAAATGTTTCCTCCTCAATACACAAATGGTAGGTGCCCTTTTGGCAGATATGTATTTATATATATATATATGTGTTTATGTCTTTGTGCTTTGGTTTGTGTCCCTATGACTGTGTATGAATTTTTTTTCTGTGGGTTTTTTCTGAGGGTGGGTGTGTATGTCTTTGTGCATTTTCTGTGGATGTCTGAGAGGGTGTGTGCATATGTCTTTGAGCTTTTTCTATGGGTGTCTCTGTGAGGGTGTGTGTATGTTTGTCTTTGCGTATTTTCTCTGGATGCCTCTGTGAGGGTGGTGTGTATGTCTGTGTTTTCTGTGGATGTCTCTGTGAGGGTGTGTGTGTGTGTATGTATGTTTGTCTGTGTTTTCTGTGGATGTCTCTGTGAGGGTGTGTGTTTTCTGTGGGTGTCTCTGTGTGGGTGTGTGTATGTCTTTGTGTGTTTTCTGTGGATGTCTCATTGAGGGTGTGTGTATGTATGTCTTTCTATGTCTTATGTGATTGTCTCTCTGTGTGTGTATGTCTTTGTGTCTTTTCTGTGGGTGTCTCTGTCGGTGTTTCCTTTGGTGTATGTGCAAGTTTGTGTGTGTGTGTCCATTGTCTGTTCCTTTTTAGGACATTTTGACCTTACTACTGATTATTCACATCTTTCTAAAGACTTTGAGACTAATGAGACCTTTCCAGAAGTCACCAATCCACCATTTAACCTTTAAATTATTGTTTAGGCAGTTCAGGGCCCTTCCTTTCAGCCACTGCATGCTGTTGTCATCATTTAGTTGGCATCTTCCTTTACAAAAAGATAATCAGAACTCCATATTTTGTTTTCTAAATCTCCTTTCTCCTTTCTACAAAATTGTAGTTTACCTCATTACTTGTCAGGTCAATGTAAACAAGTGCTGAGTGTCTGTTTGGGTGTCTGTGTCTAAGTGTGTTTCTTTGCGTGTCTGCTAGAGTGTCTATATGTGAATCCTTATGTGTGAGTGTGTGTGTGTTTCAGTGTATGAGTGTGTCTGTGTGTGTGTGTATGTTACTACCTTTACAACATTTCCAAGTTGAAATAGACACTTAAGAATAAAGTGCATATATGTTTTAGTCACTTGGTCAAAAATTACACATGTCAAGGGGGGGGGGGGGGGTGGCCCTGATCAATGGTTAAGTCAGGGGCCCCAAAATTTCTAGTGGCAGCCCTGATCACAGTTGTAAACTAGAAATACTATTTCAAATTCAAATGTTACATTTAAAAAACACAGTATTAGACTAGAAATACTATTTTGAACTTGAATGTGACATTCGAATGTAGCATTCGAATTCGAATATTACATTTATTACTGATCACAGTAATAAATGTAATATTCACACACTGATCAGGGGCCCCAAAATTTCTAGTGGCAGCCCTGATCACAGTTGTAAACTAGAAATACTATTTCAAATTCAAATGTTACATTTAAAAAACACAGTTGTAGACTAGAAATACTATTTCGAATTTGAATGTCACGTTCGAATTAGAATATTACATTTTGAAATTGAATGAATACATAGCTAAACATTCTATTATTCTAACAAATATTTTCGAATTTTATAGAAAAATTTGAAAAATGAAAATTCGAAAATAGAATGTTATATAAACATTCGAAATTCTATTCGAATGAACGAATGTATAAAAATTCATTTTTAAATTTTGAATTTTTAGAAACATTCACCCATCCCTAGTTTATATGTGTATATATGTCTGTAATACATATATACATGTATAAATACAAAAACACACATGTGCACGCATAAAGACATACAGAATATATACTGCATATATATATATATATATATATATACATATCCATCTTTAGACATTTATATGTATGTATCTCTATGTTAAAGCCCTTTTACTTGCTTTTTTTTTCTAACACCTGAGACCTCATATCTTAGAGCCCTTATAACTTTTATGTGCAATATTTTTTTATCATTTTTATTAAATAGTGTTATTATGAGTGTAACTATAGTTTGTAATGCATTTTTTATGCGTTTTGTGCAACTTTATGTTTCACCAACAGTTAACCAGAGCACTGAAGTCGTGGCAACCATTCTAGTGTAAGTTGTGCTCAAACAATTGCGTTTACTTTCAACTCGTAATACCAAACGTTTGCGCTCTACTCGTAATCTAGCCTGATGTTTGGTGAACGGTTTTGTTACGATTTTTTATGCACTTTAGCAATACAACTTTTTCTTATGTATTTTTGTGTGAATGGTAGCCACCAATAAGCAAGCGCTATCCAGGGTGCTGAACCTAAAATGGACCAGCTTCTAAGCTTCACATTCCTGATTTTCAAATAAAGATAGCAATAGAATGAATACAAATTAATAATATGAATACATTAGAAAGTTGCTTAAAATTGCATGTTTTATCTGAATCATGAAAGAAAAATTGTGGGTTTAATATCCCTTTAAATTGCATTAACAACTACATTGTTCTGTATATTGTTTTACTTATTGTAATACTAGTTTCATACCTCTGCTAGTAGACCCAGCAGGTTGCATAGGTGTAACTGAATGATTTCTGCCAGGTTCTGAAAACAGGGTAATCTAATGCGTATTGGCTTAAGTTTTTCATTTTGAAAGCTTGCCCCCTGGTCCCTACTAACTTTTCTCTCTCCGGCAAAATTTCCCTTTTCAGAGAACTCCTAACTTATAGGAGGCATCTCGCAACTCGCAACTCGCAAGGACAGCTCCTTTTTTAAAGTAAGTGTCGGTGAAGTCTTACACATCCCATCTGGCTAATTGGGCCCTAAACACTTTTTGGAGTATAACTTTAGCTTACAGAAAAAGCCAAATATGGAATATGAAATGAAAATTGTTTTCTATAGCCTACATGTTAATTACTCTTGCGCAGTTCTGAATCTCCTCATATTTTCAACACACATTTTTAGGTTTCACATCGTCAGTTCACCTTAAAAATAGGATTTTTCCCCCATCTTATTTAATAAAAATGATTCAGTGAAAATAAGAAGTTGACATTCCTCTTTGCAATTAATACAGAAATGAATAAGAATTAGAGATGTGCATTCGTTCAAAAACTAATGCAAAAATAATAAAAAAATATGAACGAATTATGAACGAATAAAAGAATCACCATATGAACGAATAAATGAATGTTTGAACAAACTAATATCGTTCATATTGCGAAACACAGTCAGGAGAGAAGCCAATCAAAATAGATCCTGAAAACCTCCTCCATTCTACTTACACTGGTGAGACACACTCTACTTCAAAACTGTCACGCCGCGCCGCTCTAGCCATTGCTAGGGGCGTGTTGTCTCCTTCCATACTCGTTGCCAGGGGCTGTGTTGGGTCTGGATGCGTGCGGCACTGACGTCATCGCCGCGCGCTCCTCTCTCTCAGATGCCGGTCCGGATTACTCTGGCGCGAATCCTGCACCTATGTAAGTCACTTAATAACGATCTATCACTGCCCAAGTATAGGTGTTACTTTGTGTGCTCCTGAGTGTGATAGATTGTTACTCTGTATTGTCTTTATGTGTTTAAACCCTGCCTGTCTGACTACTCTGCCTGTTATACCCCTGAATTGCTGGATTGATATACTGCTGCGGAACTCTGCCTATCTGACTACTCTGCCTGTTTAACCCCTAAATTGCTGGATTGATATACTGCTGCTGAACTCTGCCTGTCTGACTACTCTGCCTGTTTAACCCCTGTTGTTCTGGATTACCTCTTTGTTGCCGAACCCTGCCTGCCTGACCATTCTAGTGGTGTGCCCTTGGACTACTTTACCATTGTCAAACTCTGCCTGCCTGACCATTCTAGTGTTTTGCCCTTGGACTGCTTAACTGTTGCCAAATCCTGCCTGTCTGACCATTCTAGTGATTTGCCTTGGACTGCTCTGCCATTGCCGCTGGGGACTGTCCTGCCTGTGGCGAGTGCCGCCCTCCTCATCTTACTAACTTTCTCTGCTCTGGCATATTCCCTATCATTCAGGCTCGACGCCGGGATAACAAGACTACTGGCAGAGTTCGGTCTGATAGAGGAGTATCCCACAAGCGTTACATTATAGTTGGCACGAGATGTTTACCTTCAGGGACAGATATTGGGAACCCATACCACACAATTGCAGAATATGGATTCCAAGCTAGAGGCTATTACCACTCAACTCTCCTTACTAGTTACAGCGAAGAATACTGATACTGTTGTTTCACTGCCAGTCCCTACTCCTAGTACTGCAACTTCTTCCTCTGCTTCTGGAGGTATACCCCGGATACCTTTAAGATATAAAAAACACACAGCGTCCACCGATTCAAGGTAGCAAGAGAGCAATTTATTTACATGCGCAAAACAAGCAAAAGTTGCACTCACAAGATAGCAGTGTTTGAATAGCGTATCATGGACGTAACCACAGTCCTTCGTGACTCCGATATGTCCGGTCTTAAATTCGGGTCTCTTATATGTGTGTAGATTTTACTGCATCGTCCTCACTACAGAGTTCTATGACACAGTCTTTGTCTACAACTCCTTGGATTACTTGCTGTCCAGTATCTCTAGATTTCTTAGCCAGACGCTAATAACCAGATGCTGTAAGTTGCTTCCACAACGAGACCATCACACACTTGTCCGGATACAGTCTATATAGTGATACACTGCCATTAAATTAACCCTTTAATTTAGTGGTTAATTTAGTGGCAGATTATCACTATATAGACTGCATCCGGACAAGTGTGTGACGGTCTCGTTGTGGAAGCAACTTACAGCATCTGGTTATTAGCGTCTGGATAAGAGATCTAGAGATACTGGACAGCAAGTAATCCAGGGAGTTGTAGACAAAGACTGTGTCATAGAACTCTAGAGTGAGGACGATGCGGTAAAATCTACACACATATAAGACACCTGAATTTCAGACCGGACATATCGGAGTCACGAAGGACTGTGGTTACATCCATGATACGCTATTCAAACACTGCTATCTTGTGAGTGCAACTTTTGCTTGTTTTGGGCATGTAAATAAATTGCTTTCTTGCTACCTTGAATCGGTGGGTGCTGTGTGTTTTTTATATCTTTCAGTTGCCTTCGTTGTCGGACCAGGACACCCGGATCACACACCAAGCTGCAACCGTTCAAGGAAAGTAATTGTTCTGAACTTTAATATATATTCTAACGTTCTAGTTGGACTTTTAGTTTATGATAAAAAGCAATTATTAACTGTTATCAAATTTGATTAATTTTATCAATTTTGTAAGTTTATATTATAACGGGTTTTGAGTTGGTGTCATCAAATGGTTCACATTGTTTGATAATTTTAATTGTATGAATTAAGACTATATTGGTTCTTGTTACATTTTTTAATAGTATAATTTTTTTAACTTACAGACAAATTAGATGGTCTTTTAAACCAAGGGAGCGCTGATATTTGTATATTTAAAATATTTCCCGGATACCTTTGCCTGACACGTATGAAGGTACTACTGATTGCAGGAGATTTCTTAATCAATGCAGGCTACACTTCCGCAATGATCCTCACACCTTTCAGTCTCCCCACTCAAGGGTCACTTTTATCATTTCCTTACTGAAAGACAAGGCCCTAGCCTGGGCCTCTCCCCTTTTGGAACAGAAATCTCCACTCCTGCATAATGCTGATGATTTCATTTCTGCATTATCTTCTGTCTTTGGGACTTCTGGCCGTACCTCTGCTGCAGAATTTTCTCTCCTGGACCTCCACCAGGGCAATAGAACTGTGGCACAATTTGCCATCGAGTTTCCCACCTTGGCACTTGAAACCACTTGGAATGGCAGTACTCTCAAGGTAGCCTTTAGGAGGGGTCTGCATGAACGCATCAAAGATGAACTCACTTATCATGATATTCCTTCTTCTTTTGATGACTTCATATAGCTTTGTATCAGTCTGGACTCTCGCTTTCAAGAGAGGCAAGCCGAGAGAGACAGAACAAGGAGGGTCCTTCCTTTCTGTCCTCCTATTGATCCAGTTCCGGCAGTATCCTCTACCCCCTCAGCAGCTCCAGTTACCTCAGTGGAGGAACCCATGGATCGCTCCTCCTTCAAACCTTCAGAGTCTGAAAGACAGAGAAGATGGAAATTGAGACTATGCTTTTATTGTGGGTCCAACACCCACAAACTAAAGGACTGTGACATTTGGTCGGGAAAAGCCAATGCTTAGGGGATAACACAGGGGTACCTCTAAGCATGATCTCTACTAAATCCCCTCACTCCTCTTGGATCCTGGTACCTGTTACCCTTACCTTCCTTCAGAATACTGTCCACACTCAAGCCTTCATTGATTCAGGGGCAGCTGGAAACTTCCTGGATCACCGTTTCATGATTCAAGCTGGTTTGCCTCTTTTGCAGAAAAGACACTGTCTCAAGATAACTACTCTGGATGGCACCCCCTTTGGTTCAGGGTTGATCCATTTTGAGTCAGCACCCCTAACCCTGACTGTGGGAGTCCTTCATACCGAACAGCTGCAGTTCGAGGTCATTCATTCCCCAGCACAGCCTGTCATCCTTAGTCTTCCTTGGCTTCTGGTACACAATACACAGTTCGACTGGACTGATGGACAACTGGCCTCCTGGGGTACCTCCTGTTTCTACTCCTGCCTTGCTAAAGTCACTCCTCTGCTCCGCATCCCCATAGCCAGTATACAGACTCCTCCAGATCTTCCTTCATAGTGATGTCGCGAATTGTTCGCCGGCGAATTGTTTCCGGCAAACATAGCATGTTCGCGTTCGCAGCGGCGGGCGAACATATGCGATGTTCGATCCGCCCCCTATTCGTCATCATTGAGTAATACTTTGACCCTGTACCTCACAGTCAGCAGGCACATTCCAGCCAATCAGCAGCAGACCCTCCCTCCCAGACCCTCCTACCTCCTGGACAGCATCCATTTTAGATTCATTCGGAAGCTGCATTGTTAGTGAGAGGAGGGACAGTGTAGCTGCTGCTGATTTAGTAGGGAAATCGATAGCTAGGCTAGTGTATTCAGTGTCCACTACAGTCCTGAAGGACTCATCTGATCTCTGCTGTAAGGACAGCAACCCAAAAAGCCCTTTTTAGGGCTGCTTTTTTTTTTTTCCTGTGTAATCTAATTGCAGTTGCCTGCCTGCCAGCGTGTGTGTCAGGCTCACAGCGTATACTGTGCCCACTTGCCCAGTGCCACCACTCATATCTGGTGTAACAGTAGTGTAGCTTTAAAAATCAACAACACATTTTTGACTGTGTTAAAGGGACAGTATACACTCATTTTCATATAACTGCATGTAATAGACACTACTATAAAGAATAATATGCACAGATACTGATATAAAAATCCAGTATAAAACTGTTTAAAAACTTACTTAGAAGCTGTCACTTTGGCTCTGTTGAAAAGGTAGCTGGAAAGCCCACTGCAAGTGGCAAATAAGACACTCCCCCCCCTCCCCCTTCTTTTGCATATGAAAAGACCCTTTACACAAACAGGAGCAAGCTGGAGTAGGTAGTCGAGCGTATTCACATAAAACTTTGGGGCTTGGTTAGGAGTCTGAAAATCAGAGCAATGTTATTTAAAAATAAGCAAAACTATACATTAATTAAAAAAAAAAAACTTTATGGGCTATATAAATAGATTATCTACAAAACATTTATGCAAAGAAAAAATGAGTGTATAATGTCCCTTTAAATAATAGCAGTCAGTTTCCGTCACACGTGTGCGTTTAAGTGCCTGCCTGCCAGGGCACAGTGTCACCCCAGTGCAACTCATATGTGGTGTAACAGTAGTGTAGATTTAAAAAAAACAAACACTTTTTTGACTGTGTTAAATAATAGCAGTCAGTTTCCTTCACATGTGTGCGTTTAAGTGCCTGCCTGCCAGGGCACAGTGTCACCCCAGTGCAACTCATATGTGGTGTAACAGTAGTGTAGATTTAAAAAAAAAAAAAACAACACTTTTTTGACTGTGTTAAATAATAGCAGTCAGTTTCCTTCACACGTGTGCGTTTAAGTGCCTGCCTGCCAGGGCACAGTGTCACCCCAGTGCAACTCATATGTGGTGTAACAGTAGTGTAGATTTAAAAAAAAACAACACTTTTTTGACTGTGTTAAATAATAGCAGTCAGTTTCCTTCACACGTGTGCGTTTAAGTGCCTGCCTGCCAGGGCACAGTGTCACCCCAGTGCAACTCATATCTGGTGTAACAGTAGTGTAGATTTAAAAAAACAACACTTTTTTGACTGTGTTAAATAATAGCAGTCAGTTTCCTTCACACGTGTGCGTTTAAGTGCCTGCCTGCCAGGGGAAAGTGTCACTCCAGTGCAACTCATATGTGGTGTAACAGTAGTGTAGATTTAAAAAAAACAACACTTTTTTGACTGTGTTAAATAATAGCTGCCTGCCATGGCACAGTGTCACCCCAGTGCAACTCATATCTGGTGTAACAGTAGTGTAGATTTTAAAAAAACAACACTTTTTTGACTGTGTTAAATAATAGAAGTCAGTTTCCTTCACACGTGTGCGTTTAAGTGCCTGCCTGCCAGGGCACAGTGTCACCCCAGTGCAACTCATATCTGGTGTAACAGTAGTGTAGATTTAAAAAAACAACACTTTTTTGACTGTGTTAAATAATAGCAGTCAGTTTCCTTCACACGTGTGCGTTTAAGTGCCTGCCTGCCAGGGCACAGTGTCACCCCAGTGCAACTCATATCTGGTGTAACAGTAGTGTAGATTTAAAAAAAAAAAAAAACTTTTTTGACTGTGTTAAATAATAGCAGTCAGTTTCCTTCACACGTGTGCGTTTCAGTGCCAGCCTGCCAGGGCACAGTGTCACCCCAGTGCAACTCTCATATGTGGTGTAACAGTAGTGTAGATTTAAAAAAACAACACTTTTTTGACTGTGTTAAATAATAGCAGTCAGTTTCCTTCACACGTGTGCGTTTAAGTGCCTGCCTGCCAGGGCACAGTGTCACCCCAGTGCAACTCATATGTGGTGTAACAGTAGTGTAGATTTAAAAAAAACAACACTTTTTTGACTGTGTTAAATAATAGCAGTCAGTTTCCTTCACAAGTGTGCGTTTCAGTGCCTGCCTGCCAGGGCACAGTGTCACCCCAGTGCAACTCATATCTGGTGTAACAGTAGTGTAGATTTAAAAAAAACAACACTTTTTTGACTGTGTTAAATAATAGCAGTCAGTTTCCTTCACACGTGTGCGTTTCAGTGCCTGCCTGCCAGGGCACAGTGTCACCCCAGTGCAACTCATATCTGGTGTAACAGTAGTGTACATACCTGATGTTTTAAAGCACGTTATTCCAAACAATTTAGGAATGTTAGGTGATTTATGCCCTTTATGGATTAAAACCAGACTCTGCATCAACTATGTAATTTTCCATGGGAGTTTTGCCATGGATCCCCCTCCGGCATGCCACAGTCCAGGTGTTAGTACCCTTGAAACAACTTTTCCATCACTATTGTGGCCAGAAAGAGTCCCTGTGGGTTTTAAAATTCGCCTGCCTATTTAAGTCTATGGCGGTTCGCCCGGTTCGCGAACAGTTGTGGAAGTTTGCGTCCGCCGTTCGCGAACGCAAAATTTTAGGTTTGCGACATCATTGTTCCTTCAGTATATACAGACTTTACAGATGTATTTGAGAAAAAAAAGACAACGTGCTGCCACCCCACAGTCCTTATGATTGCAAGATCGACCTCTTTCCCGGAGCCCCACTTCCTAAAGGGAGGACTTATCCACTCTCCAAAGCTGAAACCAAATCTATGGAGGAGTACATCCAAGAGAACCTAGCTAAAGGTTTCATTCGTCCTTCCTCCTCTCCTGAGGGGGCAGGCTTCTTTTTTGTCAGTAAGAAGGATGGTGGGCTCAGACCCTGCATAGACTACAGGGCCTTGAACAACATAACTATCAAGAATCTCTATCCCATTCCATTAATCACCGAACTGTATGACTCGCTCCAGGATGCTCGCTTTTTCACCAAGTCGCCTTCAACACAAGATCCGGGCATTACGAATACCTTTGGGCTGTGTAACACCCCTGCAGTCTTCCAGGCATTTGTCAACAATGTCTTCCGTGACCTACTCAACCGAACTGTCATCGTCTATCTGGATGACATCCTTGTTTTCTCTTCCACTTTAGAGAAACATCACAAACACGTCAGGTTCTTCTACATCTCAGAGACAATTCTTTGGTAGCAAAACTGGAAAAGTGTGAGTTTGATCAAGTTTAGATCCAACTCCTTGGTTATGTCATCTCAAAATAAGGTTTTGCCATAGATCCTGCTAAACTCACCACAGTTCTAGAATGGTCTCAACCTACTTCTTGAAAGGAATTATAAAGGTTCTTGGGGTTCTCCAATTATTACTGCAAGTTTATAAAGAACTTTTCACAAACAGTCGCTCCTCTCACTGAACTGACAAAATCAAACTGTAAACATTGACCTCCTGAAGTCATAAATGCCTTCTCTTGTCTGAAAAAGGCTTTCTGTTCTGCTCCTGTGCTCTGCCATCCTGATCCTGACCTACAGTTCACTTTAGAGGTTGATGCCTCTGAGATAGGGGCTGGAGCAGTTCTAACCCAAAGGGATCCTTTGACCTCCAAGTCACACCCTGTAGCCTTTTTCTCTAAACGCTTTACTCCTGCTGAGAGTAATTACGATGTGGGTAATCGAGAACTCTTATCCATTAAGATGGCTTTGACTGAATGGCGTCATTGGTTAGAGGGCACTGCCAATCCCATTCAGATTCTTATTGACCACAATAATCTGACTTATCTAGAGACTGTTCATTGACTGAATCCTCGACAGGCCAGGTTGGCCTTGTTCTTTTCCCGTTTTAACTTTGTGGTCTCTTATCTTCCTGGGACCAAGAACAAGAAGGTGGATGCCCTTTCCCGTCAGTTCCCTCACTCAAGTGACTCCTCTGAAGCTCCTATTGAACAAATCATACCTCCTTCCTGTGTGGTTGCTCAACTATCCAACCTACTGCAAAGATTGCAATGTGCCCAGTCTAGTAAACCTTCTGGAGCCCCCGTGGCCTCCGATATCCTCTTTGTACCTCTGAACCTACGCACCCCTGTGCTATCCTGGGCTCATGATAGTAAACTCTCAGGACATCCTGGTTTGACTAGGATTTTTAAGCGTCTTTCCCAACACGTATGGTGGCCTACTATGAAGTCTGATACTCAGGATTATGTGAAAGTCTGCACAACTTGTGCTGCCAACAAAATTCCCCGATCCTTGCCTCCTGGCTTTCTCCAACCATTGTCCATTCCTAAACAACCATGGACACACATAACAATGGACTTCATTGGGGACCTTCCTCCTTCTGATCACCATACAGTTATCTGGGTTGTGGTGGATCGCTTTTTCCAAACTGGCTCATTTTGTACCCCTAACCAAACTGCCTTCTGCCCAAGAATTATCGTCTCTTTTTCTCTTGCATGTGGTACGACTTCATGGCATTCCTGTGAATATTGTTTCCGACAGAGGTCCACAGTTCATCTCTACCTTTAGGAGAGCCTTTTGTAAGTTGATTGCAACCACTGTTCGCTTGTCTTCTGGATGCTCTAACTGAGAGAGTAAACCAGAATCTTGAAGCCTACCTTAGAGCCTTTGTCAATGCTCGCCATACCAAGTGGTCTAAGTTGTTACCCCTAGCTGAGCTGGCAAGAAACACTCATTGGCACTCTTTTCTTAAATGTTCTCCATTTCAAGCCACAGCAGGGTATCAACCTCGTGTCTTCCCTCTTTCTGCTAAGTACACTGGGGTTCCTGCTGCAGACTGACACGTCACTGGACTCACCATTAATTGGCAATGTATTCGCTCTCAGCTACGTTCAGCTGTTTCTAGATATAAAAAGTTTGCTGATTGTCAAAGAGCTTCTGTACGTCCCATCCCAGTGGGTGAACGTGTTTGGGTCTCTACTCTACATATTCTTCTACGAAAACCCTGTCACAAATTGGGGCCTAGGTTTATCGGCCCTTACAAGGTCCTGAAAAGATTGTCTCCTGTTGCCTACAAAGTGGCCTTACCCAAGACCCTGCGCATACACCCAGTCTTTCACATCTCACTACTCAAGCCTTACATCAAGAATAGATATACCCGGCTCCAAGCTCCTCCTCCTCCGCTACTAGTCTGTGGTGACCCTGAATATGAGGTAGCTAAGATCCTGGACTCCAGATACAGGCGCAGACAACTGCAGTATCTGATACACTGGAAGGGTGCATGCTCCATCTTTGGTCTCCAGGTTCCATGCTGCTCATCCTTTGAGGCCGGCTCTGGTTCCCGGAGGGAACCCTTGAGAAGGGGGCTATTTCACGCCGCACCACTCTAGCCATTGCTAGGGGTGCGGCGTCTCCTTCCCTGCTTGTTGCCAGGGGCTGTGTCAGGTCTGTATACGTGCGGCACTGACATCGTTGCCACACACTCCTCTCTCTCAGATGCCGGTCCAAATTCCTCTGGCGTAAATCCTGCGCCTATGTAAGTCGCTCAATAACAATCTATCACTGCCCAATTATAGATGTTACTTTGTGTGCTCCTGGGTGTGATAGATCATTACTCTGTATTGCCTTTATGTGTTTGAACCCTGCCTGTCTGACTACTCTGCCTGTTATACCCCTGAATTGTTGGATTGATATACTGCTGCTGAACTCTGCCTGTCTGACTACACTGCCTGTTTAACCCCTGTTGTTCTGGATTGCCTCTTTGTTGCCGAACCCTGCCTGCCTGACAATTCTAGTGGTGTGCCCTTGGAATGCTTTACCATTGCCAAATCCTGCCTGCCTGATCATTCTAGTGGTTTGCCCTGGGACTGCTTTACAGTTGCCAAATCCTGCCTGTCTGACCATTCTAGTGGTTTGCTTTGGACTGCTCTGCCATTGCTGCTGGGGACTGTCCTACCTGTGGTGAGTGCCACCCTCCTCATCTTAACAACTGTCTCTGCTCTGAGATATTCCCTATCATTCTGGCTCGACGCCGGAATAACAAGACTACTGGCCGAGTTCGGTCTGATAGAGGAGTATCCCACGAGCATTACAAAAACCCATATAATTACCCAAATCTCATTTTGGAGTGAAATAATAATACCCATGGAGGTTCTGATGGTGATATATATATATTTCTCTTTTCTATCATCCTACAACTTATACTTATGAGTTATAGCAAAATCTACTCGCCCACAATGCACTGAATGAACAGTTTGTTCTATTCTTCCCCTTGTACTACTCCCTCTTTAAAAAGAAAATGGGAATTCATGACCTTAAGTTTACTCAACTTTCTGTTCACACTATATATGACAAGTTTTTGACTTGCTAATGTATAGTAAGGAATGTACTACCAACATTTTGTATTACTAAACTATATTTTTGTTAAACCTGCTGTTGGGTTGTAAAACCCTTGTTAAATGTATGTTTTTGTAACACTGGAAAATGTCAATAAAAAACTACTAAAAAAAAAGAGATCCTGAAGTACAAACTTGATAGATTGCTTAACCGCTTAAGGGTTTGAATTTTTGATAGTGCAGTCTATTCTGGGAGGCCTGCTGAAGGGAGGTCATAATAGGTCCATAATAGCAGTCTTGCCAACACTATTATGGCCTTAAAAACTCTTAACGACCTGTGACTTACAGGGTACGCTGTGGTCGTTAAGGGGTTAAGCAGCCTGTCAGTGTCAAACCTGACAGCGAACTAAGAATGATGTGTGAACAAAAAAACACAGCGCAACCCACGATTCAATGTAATATTTTAATATGTGATCATACGCATATATAAAAACATACTTACAAAAAGTATGTACTAAAAAGCACATAAGTCATAATCCACACTGAAGTCCACAACCGTAGTGTCTGACAGTCCCTCTGTGTGTAGCGGTTATAAGATAGAAACAACCCGCCTCCGTCAGCGTATACTATACTACGGATGCCCAATTGGACCAAAAAGAACCCAAACCGTCTCGTCTGGCAGCGAGGAATAGATACAGACATCATGTATGTTGTCTTAAGTAATCATAGAAGTCCTTTCATTGGTTGATACCAGTGATCCAGTAATCCCCTTGAGAAAAATGGGGCTTGTGCCTTCTAATGACTCGAGAAATAGGTTGGTCTTCAGATTTTTCCAGGACTGTTTTTTATTCCCAGTTCAGCCCTGTGTGTCTGCAGTCCGTGCATGAACTCTTGTCCAGCAACAATTATCTACAGATGCTTGGTCAACACGTTTCGGGCTCTCACAGGCCTTTTTCAAGACTCTTGACTTCCCATTTGTGGGGCTAAAAACACATTTCAACCCCTGCCTGAGCTAGCTCTGATCAAAACCATTTTGAGATTCAATATGTGAGCTCTTGGTTAGTACATTTAGGCCTAACTGACCCAAGAGTGTAAGTCATCTTGACACTCAGTTACTTTATTACATGTAGTAGGCTGCAATCCAATACCGCTATATGTGTATTTACTTCTTTACTTGTACTTTTTTAAGCTGTACAAAAAAAACACATTTTTCTTACTATTTAATATGTCTCATACAGTATTATTACATTTAATATTAAAAGAATTCTTTGATCTCTGTAAAATAAAATTCTTAATTCTTCATGACTTATTTTTTTATATGTTCCGTTACTATTGTTTGCATTAAAAAACAATTCTTTAAATTTTTCAAACTGTTTAATGTAAGTTTTGGGTTAACATTTGTTGCATATTCTGCTGTCTATTGAAAATAATGGTGAATGAATATTTGTTAATGAACGGATATGTTAACGAATATTCATCCAAAACAAATGAGCAAGTGAACCAATTTCAGACGAAATTAATAATTGAAGCTGAAAGAAAAAAATATTTCGGACGAATCAAATTTTTTGACAGTATTCATTTCTTATAAGAATAAAATATTCAACCATAAAAATATGGTTAGCTTTTTAAATTACACAAAATTCTGATTTTACAGAGGGGGAGAACCCATATGAGAGTGTATACATGCTGTTACCCCTGTATAAACTCACTTACTGTGAAAAAAATAGTTAAAAAACATATCATCCTATAAAGATTTTCACTATATGTTTTCTCTTTTAATTCTTAGTTCTCCCAGTTCTGACATCAACAACACAATAAAATGATGCATTAATATGAAGATCAATAGACAGTGGGATTCCCTCTGTCAAATAATGTGTCTTATTTTATATACAGGGAGTGCAGAATTATTAGGCAAGTTGTATTTTTGAGGATTAATTTTATTATTGAACAACAACCATGTTCTCAATGAACCCAAAAAACTCATTAATATCAAAGCTGAATAGTTTTGGAAGTAGTTTTTAATTTGTTTTTAGTTATAGCTATTTTAGGGGGATATCTGTGTGTGCAGGTGACTATTACTGTGCATAATTATTAGGCAACTTAACAAAAAACAAATATATACCCATTTCAATTATTTATTTTTACCAGTGAAACCAATATAACATCTCAACATTCACAAATATACATTTCTGACATTCAAAAACAAAACAAAAACAAATCAGTCAAGACAACATGCATAAAGAGGATGATGTGGTCAAAATACTAATTTTCCTAATAATTCTGCACTCCCTGTATATATATATATATATATATATATATATATATATATATATATATATATATATATATATATATATATATATATATATACAGTATATATATATATATATATACAGTATATATATATATATATATATATATAAAATTGTAATCAGGGTCTCTTTAAACTATCCAGACCCCCAGATAGAACCAGTGCAATTGGACACACATAGAAAAACACCTTTGTTTTGTTTCCTAAGCTTATGGTTTTGTAAGGTGATTACCATTGCCATGATAATAGCTTGTGCATGTGACCAGCTCCATTTTAGTTTTTATTTTTTAGTGTTAGTGCCCAGAGCACCCTAAAATGCACCCAGTAAAAAGCCATTGCTACCCTGAGGTTTATAAGACCCCCATTTGAGTATGGAATTTATTAAGAGGGGAATGAGAATTGAGAATTTTAATTGGGTAGAATGAGGGAGCACCCTGCCTCTTATTTCCAGTTAATCACCATTACCAAAGTGATTATCTGCATATTAGAGGGGTCTGTGACCCAACCCCCCCCCCCCCATTCCCTCTGTCAGTTCTCATTCTCTGCAGTTACTCTCCACCCGTAGCTGGTTAGTGGGGCATATGACCAACATTTCTCACAGAGATCATTTTCATCATAGGTGACATGGTAAAAAATGGAGACAAATATTGTCTCCAATAAAGCCTCTCCCCTAAGCTAAATCAACAGATTAACTGGTGGTGCAGGTGACTCACATTTTTAGAAAATATATCTCTATTTTGGGGCTTCTAAGTCAGAGTCCACATTTTTAATCTCAAGGTTCATGTCTATTTAAAAGGACAATGAACACCTTGGGCCAGATTACAAGTGGAGCAGTATTTTGTGCTTCCGCCTTAGCGCTAATAGAAGGCACTGAATGTTCCTAGAAGCAACATTGGAAGCATAGTTCGCAAGTTCAAAGTTAATGGAATAGTGGTTACAATACCTGGATGGGGCAGAAAAAGGAAGCTATCAATGGCTGCAACCAGATTTCTGAGAAGGCAGGTTGACAAAAACCCTTGAGTGACTGCAAAAGACCTGCAGCAAGACTTGGTGGCAACAGGCACTGAGGTTTCAGTTTGTACAATAAAGCGCGTACTAAACGCAGAAAGGTTTCCATGCCAGAACTCCAAGGCATACACCACTACTGATCCAAAAGAACAAGAAAAGTCGGCTCCAGTATGCTCTAAATCATATAAATAAGCCACAGAGGTTTTGGCATTCTGTTCTGTGGAGCAATGAAACAAAACTGGAAATTTTCAGCCCGATAAATCAGAGGTATGTCTGGAGGAAGAAGAATTAACACTTTGCCTACAGTTAAGCATGGTCGTGGCTTAGTGATGCTCTGGGTCTGCCTTAAATCCTCTGGTACTGGAAACCTGCAGTGTGTGGAAGGCAAGATGGATTCATTGAAGTATCAGGAAATCCAAGGAGAAAATGTCATGCCATCTGTGAGGAAGCTGAAGCTTGGGTGTCATTGGACCTTCCAACAGGACAATGATCCCAAGCATACCTCAAATTCCACCAAGGCTTGGTTGCAGAAGAAGTCCGGGAAGATTCTACAGTGGCCATCACCGACACCTGACTTGAACCCCATAGAAAATCTCTAGTGTGATTTGAGGAAGCCGGTTGCAGCACGCAAACCCAAGAATATTACTGAACTGGAGGCCATTGCAAATGAGGAATGGGCTAATATTCCTCAGGAACGCTACTAGAAGCTGGTGTATGGCTATGCATCTCATTTGCAGCAGGACATAACAGCAAAAGGGTGCTTTACTAAGTACTAAAGATGCTTGCCATGAAGGGGTTGAACAATTTTGAGACTGCAGGATTCATTAAAAGTTGCATTTTCAGTTGAATTTGGGAAAAACACTTGAAGCATTCGTTGTTTTGAGCTATTTCATTTGCTTTTGTTTGATTTGTTCATTGCAAACAGCTGGAATTACTGACAATAAACCATATTTGCAATGGTGGTTGAATAATTTTGATTACAACTGTATATCTATACCAATATATAGAGATGATTATATATAGTTATAGATATATACAGATATATATAGGAATAACTCTTTACAAATATACGGCGAGATTACGAGTTTTGCGTTAGGAGCTATGCGGTGCTAACGAGCAGTTTTTTTCTCACCGCTCACTTACCTGCAGTGCTGGTATTACGGGTTTTTACAAACCCGGCATTAAAAGTCAAGAAGTGAGTGTAGAGCAAAATTTTGCTCCATACCGCACTCCAATACCAGCACTGCTTAAGTCAGCGGTGAGCTGGTCGTACATACTCGTGCACGATTTCCCCGTAGACATCAATGGGGAGAGCCGGCTGAGAAAAAGTCTAACACCTGCCAAAAAGCAGTGTAAAACTCAGTAAGGCAGCCCCATTGATTCCTATGGGGAAACACATTTTATGCTTACACCTAACACACTAACATGAACCCAGAGTCTAAACACCCCAATCTTACACTTATTAACCCCTAATCTGCCACCCTCAACATCGCTGACACCTACATTATTCTTATTAACCCATAATCTTCCGCTCCGGATAACGCCGCCACCTACATTATACTTATTAACCCCTAATCTGCTGCCCCAACATCGCCGCCACCTACATTATATTTATTAACCCCTAATCTGCTGCCCCCAATATCGCCGCAACATACCTACACTTATTAACCCCTAATCTGCCGCCCCCAATGTTGCCGCCACTATATTAAATGTATTAATCCCTAAATCTAAGTCTAACCCTAACCCTAACACCCCCGTAACTTAAATATAATTTAAATAAATCTAAAGAAAATTACTATAATTAACTAAATTCTTCCTAACTAGGTAGAATAGTTAGTAAATAGTTATTAACTATTTAATAACTACCTAGCTAAAATAAATACAAATTGACCTGTAAAATAAAACCTAACCTAAGTTACAATAACACCTAACACTACACTACAATTAAATACAATTAAATAAATTAAATGAGCTAAATCACAAAAAAACCCACTAAATTACAGAATATTTTTTTTTACAGATCTTTAAACTTTTGTACTTTTCATTTTTATATTTTTCATTTTTTGTTTTTATTCTATTTTTATTTTTGCCATCACATTTTTGAACAAATTTTTGAACACAGTTTTTAAACACATTTGGATTAATTTGAACTTCATGCACTTTCTTCATAACTTTTGGAGTTTTGGAGACTTCACCACTTCACTAGTTTGGATTATTACACGATTAGAACACATTTATCTTTGGATATATTCATCTATACGACTGTATCTTGACCAGTCAGGATCTGGTCACTGGACTTGAGTCATTTAGCCAATAGGTGCACCTAGGCTATTTAGAAGGCAGGACTGTTATCTGTATATCAGCTTATACGTTTAAGTCTGTATTTATTTTATATCATCTGTATCTACTGCAGACACTTTCTGTGTATTAGATTTAATTTATTTTATGTATTATTATGTATTGTGCATAGAATGCACACCTATATAGGTTTTAAAGCTTTTATTAGCACTCATTAAATTTTACATTTTAAATTTTACACTCACAATCTTTTGGCGCTCTTCCTTACTACTATTTATAGAATTCTGTCAGACAATCGGAATTAAGGTAGAAATTAAGGTGGAACAGCCAATCGAATGCCAGCTCAATCCTATTGGCTGATTGCATCAGCCAATAGGATTTTTTCTACCTTAATTCCGATTGGCTGGTAGAATTCTATCAGCCAATCGGAATCTAAGGGACGCCATCTGTGTTCTATATATAGTGATTTTAAGTATGTATATATATATATATATATATATATGTGTACATAGACATGATGAGTTTCTATACACTACTGTACTAATATGATATGTATGTAACATAAAACATAGATTTGGAGAGCAGATAAGAACCATAGGCCCAGCAAGTATGCCTGATACTTCCTAAATGTATAACTGTATCTAGTTTGTAGGATAGCCTTATGCTTGTCCCAGGCATTCTTAAAGTCCCCCACAGAGTTTGTAATTACCATCTCTTGTGGAAGTTTATTCCATTAACCAATCACCCTTTTTTTAAGGGGTGCTTCCACAAATCACGACTGAATCTACTATACTTTAGTTTGAGATCATAATCCCTTGTTCTTGATTTTCTCTTTTATGAAAAATATTCACAGCCTCAGCTTTACTAGGTCCATTAATATACTTGAAAGTTACTATCATATCACTTAAGCTATACATAGTCTATATGCTTTGAAAAATAGGCTGTGCTGTATAATGACAGAATCTACATAATGAAATAACACCGGAGATATAAAAACTTAATGAGGAAAATAATCTGATGTGCCTAGAATAGATGAAGAATATGTGCACCCAAAAGAAACTAAATATAACTTTTCAAGCTTCTGACAACATTATAACATTGCTGTGTTTTATTATTATGTTTTTATAACTGGGAAAAGTTTTGGAAGGCTGCTGTGGAATGAGAGGAAGTCTTGTTATTTATATAATATATTTAGTACTTGCATTGGAAATCTTTATTACCAATCCACATTTGTTTCTCTCTTTATGTGTAACCCTACATTTATGAGTGATCCAAAAAAACTTCTGAGAAGAGCTTGACCAAGATGGACCTAGGTTTTAGATCATTTTGACAAGACATTACTTTTCCTGTACCAACCTCCTGTCTCAGAGTGTATTTTGCTTCCAAGCATTGTTTGTGATTGTACCAACTGATTCCCCAATTCTGGGCTAGATTACAAGTGGCAAGGTATCATTAGTGCTGACGTGATATTGCAATATTACAATCACTTTAACTTGTGTGCATATTACAAATTGAAAGTAAATGCGATCACTCGAGCACTAACAAATTTAATGCACATTGGGTCAGGGTGACTGAAGACCTTGCATATATAGTCAGAGTTTAAAAGAAATGTGCACCAAACACAACAGAAAAACATTAAAATAAACAGTTACACTCATATACCTGTATATATAAAATAATATAAAATAACTAATTATTCATGCGCTCTATGGATTAGACCTACATTAGGAAACCCGAATTGGGTTACCCATATTTTACATTCCAATGCTCTCCACATAGAAAACAATGTATTTTTATTTTTAAATATATATTTCTATATATATATCTGATGATGCTAATGCAAAATATAAGTCTATACCTATATATCTATATGAATATATGCAGGTATAGGCATATATAGATATATACAGTATAGAAATATCTATTTCAAAATAAAAATAGCATTTTCCTGTATGTGAAGAACATTGGAATGTGAAATATTAATAACTCCTGTCGGGTATGTCACTGTGGGTTTAATATGGTTTCGGATTAGCGTTTGAGTGAAAAGGGCTATTTTTTTTTAAAGTGTGCTATGCTAAGTCTATGGAGAGAAGAAGTTCAGTTGGTTTGCGATATCTGAAGTCCTTTAGTTAACATACGTTGGGTTTCACTTGTATGCAAAATGTTTACTTTCAACTTGTAATACAAGCGCTAACCCTCGCATGTAAAAACTTTACTTCTGGCGGTGTTAACTATCAATGGGCTTCACAGGTTAAAGCCCTTACATTTTATTATCAAGTACTTAAGGACCTTAGACTGGTTGTTCTGTTTGTCTTCCTTTCTGCTTCCAGAATGTAAAAGGCTGCATATATTGCCCTAAGTGCTCAGGACATTTTCTCACCTTTTCAGGTGAAAGATTATTTTACTAGAGCTACAATTTTTTTTTTTACAGGAAATAGTTGTACATGGCAAGCCCTTTGACCTTCCTTGCAAGCTATCAATACGTTTCTATCCCCATGAATATCTTTATAAAGGTTGTTTTAGTGCTTCACGTGTCCAGATCATGTCACTATAAGATTATGTGCAAAAGAAAGTTTTATAGTTAAAGATAAAGCTATTTTTTTACAATTGTGGTGAGCTTGAGAGAGCATTAGCCGCAAACTGATATAAATCAACCAAGTTTCAGCATAAATCAGAAATGTTTTTATTGTATATAAGGATCCAAATGTATCAGGGTTTGACATTCAAAGGGAGATGATTGGCTGCTGAAAGTTAGTTGCTATGACAAAATCGTTATTAAAGGAACTTAAAAAACATTTTTTTCTTTCATGATTCAGCAAGTGCATACAATTTTAAACAATTTTCCAATTTAATTCTATTTTTTTGCTTCATTCTTTTGGTATCTTTTGTTGAAACAGCAGAAATTCACTATAGGCAACTAACTAAACACATCAGTTGAACCATTGATACCAATTGTTAGCTAGCTCCCAGTAGTGCATTGCTGCTATTGTGCCTCCCTAGGTATGATTTTAAACAAAGGATACCAAGAAAAGAAGGACATTACGTTACAGAAGAAAATCAGAAAGTTGTTTAAAATTGAATGCTCTAAATCATGAAAGATTTATTTTAAGTTTTCTGTCCCTTTAAGTCCTATAAATGCTGCATTGTTAGAGTATACATTACTGTTTCCTAAGGGTAAAACTTTCTATACCTTACCTGCTATGTGGTGCAATACCCTTAACACAATAACCCCAATAAACACACGGACACCAGTTATGGGAGAAAAAAAAACCTCCCCGTCCGGGAACAAGGGTTGCATTTATTAAAGAATAACTTAATACTTAAACTTAAATAACTTAATAATAATAACTTAGCGTTGGCCGGCAAGAAAATCCCTGTCCTACAACTCCTAAGAAAGGGGTGTGACCGCCCTAAAGGAATGGGGGCGCCCCCCATTCCAACAGCCTGGAGGGCTTTTTTAGGAGGGATCGTGCAGGGAGCCACCGAGCGTCAGCCCTTACGGCTGACGTTGAATATGCTCGCCTGTACCCCTCCTCTTTTCACCCCGCCAGGCTGCCCCAGCCGGAGATTTGCCACACCCCTGCTGCTGCCGCAACAGGAAACATGACACCATGTTCCTACCTAACTGGAGTTGAGGGACCCCCGAACTCCTAAGACAACGGTTCCTCGGCCAAAAGAAGGGGGTGCAATACCCTTAACACAATAACCCCAATAAAAACACGGACACCAGTTATGGCAGAAAAAAACCCTCCCCGTCCGGGGACAAGGGTTGCATTTATTAAAGAATAACTTAATACTTAAACTTAAATAACTTAATAATAATAACTTAGCGTTGGCCGGAAAGAACATCCCTGTCCTACAACTCCTAAGAAACGGGTGTGACCGCCCTAAAGGAATGGGGGGTGCCCCCCATTCCGACAGCCTGGAGGGCGTTTTTAGGAGGGATCGTGCAGGGAGCCACCGAGCGTCAGCCCTTATGGCTGACGATGAATGTGCTCGCCTGTCCCCCTCCTCTTTTCACCCCGCCAGGCTGCCCCAACTGGAGATTTGTCACACCCCTGCTGCCGCCACCCAAAGAGGACAAGGAACTCTTGGCGCCACTAAACACAAAGGGAAGCCAGGGAACGTTGAATATTGTGCAAAAACAAGTCAGTACCCGTATCTCACAGATGTACCTCATCCCTGCGGAAAAGACAGGGGCAATCAATTCTGATGTTGTCATGGGTGATAACCTTACCCCCTGCAGCTAACACTGCCCTACCTACGTCCCTATTAATCTTCCTCTTCACCCTAAAACCTGCCTTACGGGAACTCATGTGTCTCCGTTTCTAGAAATAATCTGTGACCAGACAATCTTGACCCCAGGAAACTGAGCCGCCAACCACCTAATATCTGCTAGCATGACACTAGTTAAATCCCCCATGGGCATAGTCCCAACATCATTTCCACCTAAGTGTAATACAATCACATGGGGATGCCCCCACCTCCTTCTAGCCTCCGCCACTTGAGTCAGCAAATCCGACCACATCATTCCACGCCTTCCCAGCCAACGAATGCCCAGCCTCCATGATGGCAACCCCAACTGCAAGCATCCTGCACTTGCTGCTGCACGCAAAGCTGCCCAATGGACATAAGAATGTCCCAAGATCCAAACTCTTTTGCACGGCAGCCCCTCACCTGCAATAACAGAATAAATAAAAACAAACCTGGCTTCCCCCACCTAAGCAACAACAGAACAAACCTGAGCTATATTAAGTACCAACTAAACAACGTCCTGATTCATCGGCCGTATATATATTTCTTAAATTTGGCTGAAGCCCACCTACCTAAAACCTTAATTTCACTCTCAGAAGACCCTGCCAAGGCCACGTCTGTAGCAGCACCAATCCTGAAAGAATGCGGGGCCACTAGAGAGGGATCCCACCCTAAACTTGAAACCACTTTCTTCATGACTACCCGAAATTGAAACCTGGATAAGAATGACCCATTTTCATGAACCAGGAACACCCCCTCAACCCCTGACCTAAGTTCCAAGAACCTTCTGCACAACCTAACTGGGCAAATTGATGGCTCCACCTGCGAAAGCAAATTGAGCCATCTACCCTTACCCGTCTGATCAGTCTTGGAACGTGCCACGAAAACTAAAATAGCTTCAAATTCATTCCTAACATGATCCCTAAGCAGCGCTGACCCTGTTGAAACCTTAGATGAAGCTACCAACTCACTAATACGCAGTGTGGCGAAGTATGCATGGGAAAATGCTGCAGCAAAGAGGACGACCGTACTCAGAGCTACAGATTGTCGGAGGACCTGAATCATGGTACCTAGCCTCCCCCTAGTGATTGGTTCCCTAATGTCCTTAGTTACCCCCTTCAATCTATGTGCTCCCTTAATAGCAGCCCTAGCTATGAAAGATTTGGAGACATCTGGGACTCCATACAATTTGGAAAAGAAAGAAATGGCTGCAGTCCGGCTGGCAATGGCGCCTGGCGCCAGGCCCTTCTCATGCAAATATGCAACCCACTGTAAAAAACTGTGTGTGTCCTGCATTCTCCAAGATAGCCCCTGCCTGAACAAAAATTCCTCCCAATCACCCCAATACCTGTGGTACGATTGCCAGGTTTTTGCCGCCAGCGACCCTTGTAGTAACCTTAGCGCAGTTCCCCAGAACTCACTACCTGTCAGAGATAAGCAGGACAGTCATCACCCTGAGCTAAAGCAGCGGGCGCTACTTCCCTAAACCTATCCCACTGACCCCTGTACAGAGCATCCGCAATGACATTGCGTGCCCCGGGAACATGCCTCACCGTGAATGAAATGTTATGCCACAAACAGAGCAAAACTAATTGGCGCAAGATGTTAACTACCGGAGGGGAAGAAACAGACAGCCTATTGATGCAGTGAACTACACTCAGATTGTCACACCAAAAATTGACCACCCGGTTCTGTAATCGCCCGTACCATAACTCCACGGCCACTAAAATGGGGAAGAGCTCAAGTAATGCCAAGTTTTTTAACCACCCTGTGCCACTCCATTTGGCCGGCCAGGTGGCTGCGCACCAAGATCCCTCAAAATAAGCCCCCAACCCATGACTCCCTGCCGCATCGGTGTACAAGTGCAATTGCTGGCTGCTGACGGTTTGGGCAACCAGATCCTCACGCCTTTGAATTCCCGCAAGAACAAAAACCAAACTGTCAGGTCCTTCTGAATATCTAGGGAAATCCTCACCGGAGCCCTAGGTAACCTAAGCCCCCTAGTTGCGGCTTCCATCCTCCAGTTAAATATCCTACCCATGGGGATCACCCTGGACGCGAAGTTCAATAGGCCTAGCAAAGATTGAAAGTCCCGAAGCGTGGACCTACCAGCCTCCCTGATGGCCTGGATAGCTGACAAGGCAGAGTCAACTTTTTGTCCTGGCAGTCTGCATTCTCCATCTACGGTATCAATTTCTATGCCTAAGAATACAATGCGCGTGCACGGACCTTCCGTCTTTTCGGCTGCAAGTGGAACGCCTAAGCGCGAGGACAATTGTTGCATGATAGTCAGAAGCCTAGCGCAATCCCCAGATCCCGCCCTCCCCAAGAAAAGGAAATCATCTAAATAATGAGCTACCTGCACCAACCCGGACTTGTGAACCACTGCCCAATGCAGAAAATAACTAAACAGTTCCAAATATGCACCCATTGGCAAGCAGCGATCCCCGTAATACCGATCCTGGAACATGCACCCCATCAGATAGAAGCTCTCCGGGTGAATAGGGAGGAGGTGAAAGGCTGATTCAATGCCCACCTTTGCCATCTATGCCTCTGGACCAAGCCCTTGAATGACTGCCAGAGCAGATTCAAAGGACTGATATGATACTGAAGTGTCTCCTTCGTCAAGAGCATCATTCACAGACGCTCCCTCCGGGTGAGACAAATGTTGAATCAGCCTAAACTTCCCTGGCTCCTTCTTGGGCACTATTCCGAGTGGGGAGATAACTAGATTCTCTAAGGGGACGTAAGAATAAGGACCCGCCATACGCTCTAAGTCTACTTCCTTCGCTAATTTTTCTGCAAAAGCCTTGGGGTGTTGATCAGCTGATTTAAGGTTATGAACCGCAGGAAAGGGGGAAACGGGATGCCTAACTGGAATGCGAAAACCAAATGATAACCCGGACCTGAGGAAGACTGCCGCCTGGTCAGGATAAGCCCTAAGCAAGCTACAAATTTCCCCTAGATTCAGGGGTGTATGGGCCCTTTCCCGCAGGAGCCAATCTAAATGAAGCCCTCCCCCACCTGACTCACGATGCCTGGGGCAGTCCGTCCCTGCGTGAGGCCCACCGCAATAGATGCAGATGTGCCGAAAAAGACAGTGTAAACCCTTGTCACACTGCTTTTCCTGAAAACACCCTCTCCCTCCACGCTTCCGGAACTGTCTATTCAGTATGTTTGACACTGCGGGCCTTGCTGGCACCATGGCTACACTATCTGATAATTCTAGACCTGAAAACAGATCCATCTCCTTCATCCCAAAAGTAAGTATAGGATTGGACTCTAATCTACGCCTGAATTCGGCGTCATATTGACGCCATGCTGTCCCTCTTCCTCTGGTATGAATGTCATCTATGACTTCCATATATTTGAGGATATTGAGGTTATATTGAGGGTTAGCCTCCAAGTAGCAGGATGCCAACACGCGAAAGTAGCGCATCCACTCCTCATAAGTCTCAGGCCTCTTAACTTTTTTATCTCCTGTCCCCTCTTCGACCCTTTCCTTCAAATCTTGCACCAACCTAGAAAGCTCAAATATATTAACGTACCTCCCTTCTTTAATGCGCCTGGCTATACGCGGTTTAAGATGAGAATGCAGCGAATGCACTATACATGGATAAGTGTCAGATAAGCTCGCCACAAGTGACTTGGAGGAACTTGCTTGGCTACCTGACAGAGAACTAGAGCCTGTTATTCCCTGAGCCCCTGCTGACGCCCCTAAATTAACGGGGCCCCTGATGTATCTAAATAGCTTGCACTGACCCTTATCCTTAAACCCTGAAGAACTGTCGGAGTCTCCCGTGGAGTAACTATCCTCCCTCCTAAAGTGTGGTGCAGTTAATGGCTCACCAGCTCCAGCCATTGCCTCAGCTCCAGAAGACGTAGGAATGGATATTAACGGTGTAGGCCAGGGGATCTGTCTCACCGCAGGAGACACTGTAGCTGCTGACTTCCCAGCCTGCTTCTGCATTGCCACAGCAGCTTCGCCAACAGATACTGCTGTAGCCGATGATGCCATAGAAACCTGTAAAACAAGAGGGCAAGTGGGGGTATCACTGGAGTCAACGATGAGGCCCCCAGCTCCCTGTTCCTGTTTCTCTAGTCCACCCACACCTTGCAAAATGCATGACCCCCTAGCTAGCAGCATCTTTTTAAGGCTTGACAAAATATTCATGTAACCTCCTTTATTTTTTATGCCTTTTCCAGTAGGGGTTAATTCACCTAATTTATGCCCTTTCCTAACTTTTTCACTCCTCTTGCATGCTCCCCTTTTAACCCCTTGTACTCTCTTCATTGGCTCTTTACCCCTCCAACTCCACACTGCCCTTTTTGGACTGCTCTTTCTTCCCCCCAGACGGTCACCGCCAACTCCGGATGCCCCAATTACCTTAGTGGGGATCCGTGCTGACGATAGCCGCTTCCTTTGAGGCCTTCCTACTGCCTCCGGTCTCTGTGAACTAACTTCTATGAGGCAAGATGGCGCAGAGACCCGGAGGCCACGTGACGGTGCGGGTGGTGGAGCTTGCGATGCCGCTTGTGCACTAGGGCCAGGAACAGGTAGAGGGGAGAGATATAGAAAAGGCAGGGAGAAAAGAAGGGGCAGCAGCTGCAGAAGAAGACAAGAGGGAATAGGTAGCATGAGGAAAAGGCATAGCAGAGGGCACAGAAGGAGAGGGAGGGATAACATCACCCATTGTAGAAACTGATGCTTTCATCCTCTTTTCAGGTGTCTCCTGTTCATCGCCAAACCGCCTTGGAGACCTGGAAGAGCGACGAGGCTTCACCATTGTTCCTCCTGCAAGACAAGAAACAGGTTAGTGACCCTACTTCCTGCCTGCAGACACTAATATAGGCTCTGCAACATCTCCCTCTAGCTGTCAGACCAGCTAAGACACCTAGCCAGCAATACACCTAGCAATCTAGACAAAAGTTAACCCTTAAGTTGCTGCGCGCTTAATCAGCTCTCCACTTTCCTTATCCTCATAAGTTGGATTTGATTTACTACAGCCCTTCAAATAAGTAATGAGGCTTTATGAAAGTTCCAAAAACTATGGGCGAGATTACATATTCGGTGCAGGCTTCAGCGTAACTGCTGAAACCCGTGTCACCCATAATTTCACCTCGCACATCGGGGAATCAAATAAAACCCGCCGGCAGTTCATACACTGCCATAAGTCGGATAAACTAGCAATGTTTCTGGAGTCGCCAGTAATTTACAGCACTTTAGAAACTGCCGGCGCCTAAGAAAATAAAAAAAATGTCAAATCTCCCGTAAAAGTCTAACCCGCCTCCCAAAAATAAACCTGACACGTAATACCCCTATATCCGCCATCACCCCATATCACAACTAATAATAAATGTATTAACCCCTAATCCGCTAACCCCCCATATCGCAATCTAACTAATTAAACTATGAACCCCTAATCCGCCGTTCCCCCACAATGCCAACTACCTAATTACAATATTTACCCCTAATCTGCCAACCCCCACATCCCAAACTACTTAATAAAACTATTAACCCCTAATCCACCATTCACCCACATCACAATCTACCTAATAAAACTATTAACCCCTAATTCACCAATCCCCCACAACGCAAAGTACCTATCAACACTATTAACCCCTAAACCGCCAACCCCCCCATCGCAATTAACCTAATTAAGCTATTAACTCCTAAACCGCCAACCCCCACAATGCAAAAAACTAATTCAATTACTAAGCCCCCTAACCTAGTACCCCCTAAATTAACCCCAATTACCTAAAATTAAAAAAAAAACTAAATTACAATTAAAATTAAAAACCTAACATTACTTTAAAAATAAAAAAACTAAGTTTAAATTATTCTAAAATTGCAAAAAATAAAAAAGTCTAACATTACAGAAAATAATAAACCAAATTATCAAAAATAAAAAAATTAAACCTAATCCCTATGAAAATAAAAAGCCCCCCCCAAATAAAAACACCCCTAATCTAAACTAAACTACCAACTTAGAGGCTCAGTTTAGAAGTGCACAGGCTCAAGGGGAAAGACCGCCCTTGAAGATTTACACAATTTTTAAAATGAGAGAAATTAGCATGAAGTCATAGTAGTAATAGAGTATTCTGTTTTCTGTGAAAGGCATAAATAGTTTATACAGGGAGTGCAGAATTATTAGGCAAATTAGTATTTTGACCACATCATCCTCTTTATGCATGTTGTCTTACTCCAAGCTGTATAGGCTCGAAAGCCTACTACCAATTAAGCATATTAGGTGATGTGCATCTCTGTAATGAGAAGGGGTGTGGTCTAATGACATCAACACCCTATATCAGGTGTGCATAATTATTAGGCAACTTCCTTTCCTTTGGCAAAATGGGTCAAAAGAAGGACTTGACAGGCTCAGAAAAGTCAAAAATAGTGAGATATCTTGCAGAGGGATGCAGCACTCTTAAAATTGCAAAGCTTCTGAAGCATGATCATCGAACAATCAAGCATTTCATTCAAAATAGTCAACAGGGTCGCAAGAAGCGTGTGGAAAAACCAAGGCGCAAAATAACTGCCCATGAACTGAGAAAAGTCAAGCGTGCAGCTGCCAAGATTCCACTTGCCACCAGTTTGGCCATATTTCAGAGCTGCAACATCACTGGAGTGCCCAAAAGCACAAGGTGTGCAATACTCAGAGACATGGCCAAGGTAAGAAAGGCTGAAAGACGACCACCACTGAACAAGACACACAAGCTGAAACGTCAAGACTGGGCCAAGAAATATCTCAAGACTGATTTTTCTAAGGTTTTATGGACTGATGAAATGAGAGTGAGTCTTGATGGGCCAGATGGATGGGCCCGTGGCTGGATTGGTAAAGGGCAGAGAGCTCCAGTCCGATTCAGACGCTAGCAAGGTGGAGGTGGAGTACTGGTTTGGGCTGGTATCATCAAAGATGAGCTTGTGGGGCCTTTTCGGGTTGAGGATGGAGTCAAGCTCAACTCCCAGTCCTACTGCCAGTATCTGGAAGACACCTTCTTCAAGCTGTGGTACAGGAAGAAGTCTGCATCCTTCAAGAAAAACATGATTTTCATGCAGGACAATGCTCCATCACACGCGTCCAAGTACTCCACAGCGTGGCTGGCAAGAAAGGGTATAAAAGAAGAAAATCTAATGACATGGCCTCCTTGTTCACCTGATCTGGACCCCATTGAGAACCTGTGGTCCATCATCAAATGGGAGATTTACAAGGAGGGAAAACAGTACACCTCTCTGAACAGTGTCTGGGAGGCTGTGGTTGCTGCTGCACGCAATGTTGATGGTGAACAGATCAAAACACTGACAGAATCCATGGATGGCAGGCTTTTGAGTGTCCTTGCAAAGAAAGGTGGCTATATTGGTCACTGATTTGTTTTTGTTTTGTTTTTGAATGTCAGAAATGTATATTTGTGAATGTTGAGATGTTATATTGGTTTCACTGGTAAAAATAAATAATTGAAATGGGTATATATTTGTTTTTTGTTAAGTTGCCTAATAATTATGCACAGTAATAGTCACCTGCACACACAGATATCCCCCTAAAATAGCTATAACTAAAAACAAACTAAAAACTACTTCCAAAACTATTCAGCTTTGATATTAATGAGTTTTTTGGGTTCATTGAGAACATGGTTGTTGTTCAATAATAAAATTAATCCTCAAAAATACAACTTGCCTAATAATTCTGCACTCCCTGTAGATGTCGCTGAACACCTCCAAAATTCTTCAAGTTCAAACTCTGCAAATTGTAAAGTATTAACCACATCCTTCTACATTAAAGAAGCAAGATTTTGGTACAATATCCATTACAGAATTGTGGTCATCAACTCCCTTCCGTAAAAATAAATCATATCTTTTGTTTTATCTTTTTAAAAATAGATATGGAGAATGACAGATGGACAAATAGCTGGTTAAAAAAGAAACAGATTTATTTTCAACTGCTACAAAATCATGTATGACAAGAAAGAATACATTTAATGTGTCATTAAACATCACCCATACAAGCAAATTAATCTATGTACTATCAAGGAAACAAATATGAAATTAAGAAGCAATTTTACACAGCACATGAACTCATATTAAAAAAATGTAATACATGTTAAAATAATCTTTCTTAAATACAATAAAGGATAATATTGATTTCAATTTTATAGCAGACAAATATATAGGTGGACCGGTATGAAAAAATGTATTTACACTCGGCCAGATTACGAGTTTTGCATTATGAGGGGTGTGGTACTAACTTGCACGTTATTGTCACCGCTCACTTCCCTACAGGTTTTCATAAACCCGGCGTTAAAAGGCAAGAAGTGAGGGTAGAGCAAAATTGAGCTCCATACTGCACTCCAATACCAGCGCTGCTTAAGTCAGCGGTGAGCTGGTTTTACGTGCTTGTGCACGATTTCCCCATAGACATCAATGGGGAGAGCCGACTAAAAAAAAAGGCTAACACCTGCAAAAAAGAACCGTAAAGCTCAGTAACGCAGCCCCATTGATTCCTATAGGGAAACACATTTTATGTTTACACCTAACACCCTAACATGAAACCCGAGTCTAAACACCCCTAATCTTACACTTATTAACCCCTAATCTGCCGCCCCTGACATCGCCGACACCTACATTATATTTATTAACCCCTAATCTGCCGCTCCGGACATCACCGCCACTATAATAAACATATTAACCCCTAAACCGCCGCACTCCCGCATCGCAAACACTAGTTAAATAGTATTAACCCCTAATCTGCCGCCCCTAACATTGCCGCCACCTACCTACATTTATTAACCCCTAATCTGCCGCCCCCAATGTCGTCGCCACTATACTAAATTTATTAACCCCTAAATCTAAATATAACCCTAACCCTAACACCCCTAACTTAAATATAATTAAATTAAATCAAAATCAAACCTACTATTAATAACTAAATAATTCCTATTTAAAAATAAATACTTACCTGTAAAATAAACCCTAAGATAGCTACCATATAACTAATAGTTACATTGTATCTAGCTTAGGGTTTATTTTTATTTTACAGCCAAGTTTGTATTTATTTTAACTAGGTAGAATAGTAACTAAATAGTTATTAACTATTTACTAACTACCTAGCTAAAATAAATACAAATTTACCTGTAAAATAAAACCTAATCTAACACTAACACTTAACACTACACTACAATTAAATAAATTACCTAAATTAAATACAATTAAATAAATTAAATACAATTACCTAAATTACAAACCCCCCCCACTAAATTACACAAAATAAAAAACAAATTACAAGATATTTAAACTAATTACACCTAATCTAATAGCCCCATCAAAATAAAAAAGCCCCCCAAAATAAAAAAAACCCTAGCCTAAACTAAACTACCAATAGCCCTTAAAAGGGCCTTTTGCGGGACATTGCCCCAAAGAGATCAGCTCTTCAACCTGTTAAAAAAATACAAACAATCCCCCCAACAGTAAAACCCACCACCCACACAACCAACCCCCCAAATAAAACCCTAACTAAAAAAAACTAAGCTCCCCGTTGCCCTGATAAGGGCATTTGTATGGGCATTGCCCTTAAAAGGGCATTTAGCTCTATTGCAGCCCAAAGCCCTAACCTAAAAATAAAACCCACCCAATAAACCCTTAAAAAAACCTAACACTAACCCCTGAAGATCCACATACAGTTTTGAAGATCCGACATCCATCCTCAACGAAGCCGGCAGAAGTCCTCAACGAAGCGGCAAGAAGTCCTCAACGAAGCCAGGAAAAGTCTTCATCCAAGCCGGGAGAAGTGGTCCTCTAGACGGGCAAAAGTCTTCATCCAGACGGCATCTTCTATCTTCATCCATCCGGCGCAGGTCCATCTTCAAGACATCCGGCGCGGAGCCTCCTCTTCCAATGAAGTCTTCTTCCAGAATGAATGTCTCTTTAAGTGACGTAGTGTAGTGTTAGGTGTTAGTGTAACTTAGGTTAGGTTTAATTTTACAGGTAAATTTGTATTTATTTTAGCTAGGTAGTTAGTAAATAGTTAATAACTATTTAGTAACTATTCTACCTAGGTAAAATAAATACAAACTTGCCTGTAAAATAAAAATAAACCCTAAGCTAGCTACAATGTAACTATTAGTTATATTGTAGCTAGCTTAGGGTTTATTTTACAGGTATTTAGTTTTAAATAGGAATTATTTAGTTATTAATAGTAGATTTTATTTAGATTTCTTTTAATTATATTTAAGTTAGGGGGTGTTAGGGTTAGGGTTAGACTTAGGTTTAGGGGTTAATAAATATAGTATAGTGGCGGCGACGTTGGAGGCGGCAGATTAGGGATTAATAAATGTAGGTAGGTGGCGGCGATGTTAAGGTCAGCAGAATAGGAGTTAATAATATTTAATTAGTGTTTACAATGCGGGAGTGCGGCGGTTTAGGGGTTAATATGTTTATTATAGTGGTGGCGATGTTGGGAGCGGCAGATTAGGGGTTAATATTTTTATTTTAGTGTTTGCGATGCGGGAGGGCCTCGGTTTAGGGTTTAATAGGTAGTTTATGGGTGTTAGTGTACTTTTTAGCACTTTAGTTATGAGTTTTATGCTACAGCTCTGTAGTGTAAAACTCATAACTACTGACTTTAGAATGCGTTACGAATCTTGCGGGATAGGCTGTACCGCTCACTTTTTGGCCTAAAAAAAAAAGCTTGTAATACCGGCACAATGGAAGTCCCATTGAAAAAAGACTATACGCAAATTGCGTAAGTTGATTTGCGGTAAGGCCAAAAAAGTGTGCGGGACAGCTGTACCTACAAGACTTGTAATAGCAGCGGTAGTGAAAAAGCAGCGTTATGAGCCTTAACGCTGCCTTTTTACTCATAACGCAAGACTCGTAATCTAGCCAATTGTTAGGTATACCAGAATTGCTATCATGAGCAGGGCCGGATTTACATCTCAGGTGCCTGTAGGCACAAAAACCTGAAGCGCTAGGTAGGACCAAGAAGTAGTAATAGTCATATGAAAGAGAGAGGAATAAAAGATAGTAAACTGATCTCATGTAAGAAGTAGTGATGTCGCGAACCTAAAATTTTGCGTTCGCGAACGGCGAACGCGAACTTCCGCAACTGTTCGCGAACGGGCGAACCGCCATAGACTTCAATAGGCAGGCAAATTTTAAAACCCACAGGGACTCTTTCTGGCCACAATAGTGATGGAAAAGTTGTTTCAAGGGTACTAACACCTGGACTGTGGCATGCCTGAGGGGGATCCATGGCAAAACTCCCATGGAAAATTACATAGTTGATGCAGAGTCTGGTTTTAATCCATAAAGGGCATAAATCACCTAACATTCCTAAATTGTTTGGAATAACGTGCTTTAAAACATCAGGTATGATGTTGTATCGATCAGGTTGTGTAAGGGTTACGCCCGCTTCACAGTGACAGACCAAGCTCCCCGTTTAAAGGGACAGTCTACACCAGAATTTTTATTGTTTTAAAAGATAGATAATCCCTTTATTATTATTAGTGTGAAGGAAACTGACTGCTATTATTTAACACAGTCAAAAAAGTGTTTTTTTTTTAAATCTACACTACTGTTACACCAGATAAGAGTTGCACTGGGGTGACACTGTGCCCTGGCAGGCAGGCAGGCAGGCACTGAAACGCACAAGTGTGAAGGAAACTGACTGCTATTATTTAACACAGTCAAAAAAGTGTTGTTTTTTTTTAAATCTACACTACTGTTACACCAGATATGAGTTGCACTGGGGTGACACTGTGCCCTGGCAGGCAGGCACTGAAACGCACACGTGTGAAGGAAACTGACTGCTATTATTTAACACAGTCAAAAAAGTTTTTTTTTTTTTTTAAATCCACACTACTGTTACACCAGATATGAGTTGCACTGGGGTGACACTGTGCCCTGGCAGGCAGGCACTGAAACGCACACGTGTGAAGGAAACTGACTGCTATTAATTAACACAGTCAAAAAAGTGTTGTTTTTTTTTAAATCTACACTACTGTTACACCAGATATGAGTTGCACTGGGGTGACACTGTGCCCTGGCAGGCAGGCACTGAAACGCACACGTGTGAAGGAAACTGACTGCTATTATTTAACACAGTCAAAAAAGTGTTGTTTTTTTTAAATCTACACTACTGTTACACCAGATATGAGTTGCACTGGGGTGACACTGTGCCCTGGCAGGCAAGCACTGAAAGGCACATGTGTGAAGGAAACTGACTGCTATTATTTAACACAGTCAAAAAAGTGTTTTTTTTATTTTAAATCTACACTACTGTTACACCAGATATGAGTGGTGGCACTGGGCAAGTGGGCACAGTATACGCTGTGAGCCTGACACACACGCTGGCAGGCAGGCAACTGCAATTAGATTACACAGAAAAAAAAAAAAGCAGACTGATGTTCTAGCCCTAAAAAGGGCTTTTTGGGGTGCTGTCCTTACAGCAGAGATCAGATGAGTCCTTCAGGACTGTAGTGGACACTGAATACACTAGCCTAGCTATCAATTTCCCTATTAAATCAGCAGCAGCTACACTGTCCCTCCTCTCACTAAGAATGCAGCTTCCAAATGAATCTAAAATGGATGCTGTCCAGGAGGTAGGAGGGTCTGGGAGGGAGGGTCTGCTGCTGATTGGCTGGAATGTGTCTTCTGACTGTGAGGTACAGGGTCAAAGTATTACTCAATGATGACAAATAGGGGGCGGATCGAACATTGCATATGTTCCCCCGCCGCGGCGAACGCGAACAAGCTATGTTCGCGGGAACTATTCACCGACGAACTATTCGCGACATCACTAGTAAGAAGTCATCATGGAACAAAGTCTGAACTCAACTAATTAAGAATGTTTTGAGTGAAAAACAAAAAGTTGTGGTATGTTCTGGAAATCCTGCTCCATTACATTTCAGATCTCCATAAGAATTAGAGCATGATGAAAGGTACATGGAAAGGAAGAAGTCAAGGGACTCAACCAATCTAAATGTGTGTGAAATAAATCCATCAGCAGTTACTGTCATGTTCAGTCATTAAAGAATTCTAGAAACCAAATATTGAGGTAGTGTCCCCTGTCCACCGCAGAACTATTTAAATGGCAAATACATCCTGTTCGATGCAAAAGCAAGTCTGCAAGCACATTCTCCATTCCAACATGCGTTTAATGCACTTACCCATAGGTGCTTCTGATGTTATCCCCATGCTCTGCAACAAGGAATCCGCTTCTCTTCTATTCTTCTCCAACTCAGACTCTTCCTGAGCAGGAGGGGCATCCTTCTTCTGGTCGACCGGCGCAGAATAAAAATTTGCGATGAAAAAAAAAAGTGGTATTAGAAGATTTTTTAAGCATATCAAACATTGCTAAGAAAATAAAAAGCACAAAATCTAACTGTAAAGAATAAAAAAGTTGATATTTTTACTCTTAATTTACTCACAGGAATGAATGCTTCTCAGTGCTTCTATTTTCTCCCGAGGCGACAGACAGTCCATCCTCTTCTTCTCTTGTCTCCACCCTGCTCCGTCAGCTCCACTATCCGCTTGCTGGTAGGGGTTGCATCAGGGTCAGTAACGTCATGTGGCACCTCATTGGCTGGCACCCGGAGCCGCGTATAACTTGTGTGTTTTTTTTTGTTTTTTTAAATTGCATGGTGGCTCGTGCAGGCAGGCGCCCCTTGCTGCAGTGCACCTGTAGGCATATGCCTACTGTGCCTATTGGGAAATCTGGCCCTGATCATGAGTCCTTATTCCAATCCACGGGGGAAGTGGCTTTCAGTTATATAGCATATCAACCCATTAAAGGTATTTTAAATTATAACAGGAACATCAGGTTTCTACTTTTGGATTGGGTAAACGTGTTATACTATAAGAAACACGATTTTGTTTTGTTTCCTACTTTAATATTCGTTTCAGTTTTATCCAAGCACAATCTATGTTGAATAATAGGACTGTTTTGGGGATCCCTTGTTTCTGTGGCCACAAGAAGCAGAATATGGGTACTATGAATATAGGAAACAAAACACTTATGGAGTTATTAGGTTTTTGGTTTTGGTGTATCATTAAGAATGAGGGGATTGCACTGCAAGCTGTGAAGGGGCTCCTTTGTGTGATGGAAAGTTGTAATGCACGAGGTGGTATAGTTGGGAGATGGGGGTTTGTACTAGCAAGGTCATACAGTGTACATTTACAAGGGTAAATAGTGGTCGAGGTCAGGGTTAATTCTGGTGGTGGTTAAATATAATTATAGTTAATTGCAGTGGAAGTGTGGCATAGTTAGGATTATTTGTTGTAAGAAAAGGTCACATGTACATTTAATAGCAATAGAGTGTAGCGATTTTATTTACTACTGTAGGTTTTGTTCTGCAGATCAAAGGATCTACAACTAACTAGAAGTAACAAACCTATAAAACATCAGGGGTGAGATGCTCATTGTGAACAACCATAAGAAAACACTTTTGTTATTTAGGGACACACACCTTCAATTTTATATTAACGAAGACTCAATTTTGTGGCTTAAATCAGTGCTATTCCATAGAGGGCAGATCAGTACAAACATCTGCTTTTTACTAATGGTAGCAAAACTATTGGACAGGTGCTAAATTGCTCTGAAATAAGCTAAATTGTCAACATTTTAATTCTGTCTAACATGATATAATGTGAACTCCAACGTACTGTTAAAATATAAATTGTAAGATCAAATTCTTTGTAATTGCATGCCCTAATCACATATATTGTGTCTTAAACACTTATTAACATGTCCATGGTGATAAAAGATGGATTGGGGAAAATAACACTTCTTATTAAAAGGAAACAAATATGAAGAAAGGGTTATTAAATAAGCAATGAATAATGATTGACAGGACTGGAGAGGAATGATGAAAAAAGACTAGCAATGTATACAGTAAAGAATTTTCTTCCCTTCTGACAAGAAATTCATTTCACCTTGAAAACTGGCACAGGCACTGCCGTCTTTAAACAATATTAATGTCTGCATTTTATGACAAGTGCTTCAAAAATTTTCTTTGGATTTAGGTACCGACATATCAAAATAATCTGTGGATTAGGACCAGTAGGTTTATCTTTTGCACAGATAGTGTGGGTGTTTTAAGCTGCACAGAAAAAGAAAGATAAGGAGCTAGAAAGAGTAGGGAAAAAAAACTTGACTGGATGACTAAGATGAATATACTGTGCAAAGAGAAATCGAAGTGTGAAATAAAGATCGCAGAAAAGTAAAATATTTAAAAAGATATAAGAGTTCAAGACACGTGTGAGACATTTCTAATGAACTGGATGAGGATGATCCTGGCATATCTATCACCAGACTGTGTTCAATATTATACAGATAATGAAACAGAGAATGCATATAGAACAATTTAATACATGAAGCGTATGCGAACTAACTTGCCAATACAAAATACTCCTTGTTGCTGGAGACTCCATATAATCCTTGCTAATAGTTGGACACAACTATGTCATCTTTTAATGCTGAGGGTCTTAAAGATAGATGAATCTTGCATGGATAATGGCATTAAAAGGACATGCAAGATTCAGACAATAAATCTATATGGAAATAGAGTCCTTTTAATTATTCAGGGTCTCAAATGAGAATTTCCATCTATGGGGAGACACATGAAAGACCTGCTCAGGAAATGACCCCTACATGAATCTAAATCTTGCCTCTTAGCAAAATGAGTGAAAGAGACCAGAGTATTAGACTCTGATACTTAACTGGTAATAGCTGCAGGGAGTCATTAGCCTGGCAACTATAAAGCAGAAATATCAGAACTTCAACTAAATAGTTTGCATTGTCATTTAATAGGAAATCATGTTTTTTATGTTTTTTGCCCTAGGGAATTTAGCTGAAATAATAAATCATAAAAGTATGTAATTTGTAATTATGATATGATCTATATGGTAGATGTGAAGCCTCTTAGAGAGCTTTGTTCATGTAAATTCAGAAAATACATGTGAAAATAAAAATTATAACCACCCCAAATATTAAACTTGAAATAATGATCATTCTTTTTAACTGTGCAATGTAGCTGTATATTATGCCCTTCAGTGCCGGAGGTTTGAGGATGGTTTTTATGTATGTATCCATCTGGATTTTAGATAAAAAAAATATATGCTGTTACTAATTTTGTCATGTTTAGGATCTTTTCCTCTCTCTTGTGTGTATATATTTAGTGATAAAAAAAATGTAATTTAATGCCAGTTTTAAGTCCCCAATTTTAAAAGCATTGAGAGTCTGTGGTATTATTATATTATATTATTTAAAATATTCTCTTGGGTGGGAGCTTAATTTCAGAATTTCCAGGCTTTATAACATTTGGAGGTTGATCACAATCTTGTACTTGTGTGTGGCAGATTTCTGAACGTTTTTGTTTACACAGCTTTTCTATAACCAGTACTTAAGTATTGAAATGTATAGCATAAGTGGGGATACAGCAGGCAAACACAGCAATTTCAATTGATAAAATAGATTAAAACAATTTAATACACTCCAGCAAGTAAAAAAGATAATTGTTCATTTGGAGGTTGATCACAATCTTGTACTTGTGTGTGGCAGATTTCTGAACGTTTTTGTTTACACAGCTTTTCTATAACCAGTACTTAAGTATTGAAATGTATAGCATAGGTGGGGATACAGCAGGCAAAAGCAGCAATTTCAATTGATAAAATAGATTAAAACAATTTAATACACTCCAGCAAGTAAAAAAGATAATTGGGAACACATTAAAGGGGAGAAAATAAATCACAGTACACTGTCCCTTTAATATACAACAATCTAGATTTATATTTGAATATTTTTGAAAGTACAGTATTTATTGTTGTGATGTGGTGATAATAACATATACAGGGAGTGCAGAATTATTAGGCAAGTTGTATTTTTGAGGATTAATTTTATTATTGAACAACAACCATGTTCTCAATGAACCCAAATAACTCATTAATATCAAAGCTGAATAGTTTTGGAAGTAGTTTTTAGTTTGTTTTTAGTTATAGCTATTTTAGGGGGATATCTGTGTGTGCAGGTGACTATTACTGTGCATAATTATTAGGCAACTTAACAAAAAACAAATATATACCCATTTCAATTATTTATTTTTACCAGTGAAACCAATATAACATCTCAACATTCACAAATATACATTTCTGACATTCAAAAACAAAACAAAAACAAATCAGTGACCAATATAGCCACCTTTCTTTGCAAGGACACTAAAAAGCCTGCCATCCATGGATTCTGTCAGTGTTTTGATCTGTTCACCATCAACATTGCGTGCAGCAGCAACCACAGCCTCCCAGACACTGTTCAGAGAGGTGTACTGTTTTCCCTCCTTGTAAATCTCACATTTGATGATGGACCACAGGTTCTCAATGGGGTCCAGATCAGGTGAACAAGGAGGCCATGTCATTAGATTTTCTTCTTTTATACCCTTTCTTGCCAGCCACGCTGTGGAGTACTTGGACGCGTGTGATGGAGCATTGTCCTGCATGAAAATCATGTTTTTCTTGAAGGATGCAGACTTCTTCCTGTACCACTGCTTGAAGAAGGTGTCTTCCAGAAACTGGCAGTAGGACTGGGAGTTGAGCTTGACTCCATCCTCAACCCGAAAAGGCCCCACAAGCTCATCTTTGATGATACCAGCCCAAACCAGTGCTCCACCTTGCTGGCGTCTGAGTCGGACTGGAGCTCTCTGCCCTTTACCAATCCAGCCATGGGCCCATCCATCTGGCCCATCAAGACTCACTCTCATTCTCTTCATCAGTCCATAAAACCTTAGAAAAATCAGTCTTGAGATATTTCTTGGCCCAGTCTTGACGTTTCAGCTTGTGTGTCTTGTTCAGTGGTGGTCGTCTTTCAGCCTTTCTTACCTTGGCCATGTCTCTGAGTATTGCACACCTTGTGCTTTTGGGCACTCCAGTGATGTTGCAGCTCTGAAATATGGCCAAACTGGTGGCAAGTGGCATCTTGGCAGCTGCACGCTTGACTTTTCTCAGTTCATGGGCAGTTATTTTGAGCCTTGGTTTTTCCACACGCTTCTTGCGACCCTGTTGACTATTTTGAATGAAACGCTTGATTGTTCGATGATCACGCTTCAGAAGCTTTGCAATTTTAAGAGTGCTGCATCCCTCTGCAAGATATCTCACTATTTTTGACTTTTCTGAGCCTGTCAAGTCCTTCTTTTGACCCATTTTGCCAAAGGAAAGGAAGTTGCCTAATAATTATGCACACCTGATATAGGGTGTTGATGTCATTAGACCACACCCCTTCTCATTACAGAGATGCACATCACCTAATATGCTTAATTGGTAGTAGGCTTTCGAGCCTATACAGCTTGGAGTAAGACAACATGCATAAAGAGGATGATGTGGTCAAAATACTAATTTGCCTAATAATTCTGCACTCCCTGTAGTGACAGCCCTCGTGCATTGCTTAAGCATTGCAGCAGCTTCGAAGTAATTGTGAAAGCTATCGCTTTCTATGGTAGCTATTATAACACAAGAGTGACAGTGTGTTATGACTGCTGCTACTATGCAGCTTGTAGTGCAACTACTAAACTGGTTTTGGTAGGGAGACTTGTTAGCTGATGTACAACAGGTTTTAGCTGTGTACAACAGGTTTTAAGCAGCCTAAAATGCAATGTGAAGGATCATAAATAAATTATCTTAATTCAGTTAACATCCCACAGTAATTAACCATATCAGCTCTGATCGTGCATCCCACGCTGCAATTAACCCTAACCTCCACCCACCAGGCTCAAAAACATTAATAATTCTAAACATGATCTTGTCCTATGATAAATAAACCTCAACTTAAATTATTTATAAATGTGGCCTCCGCCAAACACAGTAACCCTCCATAAACCTAGTCCTTCCATTCTAGACAATCTTTTACACACACGTTTATCTATATTACACCCTTTAATCTATATTAACCCCCTTACACCATAATTACTAACTTATATAAACTTTCCTTACACCACCATAAAAAGAGGCCTTAAACCAAAACAAGAACAAGATAATTAAAGTAATTAACTACTTACTTTAAAGCTGAAAAGCTGTAACATTTCCCTTCTCGTATGGCCCTGCAACAACAGATCATCTTTGATAAAGAGCCCACTCATATGCATTCCTAAGTGTTGTTTGGTAAGCTGAATCAGTTGTGGATAGGGTTAATTGCGGTGGTGGAGGTCTTGGTTATAGTTAATGACTTATAACACCTATGTAATGTGAGTACCAATTTTATGGAGGTTTGGGGTCATTATATTCTTGTAGACCAATGATAGTTAATAAAGGTCTAAATCTAATTTAGATAGTAGATCTATTATAGTGATTTGCATCGAGTCTTGAACTTAACAGATCATAAAATACCTATTGTGTAAACTTTCTGCTTGCCCCAACTCCCTAGAGAGCTCAAATTCTGTAACCAGTGTTTCTTCAAAATGCTCTAACCCTATTAGCTGGTTAAGGTCATTTGTATCATGTTGATGAAAACTTAGGTTATATAATTGTAAGCTATAAAATTTGCTAAAGATGTTTTTTTTTGTATCTTGACTTTACAAATCTATTTGCTCTTATTTTGTTGTATGTCTGTCTATGTCAATTTTTTTATCACATGGAATCTCCAACCTCTCAATGGAAATTTGATAAACTTCTTTTTTCTATTATGCTGACTATAATTATTCTATTACACTGACTTAAATTCCTTCTTGAAACTATTCATAATTCCATTAACCATCAGGAAGTGTTACATTAATCACTTTTTATGAGATCACTTTTTACTTGAAACAAAGGCTCAGAGCAGGCGGACAGGTTATGGAGCAGAGGTCTTTGTGACCGCCTCTTCATAACTGCTGTTTCTGGCGAGCCTGCAGTAATATAAAAAAGACAAGTGGCCACTCACATGTTCAATCCTCAAACATATGAGGTATGTAAAAGACACTCAGTATTAACCTGTGTTGCTCCACTTAATGGATCTGGTATGCAAGTGTTTTTCCTTTCAATTTCAAAGAAATGTCTTACAGAAATGTCTCACAAAAGCACAGATCCAGTGGTGTCCGTTTTTTGTAGACTCAGGTTATACAGCGTAGTAAAAACAATGATTTGTGCAAAGTGCAAATAGTAAACTAATGAAGTCAGAATTGACTCCCAAACAAACAAATAAACAAAGTCTTGTAGTAAAATTTTACTACAAGACTTTGTTTATTTGTTTGTTTATCAGCAGTGAACAAGTGCGCAAACACACGAAACATGTCTGCATGAGGATCAGTTCACCAACCTGATTGACTGAGTCACTGCTGGCTTTTTTAAGGACACTGTGTCTTTTGTCCTTTTTCATTTTTTATCCTTTTTTGAAATAAACGCTGTTTTTATTTACATTCCCTGCCTGAATACTTTCATTTATTCAGTGTTCCAGCTATATCGAGATCGAGCGCAACTTCGTTTTGCATTATATATATATATATATATATATATATATATATTGGTGAGAAGATAGGTATCCAGGCGCTCTGCTTATATGACCGTATACAGATGTGATTACTTATATGTGTATGACAGAGGATAAATGCTATTTGGTTATACATAAGTGTATAAAATAAGTGTATAAAACTATATTGATAAATGAATAATAAAAAATAATTAAATAAATAAATGAATAAAAAGCAATCAGATAAATAAATGAATGAATCAATTTGCCAATAAATCAGTAGGTAAATATTATTCTTATGATCTATCAAAACCTGGTGAACTATACTACAGAAAACGATTCATACAATGTATAGAGAAAAATTGAACAGATTAAGTAGTCCAATACAGTACATATGTATGGAAACCGTATTAGCTTTGTCAATTGATACAAAATAAATAAATGAAATAAATGAATTGATCAAGTCCCAGGTAAATTTAAAAAACACCTTATTCTTAAAGGTTAATAAAAATTGATGAGGAATAAGTCAATATTTGTAATGCAATATCCGTATAAGAACACACACTCTTGGACTCCCAAATTGGCTTAGTATGCAATCTTTTCTTATGTAATCCAAAAGTGCAGATAGATGCCTACTTACAGCAGGTGACCTCAATCCTATGAGGTAAGTAAATGCGTCCCTTAAAAGAATGGATGTCCCTCAGCAATCCCAGAAACCGCTTCAGTATCTCCTCAATATGGTAGAATGAATGCCTTTTGTTGCAGATTCAGTCAGATATCCTCCTCTCAGTAGTATGATGTATCAAACATATAAGAAAGGGGATACAAACACAGACCAGTAGTGCAACAATTGCAAGTCTTTTATCACTGGATCATTCAAGTATATTTCACTCCAGTACTTTTCTTCACCACAATGACACAAATCAAAAACCGAGATTTGTGTCATTGTGGTGAAGAAAAGTACTGGAGTGAAATATAATATAATATCATGCTGATGAAGGGGACCTGATCTCCGAAAACGTTACAAATAAAGTAACTCCATTTTTGTTGTGAAAGTCCTGTGAGTGCACCTTTCTTTGGCTGCTGTATTTCATTCAAGTTTGCACCCAGGCGGATGCCCTACAAGTGGGAAGGATCTGGTAATTTTGAATAAACAGGTATGGGGAACTAATTGAAAATAAACAATAGGTAATATATGTGTGAGTGTATTAATTTAAAAATATATGGTAGTTTGGAGATTCTTATAATTAGTGCAAAGAAATTTTATTATGTGCAGAGATAAAGAATAATATAGTATATACATGAATATAATGTACGTGAATAAATATATATATATATATATATATATATATATATATATATATAAACTGCGGAGAAGTAGAAAATGATGTTACTAAAAAATGTAACCTATTAGTGTAGAAATAATCTAGACTTATTTGTAATTATAATAAGAGAATGGTATCTTAAAGTAAATAACTTATGTTGAAATAAATAATGTTTAATAACCAATGAGATAAAATTTTACATAGCTTTATTTTATGCAATTTAAAATGAAAGATTTATGAGAGGTCCAAAGTAACGCAATGCATAAATAAATTGATAGCGAAACTTATAAATTCTATATAGATGTATCACACTGCAGTGGATTTAAATAAAAAATATAATGGTTAAAAAATGTGTATTAAAAAATGATACACAGACCGAAAAAAACAATTGATAAAAAATGATACATAAAATCACAATAATGAGGTATATTATAGGATATAAAGTGCTAGCAGTTAGGCCTTTTTAGATCGGTAACCAAAGTTCCAGAAAAGATATATATATAAACTTTTTAACACAGTCTTTGGTGCGAGCTGAGTTTTAAATGTTAGTAGCAGTGCTTGGTTTAAACAGCTAAGATAAATGCTGTGTTTGTGATTCAAACCGGTTTACTCACGGTTATGACAAGCAGCAGTCTTTTGTTTCTGGGTGTGTAAACAATCCTGTAACCTGATTGGTTGTATATGTTCAGCCTTTATATTGCCAGAGTAGTAAGAGTTGGAATATTCTTCTGGTAATAATCTTAGTGCTAATAGTATTAGCTGGCAGCAGATTTTTGAAATCTTGGCAATTAACAGTGTATGAGCGTGCTATTATTATATAACAACTTGAGTTGTAAAGGCTTTTCTTTATAGCAGTCCAGACGATCTGGATCAATGTGTGGTCTGCAAGCATGATAGATTTCCACTTTTGATGTAGTTTGTAGAAAAAGCGGCTCTTTTGTGGTTCTATGTTGTCCAAACGATTTGGCAAAACATACTTGATCCTCCTGTGCTGCAAAGATTGTACCTTCGTAAGGTTTTTTGCAGAGGTGTCAGTTTTTAGAAGCGAGAGCTACAATAGCTCGGCAGATACAATGATTACCGGCTCTTTTGAGGTTGTTGTTTTGTGCAGTCCAAACGATTTGGCAAAACAGAGAATGTCCTCCCAAGCTGCAAGGATTTTTACCTTCGTAAGGTTTTTTGCGGGAGTGCCAGTAAAAAAGAGAAGTTCTTGTATAGAAGACAGCTGCAAACAGCTGGGTTGTTGGGTACCTGAAAAGGTATTTTTAGGTGGTAGAATCGGGCAAATCTACACGTTTCGGCCGTGGCCTTTATCAAGATGCCCGAGAGATCCGTTGGTAGTATTTTTAAAGGTGTGAGTAGAATCTTATTGGTTGAAAGTTAATTCAGGCTCTAGCCTATCGTAACAGTCCATGATTAATTATATATTAGGTGAAAGAGTTTCACAGTTCTATAGTTAACTTCTGTCATATAACAGTATTGACAATTTTTTGAAATGAGATAAACAAAATATAAAAATAGGTGAACGAAATGGAAAAGAGTTTATAAACATTTTCTTTCGTTAATCGGTCTAGATAAAAAAAAAATTGTTAGTTTGTGTCTATGTTAATTATTAAATGAAAGAGTAATTTGTATCGATTTGAAAGGTATTAAATAAAAATATATAGTTTGTGTCGGTTTAAAGATACTAAAATGTTCATAAGTAAAAAAAAAAAGGAATCTATAAAAGAAATCTTATGTAATGAATGGAATATAAATTATATTATATAACGAGTGGAATATGTAAAAAGAATCATTAAAGGAATGTTATATAACAAGTGCAATATAAAATCTAATTTCTCAAATTTTCATGAACACTGTTTTTTTAAAAATAAAATCATAATTTTGACAGGATCTGGTAATTGGATGTATATATATATATATATATATATATATATATATATATATATATATATATATATATATATATATATATATATATACTTAGTTTTAAGTGCACTATGGCTATTGTCCTGGAATATCCGTAGCTAATGTATTATATATATACAATGTACGTCAACAAACAGTATATATATATATATATATGTTCAGTTCCAGTACTTTATCAAGTCATATTCGCTGTTTAACCCCTGGGGTTTTTGTGTTTTTAGTGTCAGAATCCAGTAGATCTCTTGTATGGCTAGTAATTGATCCCTGTTTCCCCCCCCCCCCATTGTGGAGGAGGTATATGGTCAACAATAGTCCACCTAAGACTGTCCAGATTTTTGCTATGAAAGATGTTAAAATGCATTATTAAAGGTGTAGTGTAGTGAGTGTGCCTGCTTTGATATTACAAACATGCTCGCAAATGTGAGACCTGATCTCTCTAGAGGTCATACCCATGTACTGTAGGTAACATTGGGAACAGGTAATAAGTATATCACATATGTGCTCTGCAAATTATAGCATTTTTTATGTTGAAATATCTCTCTTGTGATCATACTTGAGAATCCATTACCCAATTGTACATATTCATAGGCTTTACAATTGACATTATGACATCTGTATACCCCTTTAACTGTTAGCCATTAACTCTGATTACTTTGTTTATTTTTAAATGGTTGGAGCCACCCTATTCCCAATAGTGAGACATCTTTTATAGGCAAATCTACACCCTCTCCTCACAGTGTCAGCTAGTTCATCATCTGCTGTCAGTAGGGGGAAATGTTTTGAAATTATCTCACAAATTTGTCCAAATTGTTCACTGTATGTGGTTAAAAATGTAATTTTCTCACGATTCCTGTTAACTGTCTGTGGGGGCTTTCTTTTACTAAACAATAGTTCATCCCTCTCTCTAGTCTCCACCATTTTTCTAATACGCCTAATCATCTTTTTGGGGTATTCTCTCAACACCAGTCTATCTGTCAACTCATCTGCTTCTTTAATAAAGACTGTTTTGTCTGAACAATTTCTCAATGTTCTAATAAATTGCCCTTTTGTGATAGCCTTAAAGACTCTGTTAGGATGGCTGCTTTTTGCATGTAATGTATTTTTTGCCGTAGGTTTACGATAGATTTTAGTATCTATATGGCCTCCATCCCTGCTACATACTCCAGCCAATGTTACATCCAGATAGTTTATCTGGCTCTTTCCCAATTCATGGATAAAAGAGAAACCTATTTCATTGGTTTAGAGCCTTCATTAATTTTTTCACTAAGTTCTTATCGCCATGCCAAATCAGTATCAAATCATCAATAAACCTTTTGTAAAAGGTAATATTGGACCTAAATGTGTTACTATCTCCATAGATATGCCCACCATTCCATAGATGCTCCATAAAGAGGTTGGCATACAATGGAGCGAATTTCGCCCCTATAGCAGTCCCACATCTGGAAATAGAACTCACCCTGAAAGCTAAAATAATTGTGGGTAAGTAAGAATCTTCTTACCCTTAGAATAAATTCACAATGGCTCTTATCATACTGACCTGATCTGTAAAGAAACAATTATATAGCACTAAGGCCTTCCTGATGGGGTATGGAGGAGTATAAGGCCTTTACATCTACTGTTAGCTATGCCATTTCTTTTTCTCTCTCTCTACTAATTTCCTATGCTTATGAAGCCAGTATTCATGAGAGACCTGGAGTGACGCACATGGAGGCTGCGTGTTTGCTCAACCAATGAGTAAGGAGGTGTGTATGCACACGCAACAGACAAACACTCGCGCTGAGCTTGAGGACGCCAGGTGTAACAAGGATTCCGTATAGGTGTCATACAGTCTTTTGTATTGGAGGTGTAGCTGGTTGATTCGTGCTTGTCCTTTAAAATTCCTGAACACCTTTCAATTAACGCTATTTAAACCTCTCACTAACTCACATCCATTCTTGGTATTGCTTCCCTTTACACAGGGTGGTGACTTCATTACTAAGTTGTTCCTTGCTTCAAAATATGTTGTTTGAATTTCTGTCAAACTTGTGCTTGTATATTCCATCCTCAACCTCATTTGTTTCAGTGTTGAAGGACTACAGATTTTGGGGTTAGTTTAAGCTCTGTGTAACACTCTCATCGGTACTTCCATCTCTCTAAGCCGACTGTGACGTCACTTCCGGTCGGATTGACTTCAGTGTGTATCCTCACTTCTTACCGGTAAGAGCAGTTTACTGTGTCTCTGAATGCGCATATGTTATTATAAATCCTTTATGATATCAAGATCCCCAGATATAAATGAGCACATTAAATGAACTTGTTCATAAAGTAGAGAGATTCTCATCACAACTCTGGGAAAGTGAAAGCTCAATCTCTATGTCATGATATTTACTTAGTTCACTGATATTGTAACATAGTGAAAATTTCCACAATCATCTGTTACTGTGAGCAACAAACTATCATTCCTAGCATTTGTGAATTAAATTATATTGTCAAAAAAATATGAATCCAGCTGATATTCCAACTCATGTGCTTAACCTCTCACAAAGAGTGGATGTACTAACAACACATGTTACAGAGTTGCAACAGGAGAACCAGCAATTAAAGGCATATATCAATGAGCATTTAAAACCATCTGCACCAGAACCCATTGTTGGGCTTCCAGAGAAATTCAATGGAAACAGAATACACTATAGAGAGTTCAAGAATGCATGCAATTTATTATTTGCTTTAAAGCCTAAAACATATCCCTCAGAGCGTACCAAAGTGTTAACTACAATGTCTTTCCTCCAGGGGGAGCCCAGTGCATGGGCCAATTCATTTTTTGAGAATAACCACATTATTCTTAATTCATATACTCCGTTTATGGATGCAATGTTTTTGTTATATGAAGACCCAAATAAACAGGCAACAGCTGAGTCTGCAATTAGATCTCTTAAACAATGGAAAAGACCTGTTGAAGATTACATTGTTGACTTTAAACGTTGGGGTCAGGATACACTATGGAACGAATCTGCTTTAAATAACCAATTTAGACTTGGTTTTTCAGATGTTGTCATACACTGCAAGGGTGCAGGTTCAGGAGTAAGGAGCTGTTGTGCAGAGGTGTCAGGTATTGGGATTAATGTTGTGTTTTGTCTGCGTGAGTCTTTCCTTTTAGGCATAATTAAACAGGTACAACATTTTAGGAAATAAAGGAGATGGTTTTATTGATAGGATAAAGCAATGTAGAGATATGCAATTAGATAAGACAAAGTCTATAGTTTGTAGTATAAGGCAGGAATACAATTCTTTGTAATAACAGGCATGAAAGCAGAGCTTTGTAATAACAAACAGGATATTTGCATATGCTGTAGACTGGAACTGTGTAATAACACTCAGGAAAGCAGAGCTTTGTAATAACAAGCAGGAATGCAAAGCTTTGTAATAACAAACAGGATATTTGCATATGCTGTAGACTGGAACTGTGTAATAATACTCAGGAAAGCAGAGCTTTGTAATAACAAACAGGATATTTGCATATGCAGTAGACTGGACACAGTTGTAACAAACTTGCATAAACTGCAAACTGGTACTTTAAGGAGACTTGCTTAAACTGCAAACTGGTACTTTAAGGAAATTTGCATAAACTGCAAACTGGTACTTTGTAGAAACAAACAGGAATCTTGCATAAACTGCAAATTGTAACTTTGTAGATAAAAACAGGATATTTGCACAGACTGCAATTGGAACTTTGTAGTATCAGGAAACAGGCAAGCAAAAATACCTGAGTCAGTCCTTAGGAAAGAAAGTTTTAGGCATGCTCAATTGCCAGGAAATCAGTCCAAAAATGAAACACAGTGCCAAGGGATTATCCAGAAGAGTAGTCAGTAATTGTAGCAGAAATCAGGAACCAGGAAATCCAACAATTCTGTATATTTCACAGGAAACAGGAGCAGAGAGTCTTTCAGAGTATCACTCTTAATGTGAAAGCACAAAAGTGCAAACAACCTCCCAGATAAAGCAGGCTGCTGATTAAATGATTTCTTTCAGCTGGCAAGCAGGTGGAGCCAGAGAGCCAAAGTTGCAGCAAACAGAAAAACACAATATTCCTTTCCTGTGATCAAGCCATCTGGTGGCATAGTGGTAAAACAACAGGCTGGGCAATAACAGCTGCAGAAATAGAGACAGGTCCCAGGTTCAATTCCAGGCTGAACCCTGACAGATGTAGTGAAGGATATATTGGCCCGAGTTGAGATGCCTGACACACTAGAAGAATAATCGCGTTATCCATTTCATTAGATAGAAGAATTAGAGAACGCAGGAAAGAAAAGTACACTTCTGCTACCACTCAAAGAAAGACTTGTAACCCGCAAGGTCCAGGTACATATTCCAAAGCACATGAAGAAACTATGGATTTATCAAAGAACCCATTTCGCAGGATGAGAAATAAAGGAGAAGACTACTTAAATTATGTGTGTACTGTGCAGCTAGCACACACTCCATTAAATAATGTCCTTCACTTCAAAGAAGTAATAAGGGTAAGAGAAAAATCAATACTAAGTATTTAAATTCAATTAAATCACCCTATATCCCCACTTCCTATATAATCATTCCTCGCGCATGTACTAGCTACATTGATTTTTCGTTTGCTCAAACTAATAAAATACCTAGCATAGAAAAACATGTTCCCCTTATTGCGAGAGTGATTGATGGAAATGAATTAAGTTCTGGGCCTTTAACACATAGTACTATATCTCTTAAAGCTATACACTCACAACATTCTGAGAATCTTCAATTTGATATAATAGCTCCTATTTTTCCAATTGTACTTGGGTTAGATTGGCTCAGAAAACATCAGCCAGAAATAGACTGGGTCACATCACATATTAAATTCTCTTCTGATTATTGTAAGTCCAACTGTATGTTACACACTGCTATGATTCAAACACCTTTATGTCAACTTTCTACTATATACAATTAATTTAAAGATGTTTTTGATCCTAAGGAAGCTACTATATTGCCTCCTCATAGACGGTATGATTGCCCAATTGAACTATTGCCAGGTGCTACAATACCAGTTGGGCATATATACCCATTATCGGAAGCTGAATTAAAACATTTAAGACAGTATTTAGATGACAATTTACAAAAAGGTTTTATAAAACCCTCCACCTCTCCCACAGGGGCTGGAATGTTTTTTGTATGTTACAAGGATAAATCACTCCGTCTAATCATAGACTATCGAGAGCTTAATAATAGAACCAAGAGAAATAGGTATCCGTTACCATTGATACCAGAATTAATAGAAAGGTTGCAAGGATCCAAAATCTTTACCAAATTAGATCTTAGAGGTGCATATAACCTCATGAGGATTAGGGAAGGAGACGAGTGGTTAACAGCCTCCAGCCCTCGTTATGGGCTATTTGAATATAATGTAATGCCCTTTGGTCTCTCAAACGCTCCCACAACATTTCAATATTTTTTAACAATATATTTAAGGATTTATTAGACTTATTTGTGGTGATTTATTTAGATGATATACTAATCTATTCAAAAACTTATAACGACCACGTTACACATGTAAAGACAGTTTTGACACGATTACGGCAACATGCCTTATTTGAAAAACTGGGAAAAATGCCTCTTCCATACTGATACCATAACGTTTTTGGGTTATAACATCACCCCAAAAGGTATTGAGATGGAGAATGATAAAATCAAGGCTGTTTCTGAATGGAGGAGACCCAACTCTAAGAGGAACGTACAACAATTCCTAGGTTTTGCCAACTTTTATAGGAAGTTTATAAAAGATTTTGCAAAAATTTGTAAACCCCTAACTGAATTGACAAAAGTTTCCAACCACCCATTTAGATGGACAGAACAAGCCAATAAGGCATTTAACCTCCTGAAATATAAATTTACTGCTGCTCCTATTCTACAATTCCCACAACCCAAGCTACAATACATTCTTGAGGTAGATGCCTCCGAATTCGCTAACAGGGCTGTGCTATACCAAAGGAGAAGTTTGCTCCATCCTATACACCCCGTAGCCTTCTATTCAAGAGTTATGAATGCAGCCAAGCTAAATTATCCAATTGGTGATACTAGTGATCATAGGAATTTACAATTCCTTAAATCATGTAAAACATTAACATCCCGACAGGTAAGGTGGAGCCTCTTTTTCTCCTGTATCTCTTACAGACCAGGCAGTAAAAGTGGTAAGGCTGATGCCTTGTCCAGATTACCTGAAAAACCTCAACAACTCCATCCATCCACTAATGTCATCTCCCCACAACAATTCATCATACCTTTCATCACCTCCTTACAATCTTTCATACAATCTCAAAAGAGTGATTTAGAATTACCCTCTCTAAAACTTATTAGACAACCTAATGGTCTATACACCAACCAGCTACGTATTTATGTACCTAAAGAATTACGCCAAGAAGTACTATCTGCAACACATGATTCTTTACTAGTTGGGCACTTAGGTGAGCAAAAGACACTAGAACTAGTTAAAAGACAGTTTTGGTGGCCCACTATGTCAAGGGATGTTTGTTCATATGTTAAATCATGCTGTATGTGTGCTGTAACTAAAACCGAGAAAACATCACCTTTTGGCATGCTGTTGTCACTGCCCATTCCCACACAACCGTGGTCTGATGTGGCAATGGATTTTATAGTTGATCTACCACAGTCCGATAATAAAACCATCATATTTTTCATAGTAGACATACTTACTAAGATGGCCCATTTTATACCTTGCAACAGTTTACCATCTGCTTCTCAAACTGCATCTCTTTTTCTCACTAACATTGTTAAACTACATGGACTTCCACTAAGCATTACTTCTGATAGGGGGACACAATTCACCTCCAAATTCTGGAGGAACATGTGTAAATCCCTAGGAATTCCAACAAAGATTATCAACATCATACCATCCACAGACCAATGGGCAGACAGAACGCACGAACCAATGGCTAGAACAGTATCTGCATTGTTTTTGTTCAGCTCAACAAGATAATTGGTCATCACTCCTTGATACAGCTGAGTTTGCCTATAATAATTCATACAATTCCTCTTCCAAACATACACCATTTTATGCGAATTATGGTTTTCATCCCAAATCTAATTTCATGCCAGTTCATACTCCAAATAATCCCTCAGTGGATAATCTTATTAAAAATCTAAACCTGAATTTGAATATACTTAGGGAAAACATCAAATCCGCAGAAGACAGAAAAAAAAATACTATGATTTAAGGAGAAGACCTTCACCTCAATATCATACAGGGGATATGGTATGGCTATCCACTAAACATCTAAAACTGGCAACTCTCAGCAGAAAATGTAGCCAAGTTTATTGGCCCCTTTGAATATAGTAAACCCTAATGCGGTTACCCTTGAGCTACCTACCAGGTATCGTTTTCACGCTACCTTCCACGTTTCTTTACTGAAACCATACCACCCAGTTCAGCTTACCTCCACTACTGTACTGGATTGTATAAGTCCGGTTCTGCCTGAAGGAGAGTATGAGGTACATTCAATTTTAGATTCACAAAAGTACAGAGGACAGCTACAGTATCTTGTGAAATGGAAGGGTTATGGTTCAGAGGAGAATTCCTGGTAACCAGCCTCACATATTTCTGCCCCCAGACTTGTATTGAACTTCCATCAATGGCATCCTGATCATCCTAAATATTGAACCCCTGAGTGGTTCCTTTAGGGGGAGTTCTGTAACAACGATTCTGTATAGGTGTCATACAGTCTTTTGTATTGGATGTGTAGCTGGTTGACTCGTGCTTGTCCTTTAAAATTCCTGAACACCTTTCAATTAACGCTATTTAAGCCTTTCACTAACTCACATCCATGCTTGGTATTACTTCCCTTTACACAGGGTGGTGACTTCATTACTAAGTTGTTCCTTGCTTCAACATACGTTGTTTGAATTTCTGTCAAACTTGTGCTTGTATATTCCATCCTCAACCTCACCTGTTCCAGTGTTGAAGGACTACAGATTTTGGGGTTAGTTTAAGCTACGTGTAATGCTCTGATCGGTACTTCCATCTCTCTAATCTGACTGTGTCGTCACTTCCGGTCGGATCAACTTCAGTGTGTATCCTCGCTTCTTATCGGTAAGAGCAGTTTACTGTGTCTCTGAATGCGCATATGTTATTATAAATCCTTTTTGATATCAAGATCCCCAGATATAAATGAGCACCTTATATGAACTTGTTCATAAAGTAGAGAGATTCTCATCACAACTCTGGGAAAGTAATTATGTATAATATGAACCATTAAAGTTTTATTTTGACTTTACTGTTCTTTTTAGAAGTTCCAAATGACCATTGTATTTGTCAATTTTGCTTTGATTCATAGTTTTGATCACACATATATCAAGAACTTAAAAGGACATTATACTGTAAAATTGATTTTTCCCTTAATGTGTTTCCAATTACGTTTTTTACCAGCTGTATAAAATGTATGAGAATTTGCTTTTTAAGGTTTATTTGTGTATATGAAATAGATGATTTTGTGTTTTGAAGCTACAACCTAATAAAATGGGGTGAGCTTGTAGGTATAAACAGATCTCATTACTTACTACTATCACATTGTATACATATACATGCTTCTTTATCTTATATTTGCCTGTAAACCAGAGACTAGACATTGGGGCATATTTATCAAGACCGCTGCTCCATAACTTGTCCGCCTGCTCTGATTGACACCCCCAGCTAGCGGCCGATTGGCCGCAAATCTGCAGGGGGTGGCATTGCACCAGCATGATACACTTCTTTCCAGTTAATGGAAAATTAGTGGGGGTGTCAATCAACCTGATCGTATTCGATCGGGTTGATTTCTGTCCGCGGCCTCAGAGCAGGCGGACAACTTGATAAATATGCCCCTATGTACAAACAAATCTTTAATTTTCTTATTTATTTGAAAGTTACTCCTAAAATGTGGTATAGTTATTTTTTTACTTTCTTTTATTGAAACTTCATGAAACATATTACAATGATTTCTCAAAATGTCATTCAAACATCTGTAAAGTATCTCATTAGCAAGCAGTATAAATCTATTCTCCCCTCTAAATAGAAGCACAAATAATACATTTGAAACGTATAACTTTCTTTACTGTGTTGAAACATATTTTTCTTAAAATTGACTTAGAACAGTCTCTTCTCAAAATATGTTTTCATTTGTGTGCTTCCTTCTAAAATTCCCAGTCACAACTAAATAGACTCTCAAATTGTAAATATTGGCCATATGGTATTGATTGCCTCAAAACTCTTTCATGCTGACTTCTATAATGAAGCAGTCATGATACACCATTTATTTACCATTGATTGCCAATTCTATGAAATGCTTTCAAGGATACCCAGATAACAAAGTGAGTTTGCCAATATAATTAAATTGACAAGCTATTTATTTATTTTGCAATGACATTCTCTGTCTGAATCATGAATGTTTAATTTGACTTTGGTGTCCCTTTAAATGCATTCATATTGCTTAACCTCTTTGCTGAGGGGCAGTTTAAGAAATGCCATTAAAGACTGAAGAAAATTGGAAGGGAACAAAAAAATGTGTTCTTTAAACAGAGGACAATACAGATTAGAATGATTTAAGAGTCTGAAAAATTAAATCAATAAAACATATAGGGCAAGATTACAAGTGGAGCATTAAATATCGCTTGCGTGCAAGCGATATTAGCGCTCCACTTTGTAATACCAGCGGGAGCCTTTGTAATACCAATGGGAGCCTTTTTCTGATGCCGTCACAGACGGCATCAGAACCTTGAGCAGCAAATGGGGTAAGTAGCAAATGGGGTAATTTATGTATGTTAGTTCTATACATATATATTTACATTACCGTCTATGAGAACACACAGTTCCCTTAGACCGAAATATAAAGGCACTTTTCAGCAACGTTGAGGGCATTTGGGGCACTTTTAAAAAATTTACCAGAGATCTGATTTTAAGAGCGCTAATTGCTACCACATGCTTTATTTGAGTCTACGCTACCTTGCCTTTATTCCTCTTGGCTGGAGAGACCACAGAAGGCCCTATATTGCTTAGTCTGAGCACAGCAAGCTGGGCTGTAGTAAAAGGACCAGCCTGCATTACTAGGCATATTTGGTGCCGCCATCCTTGTGAGTACCCAGCTTTTATTCTCATATATATATCTCCTATTGTATTGATACACACAGGAGTTTTTTTCATTTGTGCTCCTCCCTTATGTACCACTAACATATGAGAATTGGGAGCCGCTTGTTCAAGAAGTCAGTGAGCTGGGCTGCTGTAAAAGGTCCAGCCTGTCTCTATTAGCACAAGTGAGTGCCTCTGGCACATGTGAGTACCCTGCTCTCAGTTGTTCTTTTCCATGATCTTATATTACTGATACACACATGTGGCGCCTCTATTGTTGCTCTTATATTCCTTAGAACCATCTGAACAGTTGTGTCAAAGAGTGCTGCCTTTGGTGTGACTGTCACTACTCGCTTGGGATTTCCCTGACACCTCAAAGATTACCTGGGACCATTTGAAGATTAGAATTTTTTCCAATATTTGGGACTTTCCGGTTTTATATATACAGTATATATATATATATATATATATATATATATATATATATATATATATATATATATATATATATACCACTTTTTATTAGTTTATTGTATCCTTTGTTGGGGCTTATTATTTGATATATTCACTGCAGTTATCCCCATTTTCGTATACACCCACCTCATGTGTAGCGCCTCCTATTGGTTAGCTTTTAGATAACCATTATTTGTATTCTTTCTAAACATACAAATCACTTGGGTGAAACTGCACCAATAGGGAGCATCAAGGTTCAATGGTACATTTTTCTTTCACAGCACTGAATGAATCTCTGTATTTGGTATGTTTAGAAACAAAATGGTATATTATATAACCAGCTTCACAGCAAAGTGTTAGCTTTAATCAATATTTAAATTCAGCTTAATTAACAACTTACTAGTCATCAAATCACAAACGCTGGTGTTATCAGATCACATACTATGTGTATGGTTTGATTCAAATAAAAATATATAACAACTCTACATAACTATTAAAGGGACATTATACACTAGATTTTTCTTTGCATAAATGTTTTGTAGATGATCCATTTATATAGCCAATACAGGTTTTTTGTTTTTTTTTAAATGTATAATTTTGCTTATTTTTAAATAACATTGCTCTGACTCCTAACCAAGCCCCAAAGCTTTAGGAGAATACTGATGTATACCTACCTGCTCCTGTTTGTGTAAAGGATCTGTTCATATGCAAAGGAAGGGGGAGTGTCTGATATTTCCCTCTTGCAGTGGGTGTTTCAGTAACCTTTTAAACAGAGCTAAACTGGAAGATTCTAAGTAAGTTTTTAAACGGTTTTATACTGGATTTTTATATCAGTATCTGTGCATATTATTCTTTATAGTAGAGTCTATTACATGCAGTTATATGAAAATTGGTGTATACTGTCCCTTTATGGGACAGATTACAAATGGAGCATTATTTAATGCTTCCGCCTCCTGCTCAAGCCTCAACTGCGCTAGAAGTTAGTTTTTTGCGAGTGCAGCGTTACGTGCATATTACAAGCTAAAGAAAACCATTTTCACTTGTCCGCTAACCCGATGCGTGTAAAAAGCTGAGCTTACAATATTGCGAGCACGATAACTTATCCCTCCCATAGAAATCAACGGAGCAAAAAAAATGGAAAATAACACCCTACTGATTATATATAGGTATAGATATTGTAACAGGGTCGGAGATCATATATATGTTAGCAGGAGAATGATGCTCTCAATGTTTCCAGAATAAGAACAGTTCACTTCAGGTGGCCTCAGCTAGTGCAATTAGCTAGCTAGCAAAAAGCTACTCTGAGAGAAAAGGTTTGTGTCTCTCTTCCTCCTGTGAGGAGGAAATCAACTGACAGGCACAGAGGGAGACAAAGCCGGTATGTTACAACTATTGTTTTTCTATAAAACAGTTGTTTACTAGGGACAGGGGCAAGCTGTCAGACTTGCCCCTAACCTCTCCTCCTTTAAACGTTCCCTAAAGACCTTTCTGTTCAGGGTAGCTTATCACCCGACTTATTAACAAACTAACTTCACTTAACTAACAGTTGCCCTCTATCTCCTCACTAATATCATTCTCACCTTTGCAGTCCCCACCTCCTGTATCCCATCCTCCTACCCATCTAGATTGTAAGTTCCCACGGGAATAGGGCCCTCAATTCCCCCTGTATTTGTCTGTGGAATCTGTTGGCGCTTTATAAATGATAATAATAATAATAAATAATAAATGCTTCAGTAAAGTAATTAGGATTTCTGCAAAGTTTAGTTAGTTGTGAATCAAAAAGCTAATTATGTGAAACCTGCTTTGTAACAAATAAATAGTTTTGAATCAGATGAACTATTCCTTCTTATTAAAGCTCGGCCACCTTGTTACAATATACATAGATATTTAGAATATCTATTTAGATCTGCTTAGAACATATTCTGCTATGTGCAGAACATTGGAATAGGAAATATTTACAGTAAATACATATTTAAAAACTTTATTAAATATGAATATTGCATAAATATGTTTTTCATGTTTCCATCTACTTAACTGCAAAGGGCTCCAATTCATATATATATGTGTGTGTTTATATGTGTCTCTAAATACACACACACATATATACAGGGAGTGCAGAATTATTAGGCAAATGAGTATTTTGACCACATCATCCTCTTTATGCATGTTGTCTTACTCCAAGCTGTATAGGCTCGAAAGCCTACTACCAATTAAGCATATTAGGTGATGTGCATCTCTGTAATGAGAAGGGGTGTGGTCTAATGACATCAACACCCTATATCAGGTGTGCATAATTATTAGGCAACTTCCTTTCCTTTGGCAAAATGGGTCAAAAGAAGGACTTGACAGGCTCAGAAAAGTCAAAAATAGTGAGATATCTTGCAGAGGGATGCAGCACACTTAAAATTGCAAAGCTTCTGAAGCGTGATCATCGAACAATCAAGCGTTTCATTCAAAATAGTCAACAGGGTCGCAAGAAGCGTGTGGAAAAACCAAGGCGCAAAATAACTGCCCATGAACTGAGAAAAGTCAAGCGTGCAGCTGCCAAGATGCCACTTGCCACCAGTTTGGCCATATTTCAGAGCTGCAACATCACTGGAGTGCCCAAAAGCACAAGGTGTGCAATACTCAGAGACATGGCCAAGGTAAGAAAGGCTGAAAGACGACCACCACTGAACAAGACACACAAGCTGAAACGTCAAGACTGGGCCAAGACATATCTCAAGACTGATTTTTCTAAGGTTTTATGAACTGATGAAATGAGAGTGAGTCTTGATGGGCCAGATGGATGGGCCCGTGGCTGGATTGGTAAAGGGCAGAGAGCTCCAGTCCGACTCAGACGCCAGCAAGGTGGAGGTGGAGTACTGGTTTGGGCTGGTATCATCAAAGATGAGCTTGTGGGGCCTTTTCGGGTTGAGGATGGAGTCAAGCTCAACTCCCAGTCCTACTGCCAGTTTCTGGAAGACACCTTCTTCAAGCAGTGGTACAGGAAGAAGTCTGCATCCTTCAAGAAAAACATGATTTTCATGCAGGACAATGCTCTATCACACGCGTCCAAGTACTCCACAGCGTGGCTGGCAAGAAAGGGTATAAAAGAAGAAAATCTAATGACATTGCCTCCTTGTTCACCTGATCTGAACCCCATTGAGAACCTGTGGTCCATCATCAAATGTGAGATTTACAAGGAGGGAAAACAGTACACCTCTCTGAACAGTGTCTGGGAGGCTGTGGTTGCTGCTGCACGCAATGTTGATGGTGAACAGATCAAAACACTGACAGAATCCATGGATGGCAGGCTTTTGAGTGTCCTTGCAAAGAAAGGTGGCTATATTGGTCACTGATTTGTTTTTGTTTTGTTTTTGAATGTCAGAAATGTATATTTATGAATGTTGAGATGTTATATTGGTTTCACTGGTAAAAATAAATAATTGAAATGGGTATATATTTGTTTTTTGTTAAGTTGCCTAATAATTATGCACAGTAATAGTCACCTGCACACACAGATATCCCCCTAAAATAGCTAAAACTAAAAACAAACTAAAAACTACTTCCAAAAATATTCAGCTTTGATATTAATGAGTTTTTTGGGTTCATTGAGAACATGGTTGTTGTTCAATAATAAAAAATGAATCCTCAAAAATACAACTTGCCTAATAATTCTGCACTTCCTGTATATATATATATATATATATATACATACATACATATACACAGTATGTACACACACACATATATATAATATACAACTTTAGACATGTATATGTATGTATCTCAATGTCAAAGTGCTTTGCCTTCCTTTTTTTCCCCCTGACACCTGAGACTTCATGGGTGAGATTACGTAAGTAGCGCAGATTTCAGCGTAACTTCTGAAACCCATGCCGTCTGTAATTTAACCTCGCACATTGGGGTATTACATAGTAGGACAAACGGGCGATCTTCAGAAATGTGCGCAAATAAGTAACTTATGCCAGTATTATCTCATCCTTTAACTCCTCCACAGAACCTCCTGTTACAAGGATAGAAACAGCCATGCCACCACCACCAGTCTTCAGGCAACCGCAGGAACAGTGTGCTCCCAGGCATGAGCATGGTTGGATGGCTTCAGTTGAGGGAGTGATGCCACCGACATTGCCATATGACCCCTGGCAACATTCCTGGCCAGAGGAATATCCTCCCTTTGGTTTTGAGGGGGAGCCAAACAGGCACAAAGGGTACATGTATTTACACCCCCCACAACACAATCACAGTCTCATGTCAGTCATGGATATTACCCACAGACTATGTCACAGGATGTGCCTATTGTAGAGGCTGAGTGGTCACACACTGATCATCAGTGGGAATACCAATCATCTATGAGAGCTCCACCATCGTATTCACTGGGACGAGCTCCACCATCTTATTCACTGGGATGAGCTCCACCATCCTCTTCCCTGAAACAAGCTCCACCATCCTCTTCCCTGGGATGAGCTCCAACATCTGCAGATGAAAATACAGCAGAAGCTACAACTGCCTCTCAAGCAGCAGAAACTACAGCTGACCCTCAAGCAGCAGAAACTACAGCTGCCCCTTAAGCAGCAGAAACTACAGCTGCCCCTCAAGCAGAAGAAACTACAGCTGCCCCTCCAGTAGCAGAAACTGCAGCTGCCCCTCAAGCAGCAGAAACTACAGCTGCCCCTCAAGCAGCAGAAACTACAGCTGCCTTTCAAGCAGCAGAAACTATAGCTGCCCCTCAAGCAGCAGAAACTATAGCTGCCCCTCAAGCAGCAGAAACTACAGCTGCCCCTCAAGCAGAAGAAACTACAGCTGCCCCTCAAGCAGCAGAAACTGCAGCTGCCCCTCAAGCAGCAGAAACTACAGCTGCCTTTCAAGCAGCAAAAACTATAGCTGCCCCTCAAGCAGCAGAAACTATAGCTGCCCCTCAAGCAGCGGAAACTATAGCTGCCCCTCAAGCAGCAGAAACTATAGCTGCCCCTCAAGCAGCAGAAACTATAGCTGACCCTCAAGCAGCAGAAACTATAGCTGCTCCTTAAGCTGCAGAAACTACAGCTGCTCCTCAAGCAACAGAAGCACATCCACAAACATCACCTCTTCTCCAACATCATGGCCCTCAAGCAAATGCCAGCCCTGTTGTTCAAAAGTCTGTGGATGCATTGTATTCTCCCCTGGGTGAGGAATACATTACACTCCAGAGGGGGCAGTCACAAGCACTGAGAGCATACAAAGAGGCCAAGAGAGGTTTTTCAGGGGCCAAGAGAGGTTACACAAACGTAGCATTGTGCTGCAGAGGGACATGGCAGCATCGTTAAGTGCAAGTGTTTAACACCAGTCTCAGATGATGTGGATTCTGTCTGATATGCAGATGCAGATGGACAATAGATGGCAAGAACAAAATCAACTTTTGGGTTTGTTGGTTGAGCACTTTACACAAAAGCATGACACTGCCTGCAGCCTATCATCTGTCACCAGCATACCAGCAGAAACACCAGAATCTGCTAGAACAAGGAGAACAAGGCAATCCACTACAGGCACCTCAGCTCCCTCATCCAAGAAGACAAAAAATAAATAAATATTATTATATTATAGTTCATTATAAACCTTGTCCTCTGTTATTTAATATTTACCATGTAATTGTCATACACATCCATGTGAGGTGTGTTTTATTACACTAATATTGTTAAAACATAGAATATGACCTGTGTCAATAAAAAACAGGTAATATTATCATGTTTATGACATATTCTTGTACTACAACTCACATCCACATAGTTGTGTATGAAGGGTACATATAGTAATATTCACTTATAAGATGTAAATCAATGTATCTCTCATCCAATATAAATTGACACATGGGTATAAGTAATACTGATATTAATGATAGGGTGTGCATTGTCAGGAGTTTTAAGGCTGCAGGTGAGAGGTTGTGCTGTTTATGATTGGTTTGACACAATTACTCAAAAATGTTCTTCCCTTTAATTTGATCCTAATGATCCACTTCACCTGCTGGAGTGTATTAAATTGTTTACAAGTATTTCCTTTACCCTTATGATTGCATTTGAAATATTTTATTTAGCCTGTGGTATCCCCACCCATCCTTAACTATTTTGGCCTCAAGGCCAATCTGTGTTAACACAGCCAGTAGAATAAATTACACTCCCAGTGGGTTCTAGAAGAGATAAGGTAATAAAATGTTAATTTTCCATTGTTCTCTCCAAGTATTGGTGATTGGTTTATGAACAGATATAAAATAAAAGCAAGTATATGAACACAATGTGATAAAGTAATGAGATCTGATTATACTTACAAGCTCAACCCATTTTATTAGGTTGTGACTTCTAAACAATAAAATCAGCTATTTCATATACACAAATAAACCTTAAAAAAGCAAATTGGAAAGAGAAAAACAATTTTATAGTATACTGCCCCTTTAACTATTTGAGATGCTGCTTAAATGTATGTGTTTGTTAAGGCTTCCAGGGAGTTACGTTGCTTTTTTAGTCAGTGCAAGGGTTGCTGCACCTGCCTATGTATGGTGAGGTAAAATATATGCGCGTAACTTGTATGCTACACCCAGGAATAGGCACGGACAGAGGCTGTGGCGGACATTTTCCAAAGTACAGACATTAGTGAAGGACACTAAGGTAGATATAAAATTAAAAACATAAAAAATACTCTCTTTACAGAAAGGGTAGTGGAGACATGGTGGAATAGTCATCCAGCAGAAGTGGTAGAGACAGTGAAGTAGTTTAAACATGCATGGGATAGACATAAGATTATGCTAGATATAAGATAAGGCGAGGAACTAATGAAAGTATTAAGAAAATTGGCAGACTAGATAGGCCGAATGGTTCCAATCTGCCAACATATTCTATTTTTCTATAAGTCAGGAGAGCGACACTTTGCTGTCAAATGGGCTGCACGTTGGTGGTCTAGTTCCACAAGTACAAATTAGTCAGTAAGTAAGTTTAAAATAACATTTATATAAAGATCGCTTATGGTATTACCTTTTATTTTATTTTTTTGGTTACATTGAGAGTCTGCAACTCCTGACCAAACCCACCCACCTTAATGTTAATTGCATGATCATCAGGGCCGGACTGGGACCAAAAATAGGCCCGGGCATTTTAAGGCAAAGCAGCCCACTCAACCCCCCCCCCATTCTCTATTTAGCCGTATATCAAATATTACAAGTATAATATATAGGTTGGTATGGGGAAAAAAAAGTAAACACAAGACAATAAACTAACCAAATAGTGCACATAACTCTTACTAGAATTCAAGCACAGAGACCTGTGAAATAAGATTTTTAAAAAATAAATAAATAAAAACGCACTCTCTCTCAGCTAGACCTGTAAGCTGTGTGCTGGTGTGAGATCTGCAGTTTGCACACCACTGGGTAATAGGGAGGGTATCTAACATGTGATATGAAGGTTTCTAACTACCTATGAATGTAAACTCCCTCTTACAAGTTCAACTATAACATTGGTCACTTATATAGCCCATATCTAACTATGAATGACATGCAAATGTAATAAATAGACTGCAGTGCTTAATATAACACACTGGTTATGCAGCGGTTATGCAGCCTTCTTCCTGGTTGCACAAAGCAAGGCTGCTGTATCCTTAAGAGGCTGTCCAGCTTCCCATCCACTTAGACATCCCCCGGGCTATGAGCTCACCGTCACCAGCTGTGAATGGGGTGGAGGTGGACTACCGCCATATACCCATATTTGTACTCTCGCCACACATCTGTATTATTGTATTAAACAAACACCCTGGACGACTTACTTGGTCTTGGCGCAGGCGGCACAGGGCACACATCAGCAATTCCTCACCAGACACTTTTTTGGGACTGTGACTTACCAGCCCAGCCTTGCTGCTGCCTTCCTCGCTCAGCTCGCTGCTTCCCTCGCACTCTTCCCGCGCGCGCCACTGGAACTAACTGGGAGGAAGTGATGAAGGTCAGGGGGGAGGGAGAGTTCATGCCGGTCATGTGAGGCCCCTGTTAGTTCCCACCCCTGGCCGGATCACTGATTTAAATTTCAAACACATAGCAGCACCTGTCTTTCCTAATGCCTATACAGCTGAGCGACCGACTGTGAGTAACTGAGTAAGTTAAGAATGCTGCTCAGTCTCCCGGCCACCACTGTATCTATGTCCTGCTGCTCATGGCCGCGCTGTATAAGGAAATGCAGGTGCTGCAGAGTGCAGTGTAATGTAAGAAACAGAAAGGCACAGTCCGCCCCTAAGCTCAGTCACTTCACTTAATTACAGACTCAACCAGCGGCCCCCGGGCTCAGCGGCCCACCGGGATTTTGCCCGGTATGCCCTATGGCCAGTCCGGGCCTGATGATCATCATGGTTGGTTACTTACTTGGTTACGAAAGGTTTGTCTGAGTAGGCAGTGGTCTTCTACACACAGACACCAGCACTACGCTGCCGCACAGATAAAGGAATTGGGATGGGTCACGATTCACGGTTAGTTGACTGCAGGCAGCTTGCTTCTTCCCTTACTTTCCCGCTAATAAGTGTGGCGCTGTTTGAGTCAAGGAGGAGTGAGGACCAGCATTCATCTTTCCTACTCCTCCCTCCCTTCTGCAAAACAGGTGGCGGACACTGCAAGGGCCAGTCACGGACACCAGTGTCCATGTACGGACACCTTGCCTATCCCTGGCTACACCGTATATGATATTAAAACCACGTAAAAACCAGCGGCGACTCTGCATATGTAATCTCGCCCAATATCTTTGAGCCCTTATAACTTTTTTTTTTTGTGCAATCTTTTTTTAAAATAATTTTATTAGATGGTCCTATTACGAGTGTACTTTGTAATTTATTTGTTATTAGTTTTGTAAGACCTTTTTTTTTTTTTTTTTTTTTTTTTGCAAAACAGTTAACCAGAGCTCTGAGTTTGTGCTAACCCAATGCATGTTAACTTCAAATGCACTCAAGCAATTGCATTTACTTTCAACTTGTAATATGGGCGAATAACCCAATGAGCACAAACAGCTGCGATAAACCCCTTATTGCTCGTGCGTAATTGTTAACGTTCCACTCGTAATCCAACCCCAAGTATTTATAAATCAAGTCATATGCCATTAAAATGCAATCATATGTATAGAAATATTGCAATATGTTACTGCAACCTCTCATTAAAAGTACAAAAAATTAACTGTTAGAGATTTTTATTATTGCACTATTGCATGCATATAACTATGAAAATTGGTTAAATACATAATTAAAGTCCACTCTAGAGCAGCAATGCACTATTGGTACCTATCTGAAGACATGTCTTGAAAGCTAATGTCTAGCTTGTAGAGCTAGACTGGTAGGAATCACCAGTTAGCTTCCAGCGGTCCATTGTGTCTGACCCTACCTAGGTATGCTTTGCAACAAAAGATACAAAGTGAATTTGATAATTAGCGTGGCTACCTTTTCTGGATGAAAAAATATTGGACGGACACATTAGCATAAATGTGCATAGATAATTATACAGGATAAATCAGGAACTAAAACTGCAAATATTTTAAATAAACATTTGGTAATATTTAGATTTCAACACACTTAGAATACGTTTTACCATAATAGCACCTTTATTTCTATATTTAATCGTTATACTGGCTTAGTGGCAACCCTATTGATAAAAGAAGTCATCTAAAAAGTCTCCTAAAATGCCATTCTGAATCTAAATTGTAAAGGTAAAATTTCGACTTTCATGTCTCTAACTCTATAATTTTAAATATATTTACATTTTAATATCAAATCAGTTAGTGTAGAAATATTATACAAGAAATCTGTACTGATAGTCTGAGTGAAAGCAAACAACACCCATTGCTCTGCTTTATTTAATGTTACTCACACACTTTATGGATGTTCACCGTTCATATAAAGAGATATGCACTTTCTGTTTGTGTTTATAGTCTTCTTTATTAAACAGTACTTCTAGCTATACTGCAAATAGCACAGTGTGTATAGTGTTACTAAGGCTACTGCACTCTAAGGCCCCTACTTATCAAGCCGTCGACTTTCTTGCATTCGACGGCACCAATACGCTCGCTTAAGTTCGCCTAACATCGCTGACGCCTAACACCCCTAATCTGCGGCCCCCTATACCGCCGCCACCTACATAAACTTATTAACCCCTATCCTGCCGCTCCCAGACCCCGTCGCAACTAAATACAATTTTTAACCCCTAAACCGCCGCTCCCGGAGCCCACCGCCACCTATATTATATTTATTAACCCCTAATCTGCCCCCCCCTACACCACCGATACTATAATAAACAGATTAACCCCTAAACCTAAGTCTAATCCTAAACCTAACACCCACTAACTTAAATATAATTTAAATAAATCTAAATAAATATTCCTAGCATTAACTAAATTATTCCTATTTAAAACTAAATAATAACCTATAAAATAAACACTAAGCTAGCTACAAAATAACTAATAGTTACATTGTAGCTATCTTAGGGTTTATTTTTATTTTACAGGCAACTTTGTATTTATTTTAACTAGCTAAAATAGTTACTAAATAGTTATTAACTTTTTAATTACTACCTAGTTAAAATAAAGACAAATTTACCTGTAAAATAAAACCTAACCTAAGTTACAATTACACCTAAAACTACACTATAATTAAATAAATTAACTAAATTAACTACAATTAATTACAATTAAATAAAATTAACTAAAGTACAAAAAAAAAACTCTAAATTACAGAAAATAGTAAAATAATTACAAGAATTTTAAACTAATTACACCTAATCTAATCCCCCTAATAAAATAAAAAAGCCCCCCAAAATAATAAAAATCCCTACCCTATACTAAATTACAAATAGCCCTTAAAAGGGCTTTTTGCGGGGCATTACCCCAAAGTAATCAGCTCTTTTACCTGTAAAAAAAGATACAATACCTCCCCAACATTAAAAACCACCACCCACATACCCAACCCTACTCTAAAACCCACCCAATCCCCCCTTAAAACCTAACACTAACCCCCTCAAGATCACCCTACCTTGAGACGTCTTCACCCAACCGGGCCAAAGTCCTCCACGAAGCCAGGCAGAAGTGGTCCTCCAGACGGGCAGAAGTCTTCATCCAAGCCGGGAAGAAGAGATCCTCCAGACGGGCAGAAGTCTTCATCCAGGCGGCATCTTCTATCTTCATTCATCCGGTGCGAAGCGGGTCGATCTTTAAGACATCCAACGCGGAGCATCCTTCCAGGCTGACGACTACCCGACGAATGAATATTCCTTTAAATAACGTCATCCAAGATGGCGTCCCTTGAATTCCGATTGGCTGATAGAATTCTATCAGCCAATCGGAATTAAGGTAGGAAAAATCCTATTGGCTGATGCAATCAGCCAATAGGATTGAGCTCGCATTCTATTGGCTGTTCCAATCAGCCAATAGAATGCAAGCTCAATCCTATTGGCTGATTGGATCAGCCAATAGTATTGAACTTCAATCCTATTGGCTGATTGCATCAGTCAATAGGATTTTTCCTACCTTAATTCTGATTGGCTGATAAAATTCTATCAGCCAATCGAAATTCAAGGGACGCCATCTTGGATGACGTCATTTAAAGGAATATTCATTCGTCGGGTAGTCGTCGGCCTGGAAGGATGCTCCGCGTCGGATGTCTTGAAGATGGACCCGCTCCGCTCCGGATGGATGAAGATGCCGTCTGGATGAAGACTTCTGCCCGTCTGGAGGACCTCTTCTTCCCGGCTTGGATAAAGACTTCTGCTCGTCTGGAGGACCACTTCTGCCCGGCTTCGTTGAGGACTTCGGCCTGGTTGGGTGAAGACGTCTCAAGGTAGGGTGATCTTTAGGGGGTTAGTGTTTTTTTAAGAGGGGATTGGGTGGGTTTTAAAGTAGGGTTTGGTGTGTGGGTGGTGGGTTTTAATGTTGGGGGGTATTGTATCTTTTGTTAAAGGTAAAAGAGCTGATTACTTTGGGGCAATGCCCCACAAAAAGCCCTTTTAAGGGCTATTTGTAATTTAGTATAGGGTAGGGATTTTTATTATTTTGGGGGGCTTTTTTATTTTATTAGAAGGATTAGATTAGGTGTAATTAGTTTAAAATTCTTGTAATTATTTTATTATTTTCTGTAATTTAATGTTTGTTTGTTTTTTGTACTTTAGTTAATTTGATTTAATTGTAATTAATTGTAGTTAATTTAGTTAATTAATTTAATTATAGTGTAGTGTTAGGTGTAATTGTAACTTAGGTTAGGATTTATTTTACAGGTAAATTTGACTTTATTTTAACTAGGTAGTTATTAAATAGTTAATAACTATTTAATAACTATTGTACCTAGTTAAAATAAATACAAAGTTGCCTGTAAAATAAAAATAAACCCTAAGCTAGATACAATGTAACTATTAGTTATATTGTAGCTAGCTTAGTGTTTATTTTATAGGTAAGTATTTAGTTTTAAATAGGAATAATTAATGATAGGAATATTTATTTAGATTTATTTAAATTATATTTAAGTTAGTGGGTGTAAGGTTTAGGGTTAGACTTAGGTTTAGGGGTTAATATGTTTATTATAGTGGCGGCGGTGTAGGGGGGGTAGATTAGGGGTTAATAAATATAATGTAGGTGGCGGAGGGGTCCGGGAGCGGCGGTTTAGGGGTTAAACACTTTATTTAGTTGCGGCGGGGTCCGGGAGCGGTGGGATAGGGGTTAATAGCTTTTATTTAGATGGCGGCAATGTATTGGGGCAGATTAGGGGTTAATAAGTATAATGTAGGTGGCAACGGTGTAGAGGGGGGCAGATTAGGGATGTTTAGACTCGGGGTACATGTTAGGGTGTTAGGTATAGACATTCCCATAGGAATCAATGGGATATCGGGCAGCAGCGAACATGAGCTTTCACTGCTTTCCGACTACCATTGATTCCTATGGCATCCGCGGCTTCCAGGGCGGCGGATTGAAAACCAGGTACGCTGGGCCGGAATAGTGGCGAGCATACCTGGTAGAAATTTGATAACTTCCAAAAGTAGTCAGATTGTGCCGAACTTGCGTTCGGAACATCTGTAGTGATGTAAGCATCGATCGGTGTCGGACTGAGTCTGGCGGATCGTATGTTACGTCACTAAATTCTACTTTTGCCGGTCTGTAGGGTTTGATAACTAAGGCGAATCAACCTCACCACAAATACGCTGCGGAATTCCAGCGTATTTGCGGTTGACAGCTTGATAAATAGAGGCCTAAAGGTCTATTTACAGGTTACTTACTACCAATGATAAACAATCAAGATACACGCTCCTGACGCTAATTCTGTATGCCCTCACAGAAAGGAGACCATGAGGAAGACCAAAAGGAAGAGGTAAATTTGCTAACAAAAGTAAACCTGAAAATTTTAAAATCGAAATCATGAAACTGTCATTTTGACTTCTGTATCCATTTGACATGCTATTTATCATTGTAAGACGTTTCTGACACCTTATGTGTGTGACTATATAGTAGCTTGCTATGGTTATTGACTCCTTGTATTAGTAATTTATTGCCTTACAGCATCACTCTAGTAACGTTTAAAACTTTTTCATTTCAGTTAGTTATACAGATATAGCATTTATCACAAAAACATAAGACATAGGGGATGATTTATCAATGTCTAGCGGACATAATACGCGAATTGGCCACTAGCAGGGGGTGTCAATCAACCCGATCATATTCGATCGGGCGGATTGATGTCTGCAACCTCAGAGACGGCGGATGAGATAAGGAGCAGCGGTCTTATGACCAGTGCTTCTTAACTCCTGTTTCCAGCGAGCCTGAAGGCTTGCCCAGAAACAGGGGTATTCAGGGCCATTCGGCCCTTAATAATTCGGCCCCATAGACTAAAGAAAAACAATGATCCAGTTATCATAGACTGGCATATAAAATAAACTGCTATTGTCAAAGGGACAGTAAACTTAAAATGAAACTTTCCAATTTACTTATGTTATAACAAGTTCTTCATTTTCTTGGTATCCTTTGCTGAATTGCATACCTAGGTAGGCTCAGAAGAATTTATGCACTACTGAGAATTCATGCACCACAGTGCATATAAGTGGCAATTATATGCCACTTATATGCACTGCTGCACTGGAGCTAACGATTCAACAAAGAATAAAATAATAAAGGAACTTTGATCATAGTATATTTAGGCCTAAATTGTAAGTGAGGCACAAAAATATTAGCGCTATTGAGCGCTATCACCTGTGCAAGTTATATCAATAGACCTCTTATTCTAGCGCTCATGTTACAAATTAAAAGTAAGAGGTTTATGCTCGAGCAAAAGACTCAGAAGTGCTAAAATCTAGAAGTCTGACCACTCGACTGTGATAAATTCCTCCACCCACAGACTTCTATGGTGCATTAAGCAGATTACATGCTCTGGCTTTTGCTTGAACGCTAACACGAAGGTGTGAAAAGCCAAGTGCACTAACCCAAAGGTGCATTAAGAAATACTTCAAATAGCATTTTTTTTCATTATGAAGAAAATTTTATTTTTATAAAAAAAAATAAAAAAATCTACAGTATCTATCTATATGGATATAGATAGAGGTGTGTGTGTGTATATACAGGGAGTGCAGAATTATTAGGCAAATTAGTATTTTGACCACATCATCCTCTTTATGCATGTTGTCTTACTCCAAGCTGTATAGGCTCTAAAGCCTACTACCAATTAAGCATATTAGGTGATGTGCATCTCTGTAATGAGAAGGGGTGTGGTCTAATGACATCAACACCCTATATCAGGTGTGCATAATTATTAGGCAACTTCCTTTCCTTTGGCAAAATGGGTCAAAAGAAGGACTTGACAGGCTCAGAAAAGTCAAAAATAGTGAGATATCTTGCAGAGGGATGCAGCACTCTTAAAATTGCAAAGCTTCTGAAGCGTGATCATCGAACAATCAAGCGTTTCATTCAAAATAGTCAACAGGGTCGCAAGAAGCGTGTGGAAAAACCAAGGCGCAAAATAACTGCCCATGAACGGAGAAAAGTCAAGCGTGCAGCTGCCAAGATGCCACTTGCCACCAGTTTGGCCATATTTCAGAGCTGCAACATCACTGGAGTGCCCAAAAGCACAAGGTGTGCAATACTCAGAGACATGGCCAAGGTAAGAAAGGCTGAAAGACGACCACCACCGAACAAGACACACAAGCTGAAACGTCAAGACTTGGACAAGAAATATCTCAAGACTGATTTTTCTAAGGTTTTATGGACTGATGAAATGAGAGTGAGTCTTGATGGGCCAGATGGATGGGCCCGTGGCTGGATTGGTAAAGGGCAGAGAGCTCCAGTCCGACTCAGACGCCAGCAAGGTGGAGGTGGAGTACTGGTTTGGGCTGGTATCATCAAAGATGAGCTTGTGGGGCCTTTTCGGGTTGAGGATGGAGTCAAGCTCAACTCCCAGTCCTACTGCCAGTTTCTGGAAGACACCTTCTTTAAGCAGTGGTACAGGAAGAAGTCTGCATCCTTCAAGAAAAACATGATTTTCATGCAGGACAATGCTCCATCACACGCGTCCAAGTACTCCACAGTGTGGCTGGCAAGAAAGGGTATAAAAAAAGAAAATCTAATGACATGGCCTCCTTGTTCACCTGATATGAACCCCATTGAGAACCTGTGGTCCATCATCAAATGTGAGATTTACAAGGAGGGAAAACAGTACACCTCTCTGAACTGTGTCTGGGAGGCTGTGGTTGCTGCTGCACGCAATGTTGATGGTGAACAGATCAAAACACTGACAGAATTCATGGATGGCAGGCTTTTGAGTGTCCTTGCAAAGAAAGGTGGCTATATTGGTCACTGATTTGTTTTTGTTTTGTTTTTGAATGTCAGAAATGTATATTTGTGAATGTTGAGATGTTATATTGGTTTCACTGATAAAGATAAATAATTGAAATGGGTATATATTTGTTTTTTGTTAAGTTGCCTAATAATTATGCACAGTAATAGTCACCTGCACACACAGATATCCCCCTAAAATAGCTATAACTAAAAACAAACTAAAAACTACTTCCAAAACTATTCAGCTTTGATATTAATGAGTTTTTTGGGTTCATTGAGAACATGGTTGTTGTTCAATAATAAAATTAATCCTCAAAAATACAACTTGCCTAATAATTCTGTACTCCCTGTATATATATATATATATATATATATATATATATATATATATATATATATATAAAACATTTGTTTCAATAACAAACATATTTTATATATATATATATATATATAATAAATTCACCACAGAAGGTGAGGCCCCTCTACTAGGTAATTCTGAAATAAAAACACTACACACAATATTGGTTACAGCATTTATTTATACATTTTTTATCATGTAAATAAATAACCAATAAAAAAAAACCAACCAGTGCTTGTCACATAGAAAATGGGTGGTGATATGGTTTGGGGGGGGGGGGGGGATGGGAAGTCAGTGGGCAAGAGCCACTTTTAATTTGGGGGGGGAGGGGGGCGGGCCAGTATGGTAGGAGTATATTATGAAGGCGAGGGTAACTCAAGAAGCTATAGCTACAGTACCAAAGGGAGAAGGACATAGTGAACAAGACAATATGATCAGTATAACAGGAGAATTCCATTATAGGTAATGAACCTGAAGGGCTTAATAAGGAGCAATAGTAATCTGGTATCAGTAATATGTATTAAGTAATGCTCTCCTTAATATGTAGTAACTGGGCTGTTGCAATGTAATAAGGATCTAGTAGTAAGTGTAATAAAAGAGATTATTAATCTCTGGGGTCCTGGCCGCAAAGCCATAAATATAACACTAAGAGCTCTAAGCAACCTAGACCCAGGTTACCAACTTCCTTCATGGATCTTTGGATACCCCTATGTAGGATGTCCTAAATATAGATATATAGACATCAGACCATCCTTGCCCGTCAGCAATGTGGGTATTTGAGAGAGTGTACCGCGTGGATATATTAATACTGGAGTCATGGTGGTCTAAACTATGTCACAGGGTGGGTTAAAGGTAAACCTAGAGTACTAACTTATAGGAGTACCTAAATAAACCAGATATCAAAGTCTAGATCACGGTAGACACAGGTTTATTTATATTTCAAACTACCCTTTCATTAAATGAAGATCGTTAGACCTATTGTTAGGTCTGCCAACAGGAGGATTATATTAGGCATATATGTAGTATTATGAAGGGTCTGAGTACCTTTGTTACTTATATCTATATTAGATTAGTAAAGTAGTTTAGTGAAAAGAATTATAATTTCTATTTCTACAGAAATCTAGGGATATACAGGGATTTAAGGTATATATAGGTATCCACATATAATGGACATATGATTCCACTTTGTATTAAAGGATGTAACTCTGAACTTTGTAAAAACAACATTAAAAAGTAATATTATTAACAGTAGACAATTTGGTTCTAAATGTAGATGTAGTTACTGTTAGGACCTATACTGGGAATAACAATAGAAAGAATAGTACTGAGACCTCCTACTATAACTTCACCTAGTGCTAAGGAACTAGTTATACTTAAAATTAGGGACCGGTTTGCATTACCTATAAGCTAGCTTATAATTACCCGGTGCAACATATAAAATAACATTAGGTCTAGAGAATAGTATGTCTAGTAGGAGTTATTTCTGAGTCATGAAGTGAGCTGGAAGAGGTGAGTTAGTGGCTACTCATTACATGCTATGACGCCCTGAGGGACAATTATGGTATGCCAATAAACTTATGCCCAATGTGTAAATCTAGCTATTTAAGATAGGGAGGGGTAGACTATCTATGAAACCAGATAGTAAGAATAGGGGCTTCTTTCCATCCTAGTGATCTAAGGGAACAGTTAGACATGGTTCATACCTTATGTTCTAGGGAGGATGAAACGTGTAAGTACATCTGCAGATAACAATAAAGGTTTAACATTCACACAATGGACTGATTATCATCTGAATCCAATCACAGGGAGTTTTAGTAATTATGGGTGTAGTATTAGGTTATGGCTAGGATTAGCGTCTAGTCATAAGATTGTAATAGTCATCTGATGCATATAACCTGTTTGTGACTTCAGTTGTGTCTCAACTACCAATAAGATACATGGACATGTAACTGTGTGTACTTAGCCTGCAGAGTCTCACTATCAAGCTGTCCTAGGTTAAACAAAGGAGAGCTGAGCCCCCCGTATACAATAACTAGACATGACATCCTAGACAAGCAATTTGTGTAACTATGAACCTCCACAATAACATAAAGTTAGTACATAAATAGGGCACCATGTTATTAACTTATAGCCAGAAGGTATAATGTAACAAGAGTACATGGAAATTAGAAGTGGGCTCAGAGCTCTAGGACTTAGGCAGGCAGGGGGAGCTATAGTGTCAGTATAGTTGCATTATGAAAAACTATTAGTTCCAGTAGGTGAGCATATTAAAGATTATATAAGAGATTATATATAGGAGGGGCTTATGGTGGTAATGTTGTCTATAATTACATCTAGGGAGCCTAGTAGTGAGATCTAGGAGAGTATTAAGCCTGGTGTGGAGTAAGTTCCACCACACCTGCATAGAGGATAAAGAGAGTACCTCTGTAAACACTTAAAATGGAAATAACATAGGTGGGTTGATTAGCAACATAACAACTGATAGTTATAACACATTTTCATCAAAACATATGCAAGCGGAGACTGCCAAATAAAATTTCAAACATACAGTTGTCATACTACTGGCCTCTCATGTTAGTGATGAACATATTATCTTTAGAGATAGTTAATAACAAAAATAAACACATATTAGCTCTTAGCTATAGTATAATAAGTTTGAGATATTTTCCCTACAAAAAATGCAGTAAAAATAGGGAGAAACAACACTAAACTGAGAAATGCAAGTGACAAGGAATAAAACAAAACAGTGTGTAGTCCAATTCCAGTTTCTTAGTCTAAGTAATCGTGAGATGGGGTAATTGATGGGATAGAGTAAGCCCACCCCTGCCTTATAGAACTTAATTCTCAAAAGGGTGGTACACTTTGATGGCTTCAAAGCTGGGAAATCTCCCTCAAATAATCGACAAGGGCTAACTGGGCCATGTGGTGCCTTTATCCAAAATCCCAGCTGAGAGAGCTGGTAAAGTAGTGTACTCGATAGGTCTCTGAGCTTAAGTGGCTGCACGCTTGTAACTATCATGTTCCAGGGCCACATACAAATGGGGAGTCTCTGCTCGCATAATAAAGCTGTAGTCGACAGTTCCAGGACCCACGCACCGGCAGACAGAAGAGGCTTTACCCAAGGGGATGCAGGAGCGTCTCCCATAGCGCATCTGACTGAGAAGGATTCAGGTGTTCCCATTGCTGCAGAGGACAGATGCATATCAGATACTAGCTTGGGCTGTGGGGGACATATATTAAACAGGATTGTCCCGTTTGTTGCTACTGCAGGTGAGGTGCGTGCCATGGGGGCCTTAAGGCAGGTTCCCTCATTGTCTCCCGAAGGTTCATGGGGTTGCAGGGGGGAAAGTGCGTGGTATAACTCCTCAAAATGTAAATTGATAGGAGCATGCGATAGCAGCTGTTGTGGCCCCCGTTCAGAGTGCAGGGGTATATGAGGTGCATTGGTCACTCCATTATAAGTTGCGTGTCTGTTCCCACTGTATGTTGCGAGTTAAAGGTAAGCATAGCACTCCTTATCCTCATTGCCTGGAAAGAGGGGGTAATGCGGTAGCTCTTGATGCACAATGTATGAGAAAGCCTCCCAAGCATAAGAGTTGGTAGGTTAGATATGGATAGTGGCATCCATCTTTGTGTAGCAGTCTACCACATGGCTCCTATATCGGACTGAAAGTAGTCTTGCCGACCAAGTTTTAGTTCTAAATGTCTACCAAGGTTTTGAAGGGAGCATCATTGTGTTATTGTCTGAGATAGATTCTGGTTAAGGCAACTAAGCTCGATATATAAGCCAAATTTCTAAACTAAGTTCAGGAGCTCCACTGAGATGCATCCTTCCATTGCAGTAGTTGACTCTGCCACCCAGACACAATTTTTGACAGATATACAATTCCCACATACTCCTCTCTTGCTCACCCAGGAGGTAACCCACTTTAATCTGCTATTCCACCAAGCAAGTACTCCACCACAGGCAAGGCCTCCTGCTGCGCCCTGTCAACCAACTCAACAGCCTTTGAAACCCCTTCATATTAAAATTAAATAAGTGCAACCTTACCTCATTCAAATGCACCCCATCTCTCAGAAAAAAATATTTCCCTGATTCCCGCCCAAATTTAACATGTCTTATTGACAACCCCCCAAACTTGCTCACAAATTTGCTCATCATCCTGTTCACCTTCCTACGGGAAGCATCTAACTTTTATACATCCCACGCCGCCCTCCAATTCAGTCTAATCTCGATCTCAGACCATATCACCACTAACTTCGGGAACAATAAAAGCAATCTCCTGACATCCCACTTCAACCCTTCCACCAAGTCCCACTGGGACATATATCACAAATCATTACCACCTGCGTATATAAACAACATGTCAGGAGGAAGAAACAGTCTAGCATATTCTACTACCTTGATCAGTAACTGATCCCACCTAATTCCTCTGACTCCAAAGCAGCGTAAACTGACCTCCTCAGCAGAAAACCCCAGCTGCACCCCTCTCTTTCACCGCCTGCCTTCCTAGCCCAATGTATATGTAGGAGTGACCTATCAACCAGCATTGGATGGGACCTAAAAGAAAAAACAACATGGGAAATTAAGCTAAGTTCAGTCTAATGTAAGACCTAGATGCCCACCTCCCAATTCTCTTAATCCCTTCAACCCCTATACCCAACGAGTGAGCCTCTGTGGCTGCCCCTATTCTAAATGAATGTGTTTCAAATTCCCCAGGGGGAACTCCGATCACCCCCAACACTCTCTTAAACACTGCCAAAAATTGGTATTGAGATAAAGATGAACCATTCAAATGAATAAACAATGGGGCTGTCCCCAAGTCCTAGCTATCAAGTATTGCGCCATCCTAGCCACCGGACAACAAGGCCCCCCCATCACTCCCATTCTAATCTGAGAACCCCTTCCCTCTTGATCTGTCTTTGATTTTTTTCAACTAAATTGACAATGTATTCTCAGAAACAACCACATCTGATACTTACATTACTCCTTTATCACACTTACTTTTACCAATCAGTTCTGATATTCTAAATGCTCCGAAGAATGCCACAATAAAAGCTGCCCTGAACAACATTGTCTCGTATTGTGATCTACATACTGCCTGCACTTTGTCCACCACCCGCTGCAACAGTGCAAAGAACACTGGGCGTCTGCCATCCAACTCCACCCTTGCCCTGCACAGGCTTCTAGCTGCTAACTTTACCATGAAGCGTTTTGTAATGTCCTCCAACCCCATCAGCTGAAAAAGAAATGCATCGCTGCCAACCTCCTCTGCACCATAAATCTTGATATACCCACATTCCCCCATTCCTGCATCCAATCTAATAGTGCAGCTATCCACCCTTCCATTGAATTGTCCACACCCGTTCCTTGCAACCAGTGTCCCCACAAAGACCATACCTGCGATTTCCATGTCCCATGAGCTAACGCTCCCCTCACCAAATTCAGCCTGCCATAAAGGCCATCTCCCAAAGGACTTCTGGACACTCCTCCTCTCGTTCCTCTGCATCTGGCACCAGTTGACAAAATTGCTCCCACTGTAAACAGGAAAGAGCATCAGCAATTTCATTTGCTCTGCCCGGCACGTGCACAGCTCTAAACAAAACATTGCACTGCAAACATTTTAACACAAAAAGATGTAATAAATGTATCACAGTGGGAGATGGAAGCAGTCAAACGGTTTATAGCCATCACCACACCCATGTTATCAGAATGAACATTTACACGCTTATCAGACAGCAACTCAGGCCATACATGCAAAGCTACCACCAATGGGAATAATTCCAAGTACACTAGATTCCTAGTAAGTCTAGCCCCCACCCAGTCTCTAGGCCATTGTCCCACACACCATTTCCTTTGCAGAAAGGGCCCCAAATCCTATTGCCCCAGAAGCATCTGTATACAAATAAATGTCCAAATCCACCAATCCCACCTCCTGAACCATTGCCCCCCCATTAAAGTCCTTGAGAAAATGCCACCAAACCTTCAAATCCTCCCTACACTCTTTTTTTCAAATGAATCCTATAAAAAGGCATTGTTGCCCCTACTGTCGCCAACGACAGCCTCCTTGTAAAGACCCTTCCCACTGGAATAATTTTGCATGCAAAATTGAGCTTGCCAATCAGAGACTGAAATTCCTTCAAACAAAGCTTATGCTTCCCCAAAGCCCATTCAATCATGTTCAGCAAATCCTCCACCTTGTCCTCAGGCAATCTACGCTCCATCCTGACTGTTTCAATATGTATTCCCAAAAAGCTCAGACTAGTCGTGGAACCCTCTGAGTTATCCTCAGCCACTGGTATTCCAAAGTCAGCTGCCACCTCCATAATGGCCTCCATCAACTCTGTACACACTGAAGACCGATCCGACCCAACAAAAATTGTCCAAATAATGGACAACCGAACCAAACTCCGATCTCTGCTTAACCACCCATTCAACAAAACAACTAAACTTTTCAAAATATGAGCATGAAATTGAACAGCCCATGAGCAGACAAAGATCCACAAAGTACGACCCTTCGACCCTTACACCTAGTATGAACTGGCAAGAGCCGAAAGGCCATCAAAGCCCCCACCCCAGCCTCGCGCAACAACTCCACTGCCCTATCAAACGACGTGTTCTGAACCGCCACCATCTCCGGGTCAATATCATCATTTACCGAGGCCCCTTTTGAAAAGGATAGGTGCTGGATCATCCGGAATTGGCCCTTGGCCTTCTTAGGTACCACCCCCAATGGAGAAACCCTCAAATTGGCCAATGGAGGTTCCCGAAAAGGCCCCGCCATCCTATCCAAGGACACCTCCTTCAATATCCTTCCCCGCAAAACCTCTGGATATTCCTTAGCAGATTTTAAGTTCCCATGCACCGTCAATTCACCCCCTTCCCAGAATGGGATCCAAAACCCAGAACTAAAACCAGCTAATATTAATTCAGCATCCCGCCACCTGGATCCCCCCCCCACTGTATCGTTCTAGCCACGGGACCATCCTTGCGACCTTCACTGGGATCTGGGCCCTGCAAACCCACCTCTCCCTGTTTGCCACCCTACCTACCCCGTGTGAAACACTTGGAGAAGGCGTGTGCCCCTCCGCAACCGGAACATTCATGTTTATACCTACAGGTCCCTGCAAAACTACATTGCCCGTTGTTAAACTGAAAACAAAGTCCTTTCCTGATTGCCACAGTGGTACTTGCTCCCGCTCCTTGAAAGGACTGTCCGTCTCAAAGTGGGGTCATCATTTCATACCAAATTCCCATATCGCAATCGTTCCACTTCATCCGGGTGCAACGCGATCCGTTGGTGAACTGCTCGTCATAACGCCACCATGTCATGCCCCCATATATCCTATAAACCACTGCAATTTCATCCAAGTAGCAGAAGAGCGCCAACCCCTGTTCTGGAAACTTTTCTCCGATCACGCTAGGATGCAGAAAGCACAAGACCAATTAGTAAACGTCTTTGGAAACTTCCTATACCTCTTTTTGCATTCATCGTCCTCCTTCTTCCCCGGTTCCCCTTTTGCATCCTCCTTAATCTCCCCAAACTGATCCAACGGGATCAATGAAAACATTTCCAAAAATTCCCTCTTCCAAATTTTTTCCTTGCTCTCCTGGGTCATATGAATGCCCAAGGGACCAATAGAGCAGAGGTTTAATGAAATTTGCAGAAGATGTATAGTGTATATGGCGCTGGACTTAAAACACTTAGGCCTCCCTATTGCTGTCCCCCTCCCACACAAAAAACAATGGAGTGAATGAATAAAAATGTATATAAGAAAACAGTTAAAAACATAGCCTATAAATTGCATTCAAACATTCCCTTGGTACAAAATTGTACTCCTACACAATTTCAGATACTCCTTATGTAGGTGATTTTGGATTGTAAAATACCCAAATGTTAATAACAATTAACATTTGGGTATTTTACAATAATAATAATGAATTAATTAATAATAATTAATTAATAATAATCTCAAGAAAGCCCGTAATTAGGGTGAAACCAGTAGTAGCTGTGTGTACTGCTGAATAGCCAGGTGCTCTAACGCTATTCTTTGAAGCTGTGCATTTGGAAGTCCTGTCTTTGGGAAAAGACTGTTGGAGACTGTGCACGAATGGAGGCAAGAACCGACACCTGTGAGCTGTAAAAAAGAAAGAGATTGCAACGATTTTTCCCCTGCATACATCAAGTACTAAGTGCAGGAGAGGGAGTCCAGTCTGGAAAAGAAACTTGCGCAAGTTTGAAGAAACCGGAAAAAGGTAACATCTAACCGTCTGACTGTATAACAGGCATCAGTCCTCTGGATGAAATTGTTCAAAAAAAGGGTAAGACTGCCTGCATAGCAGATATAAACAAAATAAATTAGGGGGCGGAGCCTGACCACGCAGGGAGATGGTCACACATTAGCTGGGCTCCTGCAACCAGACTGACAATTTGGCTTAAAATAGCACTAAAAGCTTATTTTTAATATATTTAGGTGGCTGGGAGTGTTACACAGACACATGAAGAGCCCTTTGGGATTCACAAACTAAGCGGATCATACTGTAGTAATATAAAAAACCGAGTGAGCGGCCTAAGGGACCTCCTACGTGGAGAGCAGGCATGGGCCTCTGACACTTCACTGGAGCAACGAAGGTATACCTACAGGTCTGGGTAGGCATTAACGGAGACTAGACATTACATCACCTACCTACCCTTTCCCACTCTATAGGAGTCCCCACGCATAGTAATAACCCCAAGCGGTAGCGCTGATACTGGAGTGGTACTCCACGTGGCTCCCTTACTGATACTGTGCCGGTAGAAGCTCCCTTGCGGCCCGCCTAGCATCGCAGTGCATGAGTCACTCTGAACACCTGAGGGGTAAGCTGTGCTGACTGCGCTTCACAAATACAAGCCGCTTGTGTGTCCATAAGCTGGGATCCATAAATAGCAGGCATACCAAAAAGCAGAGGCCTCTTCCTTGCACTGCATATTGTTGATAGACTTGGGACATTATAAACACAGGGTAACGGCCCTGATCACGTTAGCGGACATCTGATAGAGCAGACCTTTTACTCTATTAGACCTGATAATGTAGTTTGCTACTTAAAAGAGGCTATATTCTCCCATAAGTCATTTATACTGCTCTTAACCATATGATTCATTAGCTGCTGTTTGTTTAAGATCTGGATTTTCTACATTTTGTCATTACAAATACCCTGGCATTACTTGGCTTAACCCCTTATGCTACAAGGTTATGCCTGTTAAAAGAATGCCCAAAGGTGAAAAACCCAGTAGCACCAAGTCTATGAACCACTACCTAAAGCCTATTGACCCTGCAAGAGACACACCAGAGGGAATTATGGCTGAATTAGCAGGTTCACAGGAAGGGGCAACTTCAAAGGCTAGCAGCACTGATGCTTCTTTTCTTACTAAGGAGGATATATCACATTTATCATCTAAAGCAGATATACAGGGAGTTCTTGCTGAGATGAGAAGCCTGTTTGGGGATCTGAGGAAGGACATTTCAACATTGGAGAAGAGAGTAGCAGTGGTGGAAAAGAATTCTAACGAGATGTCTCCCACTATCCAACAACATACCCTGGACATACAAAATCAGGCTGATAACCTGCAGTATTTAAACGACAAACTAGAAGATATTGACAACAGGGGCCGGAGGAACAATCTGCGATTTAGGGGAGTGTCGGAGACAGTCGCTCCCCAAAACATAGAAGGGTACCTTCAGGCCTCGTTTAGAATCATAAAAGATTCCCCCACATCCCCTGATATACCAATAGAGAGGGCACATAGAGCGCTTAGGCCCAGGACTCCAAGCAAGGCCCCCCCTAGAGATATTATTGTGAAGTTCCTGAGTTTTAAAGATAAAGAAGCGATACTGCAATGTGCACGAAGAAAACATCCTATCACATATGTGGGAGAAGAAATACAGGTCTTCACTGATTTGTCGCCTGTAACCCTCCAAAAGAGGAGGGAACTGGGTCATATCACCACCATCTTACGGAACTGCAAGATACAATACAAATGGGGCTTTCCTGTCTCGATTATCGCATCTTCCAATAACAAGACTGCGATCTACAGACCTGGCATGGATGAGAGGTTTTTTTTTGAGAGTCTCTCAATCCAGCCAAGTTCATCCACCAGGGCCCTGCAGGGGGATGGCTTCCCATCGCCCACCGAACGCCCACTCTCCGGAGGAAATCCCTGGGTAATGTATAATAATGCCTATGCATCCCAACAACAAACTGCCTTTTTTTTTTGTGAATAGGAGAATTGACTTTGGATAAATACATTATGTGTAGTCAACAGAACTTTAGACTGTTAATATTTTGTCTATGCTGCAGAGTTATTAGTTGTTTAATGTATTGCTAAGTGAATGTGGATTAATGCGCTGCTTCCTTGATGTGGGGATGCTCCTTCCCTCGATGGTACATAATGTGATCAGGTTATTGGAATTTAGAGATATCGTTATAAATGTTTGTTTCTTAATTCTTTTTCTTGCTGTACTGCTATGGTTTGTGAAATGCTACTGCATACTAGCCCCACCATGTTTGCACATAGATATAGCATCCAGATTGAATGTTAATCCATAGGGATCTTAAAGGTTGGTCCCTTTTAGGAGAGTAACAAGTCTGAGAACCGACTAAACTAGGACGGGGGGGGGGGGGGGGCAAGCTGTAGTTAGTTAATGTTTAATAGATCTTTAAATCACAACATAAGAGGGTAGTTATTACAGGTTCTGGGGCGGTCTCACTCTAGAAAATAGGTCACTAATCTCCTCCCGAGCTTAACTATTCTACACCACATCTCAGCCATTTAGCCAAGGTTTCTACTTTAGAAATGTGCTATATGAACACTATTGTTTAATAACTTACGTCAGTGTGGGGGCTTTTCCCCTTTTCTTTTTGATTGTTTTCTTATTGTTGTTTGAGTTTTGCAATTCAGTTGTGAAAAATTTATAAATAACGTGTGCAGCCGAGAATATTCTTGGTCTCTATACTACTTTCTAGCTTTCTTATATTGTATAGTTGTCCCTGGGGACACCACCCCCTGGGGGCATAATTCTTTAAACTCTCGTTTGACTTCCTACACTATCCTCTAGTCTCTCTTTCTTCTCTCCCTTCTCTTTCCCCTTTTTTTTTTTTTTTTTTCTCCCTCCCCTCCTTCCCTCCTGAGATGGCGGCCCAGTTGAAGTCTAGCAAATTCAAACATCACTCACTCAACCTTACTACTATAAACGCGAAGGGCCTTAATGACCCAGGAAAGCGTTCTATAGCTTTTAAAGAACTAAGTAAGCTAAATAGCCATGTTATCCTAGTGCAGGAAACGCATTACAAAAAAGGTAAAGAACCCAGGTGGCACAATGTTAGATACCCTACAGCTTATTTTGCATCAGGACAGAGTAAGAAGGGGGGCGTGGGCATATTATTTCACCGCACAATCCCTTTCTCATTGACACACATAGAGAGAGATCCTAATGGCCACTATCTGATTCTGGTGGGGTCACTTTTTGGTAATTTTATCACTCTAGCATCTGTGTACTCTCCCAGCCATGGGCAGGAGATATTTATGAAAAAGATCACCGATCTCCTCCTGGAACACTCCAGAGGGATTATCTATCTGGCAGGGGATTTTAATTTAGTTTCAGACCCAGTTATGGACACCTCTCAGGGAGCCTCATGTACGCCAGCCACCACAATCACTCAGGTAAACGAAACCCTGAGAAAGGTAGCCCTACATGATATCTGGCGCACACTCTACCCCACAACAAAAGATTACACTTTTTACTCAATCCCACATAATAGTTACTCACGAATTGACTACATATACACGGACTCCTGCGGCCTCTCAATCACCCATCAGAGCTCCATAGGCCATAATACTTGGTCAGACCATGCCCCGGTAACTTGTTCAGTCTTGTGGCCGGATATCCCAGTCACTCAACAAATCTGGAGATTAGACGAGACTCTTCTGGATAATCCCATTATTTTCAGTGATATCCAAAAAGATCTGAAGGAATACTTTAGGAATAATGCATACCCCTCTTCATCAAAGGCAATAGTTTGGGAAGCCCATAAAAGTGTGATAAGGGGGGTCTTGATTAAGCATAAGGCCCTTCTCAATAAACAAATTAGAATTAAATACCAGGAACTTCAGGGGAAGATTGGTGAAAAAAAAACATAAAACTAACCCCCATGATTCTGAAAATAAAAAGCGGTTGAAAGATACAAGGTTGGAACTCCAAAAACATTTGGCCGAATTACATCAAAAACAGGCATTATTTTTAAAACAGCATTACTATGAGGGAGGGAATAAACCGGGAAAAATGTTGGCTAGAACCCTTAAAAAAAGACAATTCCAATCCTACATACACTCTATTAAAACCCCAGACGGACGCTCCGTATATAGCAGCACACGGATAGCCGCAGAATTTCATAAATATTATCATTCTTTATACAACATACACTGTCACCCTTCGGCATCCTCACAGGAGGATCCTGTTAAACAACAGAAGGTATTTATAGACTCCTATCTGAGGAATATAGAACTCCCCACCCTGACAAAAGAGGAATCTGATTCCTTAAATGCTCCAATAACGGTAGAAGAATTATATGAGGCTATAAAGGATTGCCCGAAGGGCAAATGTCCGGGACCTGATGGTTTCTCATCTGCCTACTATCAAAAATTCAAGGATATCCTAGCTGGCCCAATTCTAGCCTTGTTTCACGAGATTGGAGATAACCCCACCTTGTCTCGCATACTACTGGAGGCCCATATCACGGTTCTCCCCAAACAGGGGAAGACCGGTGACTCCCCTGGACATTATAGACCCATTTCCCTCATTAACTCCGATATGAAACTGCTGGCCAAAATTCTGGCAACGCGTCTTAATAGATTTTTGCCATATCTGATTAATAAAGACCAGGTGGGTTTTGTACCGGGCCGCAAGTCTAGGGACAATACTGTTAAAGTCACACAGCTGATCGCCCATGCCAGGGTTTCCAATATCCCCACAGTGCTTTTCTCCACGAATGCGGAGAAGGCATTCGATAGGGTAGGATGGCCTTTTCTGTGCTGTGTGCTGGAAAGGATGGGCTTTGGGGGGATTTTTGTTAATACCATCTTTGCATTATACTCGAACCCTAATGCCAAAATTAGAATTAACGGTACCCTTTCGCAATCATTTGACATCAGTAATAGCACTAGGCAGGGATGCCCCCTGTCCCCACTACTTTTTGCCCTGTCCATCGAAGTTCTGGCACAAAAGATTAGATCTAATACCAATATATCGGGGATCAGGGTAGATAACACAGAGTACAAGCAGGCGTTGTACGCTGACGATGTCCTATACACGGTTACCAATCCGCAGGACTCTATTCCTGAGCTATTGCAGGAACTTAAACTATATGGCAAAGCTTCTAACTTTCTCCTAAACCTAAACAAGTCAGAATTGTTAAATATAAATGCCAATCTGGAGGTAGTACATTCTTTGCAAAGAGATCTTGGCCTCACTTTTGCGAAGAACAGATTGAAATATCTTGGTATCTATTTAACACCAGACCCCTCGGACCTCTTCAAAACTAATTATATTCCCCTTTGGGACGATATTGCAGCTGATCTTTCCTCGTGGAGGAATAAATATATCTCTTGGCTGGGAAAAATAGGGGTGGTCAAGATGAACATCCTGCCACGTATTTTGTATCTCCTTCAAACCCTACCAATAGCACTTCCGAGGGGGTATATAAATCATCTACAAAGCATGATTGACCAGTTCATCTGGTCTAATCATAGACCTAGAATATCAAGACAAAACATGTTTCTCCCGAGAGACAGAGGGGGGTTGGGCTTGCCGGACATATCCTCATACAGAAAGGCAGTAGGTTTGCAAAGGATAGTGGAATGGTCGCAAAACAATGAGCATAAGGCCTGGATCCTGCTAGATAGACAAATACTTAAAGTTAATAACGTGGGCTCCCTCGCATGGTTATCCCCTTCTCTCAGACTCAAAATCTTATCTAAATATACTCTACTAGCGGACACTTTTAGTCTCTGGGATGCGACAGTAGCAACATCTACTCACATTTCCTCCAGACACTCCCCAATGACACCTGTCTTTGAAAACCCTGAGCTCCCATATCATTCAGTAGGTTATCGGAAGATTAACCCTTATAACATGCGGGAGGGATCGGTACAAGGGGTGGTTGAGAACGGCAAGATTACCTCGCAAAATAAACTAATATAAATTCAACCCTCGATATTCACTTCATGGCTACACTATAACCAATTGATAAATTACATTTCTAGACACAATCATAAACATGAGCTAGGAAGGGCGCTTACGCCTTTTGAAAAGCTCTGCATCAACGGAGGAGTCTTGAGACATTTGATCTCGGTTCTGTACAAGATTGTGATCATCTGGGAGCCCGATTTGCTCCCCAGCTATGTTACGGGCTGGGTGAGGGAGTTGGGCGGGTGTGGGAGTTGGGCTCGGAGATAGACTGTGAGTCATGGACAGGGGATTTACGCTCACAAAGAGGTCATCAGTGTCCTCGACTATACAGGAGACACATTTAAAGTTTCTGGGCAGATGGTATATGACACCCACTAGAATTCACAAGATATTTCCTTCCTCGAGCCCGCTGTGCTGGAGAGGTTGTGGGGAGCACGGCACTCTTTTACACATCTGGTGGTCTTGCCCTAAAATGCGGTCCTTTTGGTCGGGAGTACTGGACAGGGTTGATGAAACCTTAAACATTAGTGTCCCACGTTCCCCGGAATTCTTGCTCTTCCTCACACTACCTAAAACACAAAGTCAGGCACACCTTGCTTTATTGCTAATTCTAATCACCAGCGCCAAAAAAATTGATACCCAAAAGATGGAAAGCACAGGATCCCCCCACTGTGGAGGAATGGCGCTCACAGGTGGAGGAAGTCCTACTCATGGAGAGATATCATTACTTGAAAATACATAAGTTAGAGCAATATGGCACGGTACAATTTAAAGTACAATTTAAAGTGGCATTTCATTTAATCTATTACCCAACACATGACTGTAGTTGGGTCGTGATCGCGGGAATTCCTCTTTTCCCTTTTTTCCTCTCCTCCCTCTCTCTTTCTCTTCCCCCGCTACCTCTTTTCTTCTCCCCTATTACTTTCCTTTCTCTCTTCCTCGCCCTCCCTCCCCGGGTAGGGCGCATTCAGTAAAATGGATTAGACTATACTGTTCTTATCACAAAACTTGAAAATTTAAATCTTGTAAACCCTCGCTCTGGACGTTGGTCAAAAGAGTGATAGTGAACTTGTGTAGAAGTGTAAAGTATCAAAATGTTTATGTTGACTATCATTATTCTGCTGTATAAGGTTTTTTTTTTGTTCCCTTATATTCGTCGTGCGGCACTGCGTTCCCGCACTGGCGATCCTTTATGTATCACTTTCACTTCAATAAAGCTCTTTAAAAAAAATAAAAAAAATAAAAAAAAAAAAATAAAAAAAAAAATAAAAAAAGTCTTCTCAAGGTACGGATTTACCATCTAGGATTGTTTTTGTTTGAAACACCTATTTCCCTCAATAGCGGATTAAAAGAAAAACACAAAAAGCTAATAAGTAGTTGGCCGCTACTATTTCCTACTGTTTATAAGTTACGCATTAGGAGAGACTCTGTCACTTAATATATTGACATTTCATCTGCTATAAAAAAGGGAGTTTATCGCAATATTGTTATAAACATTTGGGTATTTTACAATCCAAAATCACCTACATAAGGAGTATCTGAAATTGTATAGGAGTACAATTTTGTACCAAGGGAATGTTTGAATGCAATTTATAGGCTATGTTTTTAACTGTTTTCTTATCTGTATTTTAGCTATAGGTATATGTATTTTATATTTTTTGCCTTTACCAATATCCTAAGTAAATATATATATTTTTTATATACACATTCGATTCTTTTGTCTGATTAAGATTTATAGAAGCGGTTTTAAATATTTAGTTTCTCTTGCAAATTTATAATCCAGTCATACAAACCAAGTATAAAATTGTATAACAGAAGTTTTTAATGGAACACATTGTAACATTGTTTCAACATTACCATCCTCACTTAGGATACCTTTTATAACTTTAATCCCATTGACATCGTTTAGGGAACTTTCTAACATTATAATAATCTCCATTTCTCTAACACTTTGAGCTTGTTTAGCGCCTTCTTATATACATTTTTATTCATTCACACCAATAGAGCAGAGGCAAGGACTACGAAAGGCAACCTCTGCTACCTTTTATTCCTCCAGCCCCGGACCCACTAGCTGGGGGGGTGCCGCTCCCACCACCTCAGTCCTTTGACTGCTCGCCATCGATGCTTGAGCACTCCAGACACCTGCTGCCCCACTCCCCTTTTCAGCTCGACTGCTCTGCTTCTCAATCTGCCCCATCAGATCCCACAAACCTTTTAGAATTACTGCAGACCAACAGTACATGTAGATGTGTTTGCCACCATCGCTGACACCTCACCTGACGTGCTTGGTGCCGTCCCGGGTCCCATCCTGCTGTCACATCTCTTCCCAGCCTCCGCCGTCCTCTTAGATCTTTCTTCTGACCTCGCCTCCGACCTCCTGTCATCCCCTATGCGTCTCCATGGAAACCTGGCCCTGGTATGGACCCTTCGCTGCTCCTGACTATTCCTCCCTCCAGCGGCTCTGTCCAACCTTCCCCCCTGTTGGCAAGTCCCTTACACTCCTACCCCTCTTGTCATCAAAAGGTGAGCGAGACCTTCTTCGACGTCTGTCCGCCCTGGCTCCTGCCATCCTCCCGCCACTAGTCCTATGACAGTGGGAATCTCCAGCCTGCGAAGTAGAAGAACAATCAGGGCCAGACACACCAGACCACCCCGTACACCTCCTAACCCCAGACTATCCACTACTCTGCCTCTGATCCGTGCCCTGATTTGAGCCCCGGTATCCCTTTCTGCTCCCGCAGCACCAGGTGACATGAGCTGCTATAGCCCTAAGGTCACCTACCTGGCCTACCGTACTTGGTCCCGGCACTGCATGCTCACTATGCATATCCTCCTCAAATTCATTGAACGAATCCCCTAAAAATATCATGTCCATATCCGCATCATTAGCGTCTAGCTTTGGAAACTGCGGCCCCTGCATGGGAGTCCCACTGAGATCTGTTCCTGCACTCCCTGCAGAGACGAAAGGAAAGAAGGGGGGGAAGGGGGAGGGTCGAACACACAACATTAGCATACATTCACATACCACCAAAATCCCTCCAACAGAAACCTCCCTGGACCACTTAACTACTAAGCTGTACAGCGGGACAGCCACGCCAATGCACTAGCAACCCAAACACAGACCGCCCACCCAACTAGGGGAATATATAGGACATGAACATGCCTATACTAAAGGATGGGGAAATCTGATACGGGGCAAAAGATGGGAGGGGTTTACACAAATGGGCAATTTGCCTCCATAAGGGAGGGGGAGCGCAACCAAATAACCAAGGAGGGTATAATTACCTCTATATGCTTAGGATTTTTTTTTTATTGCCAGAATGCCCTACCAATGCCCCATTATTTATTTCCCCATCCCTAAAGGTCTGGGATAACAAGACCCCACACCAAGCCTACCGGCTCGCCACCACAATCCTAATGCTGCTTATCACTTCCAAACCTTCCCCCACAGCTCCACCCCCCCCTGCTGACACCTATCCTAACAACATTGCCCCCATCTCTGGCATTCATCACCAGGATTTCCTTACCCACAAACCCAAAAGTTCACACCATTACCTCCAAAGCCCTCACAAGTGCCCCCATACATGCCACAGGCAGTATCCGCAAATCACCAGCTCCACAACCCCTCCAGGGTCCCCTCTGCCCTCTGTTTTCCTTCCTCCTGCCTCCAACCCGACTGAGGCCTGTCCTCCACTGCGGCATTCCCTTGTCCTCTGCCCGACTGCCGGGTGATGACGGCATCGGCTCCGTCTCCTGCCGCATCCGACCTCAGCACTGTCTTCCCGCCTGACCTAGCAGGTCTAGTCGGCTTGGAGCTCGCTCCTCCAAGAGCCCCTGGTCTGGCTGGAGAAATCCACATGCCACTCCTTCTGGCACTAGTCGTCCTTGCCATCCTCCTGGTCTCGATCTCCGGACTCACCTGGCCCCCCCGGCTGTGAAGTCCTGCCTCTGCCCTCTGCTGCACCTTCCTCAGCTGTCTTCATCCCGGAAGCTGCCAGCTGCTCCATCATCCACTCCGTGACCCTGGCTTGAGCCAGGGCCATGACCGCCTGCAATAGGTCCCGCAAATCCGCCATGGTACTCACTGCCATAAGCTCCTGAAGGTGGGTAGTGCGAGTAGAAGCAGCTTCTGTCGCATTTTCCTGGCCATCCCAACCTTTCTATACCCCACTCTGAACTCCTCCCTTAACCTCCAACCCTTTAGCTCAATTTACCTATACTCTACCTATACGGGGGTCAAAAGCCCCTTCCTCAAACGGTGGTCTCGTCCAGAACTGACACTCTCCGGTAATTATAACAATTTTACTGCAAACAAGTAAACGTTTTTGGATAAACACCCGTCCTCAGACATAAAATAACAAGCGGCTTACCACCTTATAAGTGCTCCCCACTTCTAAACCACATGTGTGCTGCTCTACCCCATCCAGAAACTCTGCCACATCCTACTAGCGCTACTGCGCATGCGCCGGCAGAGCAACGGAGCGCCATCTGGGCCAAAAGAAAAAGCTGTTTAAAAATACATAATCAAAAATGCAAACGGATTAAAATCTAATTGTCAAAGTTAGACATATAGACAAGAGGCTTACATAACTAATGTGGAAACACTATGACTACAGCTGTTAGTACTAAAGAACATATTTTATAAAAATGCTTATTTTTAACTTCTTAGCCCTTTTGGCACCAGGGTATCTAAAATGTATATCCATTTTGACTCCCTTTGAAGGAGCAGCTTGCCCCTATCACCCCCTCTTGTGGGGGCAGGGATATGATCAATAATGATATACCTGAGATCAGATACGGTATGACCCAAGGCCAAAAAATGTCTAGTCACCGGCTGAACGGCAGTACCAGACCCAAGGGCAATGCGTATACTGTAGATTGTATCATCATCAAACTCAGGCCTAGATTTGGAGTTTGGCGGTAGCCGTGAAAACCAGCGTTAGAGGCTCCTAACGCTGGTTTTAGGCTACCGCCGGTATTTGGAGTCATTCAAAAAAGGGTCTAACGCTCACTTTTCAGCCGCAACTTTTCCATACCGCAGATCCCCTTACGTCAATTGCGTATCCTATCTTTTCAATGGGATCTTTCTAATTCCGGTATTTAGAGTCGTGTCTGAAGTGAGCGTTAGAAATCTAACGACAAAACTCCAGCCGCAGAAAAAAGTCAGTAGTTAAGAGCTTTCTGGGCTAACGCTGGTTTATAAAGCTCTTAACTACTGTGCTCTAAATTACACTAACACCCATAAACTACCTATGTACCCCTAAACCGAGGCCCCCCCACATCGCCGACACTCAATTAATTTTTTTTAACCCCTAATCTGCCGACCGCCACCTACGTTATACTTATGTACCCCTAATCTGCTTCCCCTAACACCGCCGACCCCTATATTATATTTATTAACCCCTAACCTGCCCCCCACAATGTCGCAGCCAGCTACCTACAATAATTAACCCCTAATCTGCCGACCGCAAAGAGCCGCCACCTACATTATAGCTATGTACCCCTAATCTGCTGCCCCTAACACCGCCGACCCCTATATTATATTTATTAACCCCTAATCTGCCCCCCTCAACGTCGCCTCCACCTGCCTACACTTATTAACCCCTAATCTGCCGAGCGGGCCACACCGCTAGTATAATAAAGTTATTAACCCCTAATCCGCCTCACTAACCCTATAATAAATAGTATTAACCCCTAATCTGCCCTCCCTAACATCGCCGACACCTAACTTCAATTATTAACCCCTAATCTGCCGACTGGAGCTCACCGCTATTCTAATAAATGTATTAACCCCTAAAGCTAAGTCTAACCCTAACACTAACACCCCCCTAAATTAAATATAATTTTAATCTAACGAAATTAATTAACTCTTATTAAATAAATTATTCCTACTTAAAGCTAAATACTTACCTGTAAAATAAATCCTAATATAGCTACAATATAAATTATAATGATATTATAGCTATTTTAGGATTTATATTTATTTTACAGGTAACTTTGTATTTATTTTAACCAGGTACAATAGCTATTAAATAGTTAAGAACTATTTAATAGCTAAAATAGTTAAAATAATTACAAATTTACCTGTAAAATAAATCCTAACCTAAGTGTAAGGATTCCAGTCTTGCTTTTACCTTTTGCTTCAACTCACCTCCCTCACCTGTACTTAAGGCATCACCACGCCCCAAACAAATGCTTAGTTATTGAGTATTGTTTGCTAAAGTCAGTGCTCTGTTTCTTATAAGCTAAATTCATATAAAGAGAAAATTTACTTTTACTACTTCAACTTATGGATTACAAATACCAGCTGCAGTTTGGTCTCATAAAGGACTGATAACAACTAGTTACAGTACATTTCATCCTGAAAAGTATTACTCCTGGAAGTAACAACCTAATTCAACTTAACATCTCTACAGGAATTGCTACTTTGTCACCAACAAAAGGATTCTACCTGCTACCGCTACGGTATTTGTATCACTGCTATTTTTTCCTTGGAAGCCTAATCTAACGGCTAATATCAAATGTTATTTTTCTCTTGAACATTTCTAAACTGACTTAGTCTCAGAAATACTTCTAACATTTGCAACGTTTGTTTCATGATATTGTTATAACCATACTTTGATTCATTTCCATACCGGACAGTAACGGACTTTATGTGACGTCACACAGCTTCACATAACAGCGTGTCACTGCTCTCAATACACTCTCAGCTCTGTGTTCAGTTATCCACGCTGCAAACACTATTCAGTGTGCTGTGTCTCGCAACAGGTTACGCCCCTGTCAGCACCTGCAGTTGTCTATCTCATGTCTCTCACGCTTCAGTGGTTATTACAATGAACTTTATCTTTCCTATATGGGCTTGAACTATATAAATGTCATAAGTTGTTATTAATAATATTACTTATATTCAGTCTCATATTACTTATATGGTTATACAGCAATATAAAACCATATAAAGTCTTCTTGCATTTCCTTATAATAATCACTCTGAGTAAATACAGTATGCTGATATAATAGCCTGTACTCCAGTTGTGAAACATATATAATTTATTTCAACTCTGCAGTTGTGATTCAAATAAGCAAGGAACCTGATATAATAACTAAGCCATATATAATGGATCCAGCAGAGCTTCCTCAAATTGTTTATAATTTGACACAAAGAGTTGATCAACTTAGTCAAGCCTTTAGAGAATTACAATTAGAAAATTAAACTTTAAGAAAAGTTATAAAAGATACTGTCTCTACTAAACAGAGCCTCCCTGACAATCTGTCAGAACCATTCATTGCACCCCCAGAATTTTTCAATGGAGATAGGAATTTATACCGTCAATTTAAAAATGCTTGTCTGCTTAATTTCACTCTTAAACCTAGAACATACCCAAATGATAGGGTTAAAGTCCTTACAATGATGTTATTTAAGAGGTGAACCTCGCATTTGGGCAGACACTCTCTTTGAGACAAATAATCCAGTTCTCTCATCTTTTTCATCTTTTCTGGATATCATGGATGAATTATACTATGATTCTAACTTACAGTATACTGCTGAGAAAAAGATGAGGAACCTAAAACAAGGTATCAAACCTGTTGAAAGTTACATAACAGAATTTAAACAATATTCTATTGACTCTCAATGGAACGCCATTGCTCTAAAAAATCAGTTCAGGCTTGGACTCTCTGACGCAGTAAAATTGAGTTACCTGAAACATTGGAAGGCCTTATGAAGCTCAGCAGGCAAATTGATAGGAGATTACGTGAAAGAAGATTTGAACGGCAATACCCCGAAATTGTTTACAAGAAGGATAAGCTTCTAAACCATCCCACTTCTATCAGTTCTCATAAGTTTTATCAGAGGACCTCTTACTCCTGAAGAACGCATCAGAAGGAAGACTAGAGGCCTCTGCATGTATTGTGCATCCTCATCTCATACTCTAAAGGACTGCCCCTCTTTGCCACAGAACAAGAAGAGTAAGTACCATACCAATCTTTCTATCCAGTTAAAGCATAACAACCCTCTTCATTGTTCTTTACTTCTCTCTCTACAGTGGGCAAATAATCAAGTGACCATTCCAGCCATCTTGGATACAGGAGCACAAGGAAACTACATCGACAGTTCTCTGGTTTCAAAAAATAAAATACCATTGATCAAAAAGTTGTCTCCTATTTTCCTTTGTGTGGTTGATGGGTCTGAGATATCATCAGGGCCCATTACACATCACACCATCCCGCTCTCTGTTACCACATTAAAAACCCATCATGAACATCTCACCTTTGATGTAATCACATCTCCATTATTCCCTATAGTACTTGGGCTAGCTTGGTTACAGCTACAAGAACCAAATATTAATTGGAAATCTTTAAATGTTCAATTAAATTCTGAATTTTGTCAACAGACTTGTCATAGAACCTTTTTTCACAGTTTATCCTCCACATCAGAGACTCTGATACCAGAAATGTACAAGCAGTTCTCTGAGGTCTTTAGTAAAAAGGAAGCAGACACCCTTCCCCCACACAGGATCTACGACTGCCCTATCGAATTGAAACCTGGAACCACACCACCCATTGGACATCTATACCCACTCTGCCAACCAGAATTGGATCATCTAAAGACTTACCTAGATGAAAATTTAAATAAAGGGTTTATCCGTCCTTCGGTTTCTCCTGCAGGTGCAGGAATGTTTTTTGTGCGGAACAAAGACCAATCTCTTCGGCCTATCATTGATTTCAGACAATTGAACAAAATCACCATAAAAAACCGATACCCCCTCCCCCTCATTCCTGAACTCATAGAAAGACTCAGGCATGCTCAGATTTTTACTAAATTGGATTTGAGAGGGGCGTATAATCTAGTACGTATTCGAGAGGGGGATGAGTGGCTTACCGCTTTCAGAACTAGATATGGGTTGTTTGAATATCTGGTTATGCCCTTTGGCTTAACCAACGCACCCGCAACTTTCCAGTTCTTTATCAATGACATTTTCCATGATCTTCTAGACACCTGTGTTGTTGTCTACCTAGATGACATTCTAATCTACTCCACAAATCTAGAAGAACATATCAAACATGTTAGTTGGGTTTTAGCAAGACTCCAAGTCCATCGGCTCTACGCCAAATTGGAAAAATGCATTTTTCACACCAACAAAATAGAGTTCCTGGGCTACTCCATCAGCCCGAAAGGGATTCAAATGCAAGATAACAAAGTGGAAGCAGTAAAATCCTGGCCCACACCTTCAACAAGGAAAGAACTACAAAAATTTCTTGGCTTCAGTAACTATTACAGAAAGTTCATTCGCAATTTCTCAAAAATAGCGAAACCTCTCACTAAATTAACTAGTGCAAACTGCACTTTCCAGTGGACCAAAGAACAGAATGATGCTTTCAGCTTTCTGAAGAATTCTTTTTCATCTGCTCCCATTCTGAAATACCCTGATCCGAACCTTCAATATATCCTAGAGGTGGACTCTTCAGATTATGCTCTTGGCGCTGTCCTCTCTCAAAGACAGTCTCCTAAAGAACCTCTACACCCAGTTGGGTTCTATTCGAAAATTATGACTTCAGCAGAGATCAACTATTCCATTGGGGACAAGGAACTGTTAGCCATTAAAAGAGCCTTTGAATTCTGGAGACATCTTCTTGAAGGTACCTCTCTACCTATAGTGATTTACACAGATCACCGGAATTTGGAATATCTACAAAACAACAAAACTTTATCTGGACGTCAAGTGAGATGGAGTCTCTACTTTAGTCGTTTCAATTTTCAAATCATGTATAGGCCGGGATCAAAAAATGGGAAGGCAGATGCACTCTCTCGACGAGATTCAAGACCTGTACAAGAAGACTCTCCTACTACCATTCTTCCTCATACTCGTTTCCTTGCTATCCTATCTCAACAGGATAAGGAATACCAATCTGATCTATCATCAGAAGACAAAACCCTATTAGATAGTCTAAGCCTCCAGAATGGTTTTTACTTCCATGGTTCTAGACTACATATTCCAGAACGTTTCAGACAGAAAATAATCAAAGAACATCATGACCCTCCACTAATCGGTCATCCAGGTATCAAACGTACTTATGAGCTTATCGCCAGAAGTTATTGGTGGCCATCGATGAAAACCAGTATAAAAGAATATATACAACATTGTACAACTTGTACAGTATCGAAACCAGAAAGAAGACTGCCATACGGGTATTTGATTCCTTTGTAAGTACCAGAATCTCCTTGGTCTCATTTGGGAATGGATTTCATAGTTGATTTACCACCTAGTTCAGGACAAACTACCATTTTAGTTGTTACAGATCATTTTACTAAAATGGCACATTTCATTCCTTATCACAAGTTACCCACTTCCATTGAAACAGCATACCTATTTCTAAACCACATTGTACGATACCATGGGTTACCCTCTATTTTAACTACTGAACCCAGTTCACTTCATGCTTCTGGAAAGCACTCACTAAAGCACTTCAAATTGATCAAAGATTAAGCACTGCTTTTCACCCACAGACAAACGGCCAAACTGAGAGACTCAATCAGTGGCTTGAGCAATACCTTCGTTGCTATTGCTCATATCATCAAAATAAATGTACTTCTTTCCTCTCTATGGCTGAATTTGCCTATAATAATACCATCAACAGCACTACAAATTACTCTCCCTTTTTTGCCAACTATGGATTTAACCCAAGATTCACTATTTCAACGACTTCTACACATGATTCACCATCTGTCGATGTGTTAACACAAAACATAGCTGAAAATTTCTTACACTTACGTGATAACATCAAACATGCTCAGGCTTCTCAGAAATTTTTTTATGATCTACGACGTAGAGCTTCTCCGAAATATTCCATTGGGGACTATGTTTGGTTATCTTCCAAAAATATTAAAATGCACTTACCAAGTAAAAAATTGGCTGGGTTGTTCCTTGGCCCATTCAAAATTCTACACATCATCAATGAAAATGCCGTCCGGCTTGACCTACCTGAATCTTTACCCATCCACCCAACTTTCCATGTATCATTATTGAAACCCTACTTAGGAGATAAGCCTGATGCACCTCTTTTACCCCTTCTCCTATACAATTAGGCACTGATGTCTATGAAGTTTATGATCTCTTGGACTCAAGACATTATAATGGAGAGTTACAGTATCTGGTCCGTTGGAAGGGGTTCGCCCCAGAGGATGACACTTGGGAACCTCATGCACACATCAATGCTCCGAAGCTTATAGCTCGTTTCCATAGACACTATCCAAGTAGACCCAAATTCCAACCCGTGGTCGGCTTGCTTGAGGGGGGGGGGATATGTAAGGATTCCAGTCCTGCTTTTACCTTTTGCTTCAACTCACCTCCCTCACCTGTACTTAAGGCATCACCACGCCCCAAACAAATGCTTAGTTATTGAGTATTGTTTGCTAAAGTCAGTGCTCTGTTTCTTATAAGCTAAATTCATATAAAGAGAAAATTTACTTTTACTACTTCAACTTATGGATTACAAATACCAGCTGCAGTTTGGTCTCATAAAGGACTGATAACAACTAGTTACATTTCATCCTGAAAAGTATTACTCCTGGAAGTAACAACCTAATTCAACTTAACATCTCTAAAGGAATTGCTACTTTGTCACCAACAAAAGGATTCTACTTTCTACCGCTACGGTATTTGTATCAATGCTATTTTTTCTTTGGAAGCCTAATCTAACGGCTAATATCAAATGTTATTTTTCTCTTGAACATTTCTAAACTGACTTAGTCTCAGAAATACTTCTAACATTTGCAACGTTTGTTTCATGAAATTGTTATAACCATACTTTGATTCATTTCCATACCGGACAGTAACGGACTTTATGTGACGTCACACAGCTTCACATAACAGCGTGTCACTGCTCTCAATACACTCTCAGCTCTGTGTTCAGTTATCCACGCTGCAAACACTATTCAGTGTGCTGTGTCTCGCAACAGGTTACGCCCCTGTCAGCACCTGCAGTTGTCTATCTCATGTCTCTCACGCTTCAGTGGTTATTACAATGAACTTTATCTTTCCTATATGGGCTTGAACTATATAAATGTCATAAGTTGTTATTAATAATATTACTTATATTCAGTCTCATATTACTTATATGGTATTACAGCAATATAAAACCATATAAAGTCTTCTTACATTTCCTTATAAAAAATCACTCTGAGTAAATACGGTCTATGCTGATATAATAGCCTGTACTCCAGTTGTGAAACATATATAATTTATTTCAACTCTGCAGTTGTGATTCAAATAAGCAAGGAACCTGATACTAAGTTACAATTAAACCTAACACTACACTATCAATAAATAAATTAAATAAAATACCTATAATTATCTACAATTAAACCTAACACTTCACTATCAATAAATAAATTAAATACAATTCCTACAAATAAATACAATGAAATAAACTAACTAAAGTACAAAAAATAAAAAAGAACTAAGTTACAAAAAATAAAAAAATATTTACAAACATTAGAAATATATTACAACAATTTTAAACTAATTACACCTACTCTAAGCCCCCTAATAAAATAACAAAGCCCCCCAAAATAAAAAAATGCCCTACCCTATTCTAAATTACTAAAGTTCAAAGCTCTTTTACCTTACCAGCCCTGAACAGGGCCCTTTGCGGGGCATGCCCCAAGAAGTTCAGCTCTTTTGCCTGTAAAAAAAAACATACAATACCCCCCCCCAACATTACAACCCACCACCCACATACCCCTAATCTAACCCAAACCCCCCTTAAATAAACCTAACACTAAGCCCCTGAAGATCTCCCTACCTTGAGTCGTCTTCACCCAGCCGAGCCAAATTCTTCATCCAAGCGGAGCAAGAAGATGTCCTCCATCCGGTAGAAGTCTTCATCCAAGCGGGGCAAGAAGAGGTCCTCCATCCGGTAGAAGTCTTCATCCCAGCGGGGCAGAAGAGGTCTTCCATCCGATTGAAATCTTCATCCAAGCGGCATCTTATATCGTCATCCATCCGGAGCGGAGCGGCAGCATCCTGAAGACCTTCTATTGGCTGTTCCGATCAGCCAATAGAATGCGAGCTCAATCTGATTGGCTGATTGGATCAGCCAATCGGATTGAACTTGATTCTGATTGGCTGACTCCATCAGCCAATCAGAATTTTCCTACCTTAATTCCGATTGGCTGATAGAATCCTATCAGCCAATCGGAATTCGAGGGACGCCATCTTGGATGACGTCATTTAAAGAAACCGTCATTCGTCATTCAGTCGTCGGCCAGGATGGATGTTCCGCGTCGGAGGTCTTCAGGATGCTGCCGCTACGCTCCGGATGGATGACGATAGAAGATGCCGCTTGGATGAAGACTTCAATCGGATGGAAGACCTCTTCTGCCCCGCTTGGATGAAGACTTCTACCAGATGGAGGACCTCTTCTTGCTCCGCTTGGATGAAGAATTTGGCTCGGCTGGGTGAAGACGACTCATGGTAGGGAGATCTTCAGGGGCTTAGTGTTAGGTTTATTTAAGGGGGGTTTGGGTTAGATTAGGGGTAAATTTTGTAAAAAATTTTTTATTTTTTGTAACTTAGTTCTTTTTTATTTTTTGTACTTTAGTTAGTTTATTTCATTGTATTTATTTGTAGGAATTGTATTTAATTTATTTATTGATAGTGTAGTGTTAGGTTTAATTGTAGATAATTATAGGTATTTTATTTAATTTATTTATTGATAGTGTAGTGTTAGGTTTAATTGTAATTTGTAATTATTTTAACTATTTTAGCTATTAAATAGTTCTTAACTATTTAATAGCTATTGTACCTGGTTAAAATAAATAGAAAGTTACCTGTAAAATAAATATAAATCCTAAAATAGCTATAATATCATTATAATTTATATTGTAGCTATATTAGGATTTATTTTACAGGTAAGTATTTAGCTTTAAATAGGAATAATTTATTTAATAAGAGTTAATTAATTTCGTTAGATTAAAATTATATTTAATTTAGGGGGGTGTTAGTGTTAGGGTTAGACTTAGCTTTAGGGGTTAATACATTTATTAGAATAGCGGTGAGCTCCAGTCAGCAGATTAGGGGTTAATAATTGAAGTTAGGTGTCGGCGATGTTAGGGAGGGCAGATTAGGGGTTAATACTATTTATTATAGGGTTAGTGAGGCGGATTAGGGGTTAATAACTTTATAATAATAGCGGTGCGGTCCACTCGGCAGATTAGGGGTTAATAAGTGTAGGCAGGTGGAGGCAACGTTGTGGGGGGCAGATTAGGGGTTAATAAATATAATATAGGGGTCGGCGGTGTTAGGGGCAGCAGATTAGGGGTACATAGGGATAATGTAAGTAGCGGCGGTTTACGGAGCGGCAGATTAGGGGTTAAAAATAATATACAGGGGTCAGCGATAGCGGGGGCGGCAGAATAGGGGTTAATAAGTGTAAGGTTAGGGGTGTTTAGACTCGGGGTACATGTTAGAGTGTTAGGTGCAGACGTAGGAAGTGTTTCCCCATAGGAAACAATGGGGCTGCGTTAGGAGCTGAACGCGGCTTTTTTGCAGGTGTTAGGTATTTTTTCAGCTCAAACAGCCCCATTGTTTCCTATGGGGGAATCGTGCACAAGCACGTTTTTGAGGCTGGCCGCGTCCGTAAGCAACTCTGGTATCGAGAGTTGAAGTTGCGTTAAATATGCTCTACGCTCCTTTTTTGGAGCCTAACGCAGCCATTCTGTGGCCTCTCAATACCAGAGTTATTTTAAAGGTGCGGCCAGAAAAAAGCCAGCGTTAGATACGCGGGTCGTTACCGACAAAACTCTAAATCTAGCCGTAAGTTTAATAAACAAAAACATTTGCTAAACCACACCTAAAAAAATTATCACACAAACACAGACTGTATCATCATCAATCTAAGTTTAATGAACAAAAACAAAATCACACAACAGACTGTATCATCATCAAACTAAGTTTAATGTAGAAAAACGTTTTTTTACTTGCATTTTTCTGCAGCTAAGGGAAGTGGCTGCTAGATCTTGTTCCTTTAAAAACGGATCCATTGCTCAGGTCTGGTTATACACTGATTAGCCTGCCTGTGTTTAATCACACAACAGACTGCATCATCATCAAACTAAGTTTAATGAACAAAAACGTTTTTTACTTGCCTTTTTCTGCAAACAGTTCTCTGCATTGAGTCTGCAGCTAAGGGAAGTGGCTGCTAGATCTTGTTCCTTTGAAAGCTGATCCATTGATCATGTCTGGCTTGCTTTTCTTTGCATGTGTTTTCTGCACCACAAGCGGACAGCTCCACCTACTGTCTATTTTAATGTATGCATGTGCTAATGCTTTTAATAGCAATCAATGCTTTTCAATAGCAAAAAAAAGGGCCTTATTCTGAAACGGCGCAAATTGAACCGTCGTAAACCGAGGGCCACCTGTATGTATATATATATATATATATATATATATATATATATTTATATATATACGAAACACATGTTAAACATATTAAAAGAAAGTATATCACTCATGTATATACTTTGATTCTAGCCCATTTACTTCAGGTGTCAAGTCCCACTGACTTACTTTTTTAGCGCTGTAATGTGTTGCACGTGCATGCAACAAATAACTTTCAACTTGTAATATGGGCGCTCTACTTGTAATCTAGGAATTAATTTGGCATTTGATTACAAATGCTACTGTATGAAGTACAGGATTTGTCTAGTTTTCATCACAGGTATGCTGGCATCATATTTATCTTTAAATTAATAATCAATATACTTTCAAAGTTGCAGCTATATAACAAACAATCTGCTAAAATAATACATTGATAAGATGCTTTAAATAATAAGGAGTAGAGTACATTCTATGCCTGGACTAGCACAACCATAAGGCAAAATGTTGCATAGGGCCTACGCACAGAGAATACACTGTCAAACCTATGTAATCTAGTCTAGTTTTAAATTGTTTGGTGGAGGAACTTTGTTGGTGGAAAGTAGACAGTAGCTACCTACATTACCAAGAAAAAAATATTTTGCAGTCGCTCAAAGATACGCATAACTTTTTAAGGGTATGTTCCATGTGCTAAACACTGGCTTGTCTTGTGTAATGCTATAAGCATCATCAATCCACTGCAAAAGCAGTTGAAAGACTCATGTACAAATCACGTCCCTGAAATATAGGTGCATATAATAATCATACCATATTTTTTAGATGCTCGTGATTCCAAACTTGAAAACTTTGTTACTTTTGATGCCTGTATTTGTTTGTAAAATAAAAGAGAAACTGATGGCTAGATTTAGAGTTTTGTCGGTAATGACCCGCGTAGCTAACGCTGGCTTTTTTTTGGCCGCACCTTTTAAATACCGCTGGTATTTAGAGTTCACAGAATGGCTGGGTTTTCAGTACGTTAGGCTCCAAAAAGGGAGCGTAGAGCATAATTTACCACCACTGCAACTCTCGATACCAGCGGTGCTTACGGACGCGGCTAGCTTCAAAAACGTGCTCGTGCACGATATCCCCATAGGAAACAATGGGGCAGTTTGAGCTGAAAAAAAACCTAACACCTGCAAAAAAGCAGCGTTCAGCTCCTAACGCAGCCCCATCGTTTCCTATGGGGAAACACTTCCTAAGTCTGCACCTAACACTCTAACATGTACCCCGAGTCTAAACACCCCTAACCTTACACTTATTAACCCCTAATCTGCCGCCCCCGCTATCGCTGACACCAGCATATTTTTTTTAACCCCTAATCTGCCGCTCCGTACACCGCCGCAACCTACATTATACCTATGTACCCCTAATCTGCTGCCCCTAACACCGCCGACCCCTATATTATATTTATTAAATCCTAATCTGCCGCCCCCAACGTCGCCTCCACCTACCTACAATTATTAACCCCTAATCTGCCGACCGGACCACACCGCTACTATAATAAATGTATTAACCCCTAAAGCTAAGTCTAACCCTAACACTAACACCCCCCTAACTTAAATATAATTTAAATCTAACAAAATAAATTAACTCTTATTAAATAAATTATTCCTATTTAAAGCTAAATACTTACCTGTAAAATAAACCCTAATATAGCTACAATATAAATTATAATTATATTGTAGCTATTTTAGGATTAATATTTATTTTACAGGCAACTTTGTAATTATTTTAACCAGGTACAATAGCTATTAAATAGTTAATAACTATTTAATAGTTACCTAGTTAAAATAATTACAAAATTACCTGTAAAATAAATCCTAACCTAAGTTACAATTAAACCTAACACTACACTATCAATAAATTAATTAAATAAAATACCTACAATTAGTGATGTCCCGAACTGTTCGCCCGCGAACGGTTCACAGCGAACATAGCTTGTTCGCGTTCGCGTTTGTGGGCGAACACATGGCGATGTTCGATCTGCCCCTATGTGTCATCATTATGGAAACTTTGACCCTTTATGTCACAGCCGCCTGACACATTAGAGCCAATCAACATCGGAAACTCCCTCACAGACACTCCCAGCTACTCGGAATCCGCCATTTTAGACTCATAACGACCTTGCTTTTTTAATGAGAGGACGTGTTGTGTTTTTGCTCCTGACATTAATAGGAAAAACATAGCTAGGCTAGTGTATTTACAGTCCAGAAGGACTCCACTCATCTCTGCTGCAAGCACAGCACCCCAAAAAGCCCTTTTTAGGGCTATATTTCGTGCCGTTTTTTTTTTTTTCGTTTTTTTTTTATTAGCATTTGCCTGGCTTTCAGCTGTGTGTTTAAGGCTCACAGCATATGCTGTGACTACTGCCACCACTGATATCTCCCTAACAACATTAGTTTAAATTTAACTAACCGAAAAATATAATTATTTTTCTAGTGTAATTTTTTTTCATTTTCTATCAGGCCAGTGTCACACAGCATATACTCTGGTTCATTGCTCTGTGCCAGCCAGCAGCCACCAGTGTTAATATCCGTTTATAACATTATTTAAAAAAAAAAAAAATATATTTTGCTAGTGTAATCTAATTACATTTACTATCATGCCTGTGTCTGTCAGGCTCACTCAGCATTAATATACCTCTTTTTTTTTTTCAGTCTTTTGGTTAATTGGTCTGTTCTAGGCAGCCACCCAGCACTCATATCTATTCTCCTTCACCTTAATTTTAATATAAAAAAAAAAGTTTAAATTTGTTTGCTAGTGTAATCTAATATAATTTTCTATCTGGCCTGTGTGTTTTGCTGACATAGAGAGCCTACTTTGTTTACTTGCTGCCCTCCCTAGTCTATGAGCCACGACTCATATGTGTTTAACCTTTTTTTAATTCCCCCCCCCAAAAAAAAATAATTTCAATCATTTTTCTAGTGTAATCTAATAGTATTTTCTATCAGGCGTGTGTGTATCCGACACACAGAGCCTACTGTTTTTAATAGCTGCCCTTCCAAGGCTATCAGCCACGACTCATATGTATGTGCTTAACCTTTTTCTTAAAATTTCCAAAAAAAAGTCTTTAAATCATTATGCTAGTGTAATCTAATTGTATTTTCTATCAGGCCTGTGTCTAACTGTCTATCTGACTTACACAGCATACTGTTGTTATAATTGCTGCCCTACGTAGCAGCCAGCCAGTTCGACCACTCATAGAGTCATATGTGCATTGCACTTCTTAATATAATTTTAATATTAAAATCTAAAATTTTAAAATATTTTGCTAGTGTAATGTAACTTAATTTTCTATCAGTCCTGTGTTTTTGTCACGTACACAGCATACTGTGTTAAATTGCTGCCCTACCTACCATCCACGACTCATATCTGCCAGCTTGTCTGCCAGGCCCAAGTAGCCAATTAGTGGCACCAATCACAATTCTTGTAACAGTAATAAAAAAATAAAAAATCATAATTTTTTGGACTGCAAATATTCAGTCTCCTAGTGCCATTGAATTTCATTTACCTCCTGCCTGCCACTGCCAGCCTTTTGTGCCAGGCCGTCTAGCCAACTATTTACACCAATCATAATTGTTGTCACAGTCAGACAGTATAGTTATTAATTTAAATAAAATTTTTTTTAGTGTTGATCTTAATCCTCAGTTTGCTTGTGCCTTTGAATTACACTTTTCTACAGCCTTCCAAGCCTGTGTGCCAGGCCTACTTAAAAAATATTTACACCAATCATATTTGTTGTGACAGTATTCTAATAATTAAAAATTAAAATTTTTGGTAATAGTTGCTGTGATTTGAATCCTCAGTTTGCTGGTGCCATTGAATAGCACTTTCCTCCTGCCTTGCAGCCTGCTGTGAGCCAGGCCCACCTAGCCAATTGTTGTCAGCAATCATATTTCTGTTAACAGTATTGCAAAAATTGTCAATCATCACTGTTTAGACTGTCAGTTATCAGTCTCCAAGTGTCCTTGAATTGCATCTACCTCCTGCCTGCCATCCTTTTGTGCCAGGCCGTCTTGCCAACTATTTACACCAATCCTAATTTTTTGTCACAGTATAGTTACTAATTAAAATTAAAAAAATCTTGATTGTTGATGATCTTAATCCTCAGTTTGCTCGTGCCCTAGAATTGCACTTTTCTACAGCCTTCCAAGCCTGTGTGCCAGGCCTACTTGAAAAATATTTACACCAATCATATTTGTTGTGACAGTATTCTAATAATTAAAAATTAAAATTTTTGGTAATAGTTGCCTTGATTTGAATCCTCAGTTTGCTGGTGCCATTGAATAGCACTTTCCTCCTGCCTTGCAGCCTGCTTTGAGCCAGGCCCACCTAGCCAATTGTTGTCAGCAATCATATTTCTGCTAACAGTATTGCAAAAATTGTCAATCATCACTGTTTAGACTGTCAGTAATCAGTCTCCTAGTGTCCTTGAATTGCATCTACCTCCTGCCTGCCATCCTTTTGTGCCAGGCCGTTTTTCCAACTATTTTCACCAATCCTAATTTTTTGTCACAGTATAGTTACTAATTACAATTAAAAAAATCTTTATTGTTGATGATCTTAATCCTCAGTTTTCTCGTGCCCTAGAATAGCACTTTTCTACCGCCTTCCAAGCCTGTGTGCCAGGCCTACTTAAAAAATATTTACACCAATCATATTTGTTGTGACAGTATTCTAATAATTAAAAATTAAAATTTTTGGTAATAGTTGCTGTGATTTGAATCCTCATTTTGCTGGTGCCATTGAATAGCACTTTCCTCCTGCCTTGCAGCCTGCTGTGAGCCAGGCCCACCTAGCCAATTGTTGTCAGCAATCATATTTCTGTTAACAGTATTGCAAAAATTGTCAATCATCACTGTTTAGACTGTCAGTAATCAGTCTCCTAGTGTTCTTGAATTGCATCTACCTCCTGCCTGCCATCCTTTTGTGCCAGGCCATTTTTCCAACTATTTACACCAATCCTAATTATTTGTCACAGTATAGTTACTAATTACAATTAAAAAAATCTTGATTGTTGATGATCTTAATCCTCAGTTTGCTTGTGCCTTTGAATTGCACTTTTTTACAGCCTTCCAAGCCTGTGTGCCAGGCCTACTTAAAAAATATTTACACCAATCATATTTGTTGTGACAGTATTCTAATAATTAAAAATTAAAATTTTTGGTAATAGTTGCTGTGATTTGAATCCTCAGTTTGCTGGTGCCATTGAATAGCACTTTCCTCCTGCCTTGCAGCCTGCTGTGAGCCAGGCCCACCTAGCCAATTGTTGTCAGCAATCATATTTCTTTTAACAGTATTGCAAAAATTGTCAATCATCACTGTTTTGACTGTCATTAATCAGTCTCCTAGTGTCCTTGAATTGCATCTACCTCCTGCCTGCCATCCTTTTGTGCCAGGCCGTCTTGCCAACTATTTACACCAATCCTAATTGTTGTCACAGTATAGATACTAATTAAAATTAAAAAAATCTTGATTGTTGATCTTAATCCTCATTTTGCTTGTGCCATTGAATTGCACTTTTCTACTGCCTGCCAGCCTGTGTGCCAGGCCCAACTATCCAATTAGTGCCAGCAATCATATTTCTTTTAACAGTATTGCAAAATTTGTCAATCAACACTGTTTTGACTGTCAATCTGCAGTCTACTAGTGCCCTTGAATTGCATTTTCCTCCTGCCTGCCTGCCTGTGCGCCAGTCCCAACTAGCCAATTAGTGCCACCACTCATATTTATTGTAACAGGATTGGAATTGGTCTCCTAGTGCCATTGAATTGCAGTTTCCTTTCTCCCAGCGTGTGTGCCAGACAGGCCCATTTGCCAAATAGTGCCAAACAATCATATTTGTTGCCACAGTACTTGTAAGTTGTAATATTTTAAAAAAAATAACAATTTGTGATTTTTAAAACATCTGTCTTTTTTGTTGTTGTCAGTCTCACAGCGTATACTGTGCCCACTTTCACAGTGCCACCACTCAATTGGTGTAATAGTATTGTTAGTGTCCATTTAAAAAATAATGACAGGCAGAGGCAGGCCACCCGCAGGTTCCGTGGTCATGGTCGTGGTGCTGTGATTCCTTTAGACCCTACAAATATGCACATTGTTCAGACGCCGGGTGCCAGGGGGGACGCAAAAACTTCTGAGGAGGACCTAGTTGAATGGCTAACACAGGAAACCCAATCTTCCTCAGCTTCCACTGCAAGTCCTCCTAACCTTGACGCACCATCTAAGTCCAGCTGTGCTTTGGGCTGGTCTCAAGTGACCAGTGCCACTCCGCCGCCTGTCGCCACCACCAACACTAGCACCACAGCCGCTTCACTTGATCTGTCACAGGAGTTATTGACACATCATTTGTAAGACATGAGTGATTCACAACCATCATTGACAGAGGATGTAGATAATAGTGATCAGTCTCAGTCAGGCAGCATTACCGACATGGAGGTACGGTGTGATGATGATGATGATGATGTTGTACCCGCTGCTGCTTCCTTTCTTGATGTTTCAAATACAAGTGAAGCGGTTGATGATGATGTGTCGGTGGATGTCACATGGGTGCCTGCTAGAAGAGAAGAAGAAGAGGGGGACCTAGTTGAATAGCTAACACAGGAAACCCAATCTTCTTCAGCTTCCGCTGCTAGTCCTCCTAACCTTGACGCACCATCTAAGTCCAGCTGTGCTTTGGGCAGGTCTCAAGTGACCAGTGCCACTCCGCCGCCTGTCGCCACCACCAACACTAGCACCACAGCCGCTTCACTTGATCTGTCACAGGAGTTATTGACACATCATTTGGAAGAAATGAGTGATGCGCAACCATCATTGACAGAGGATGTAGATAATAGTGATCAGTCTCAGTCAGGCAGCATTACCGACATAATATAAAAAGAAATTCCTGAGGAGGAAAAAACTTAAGAGGAAGCGCTTGGAACACAGGTTATCAAAGTGGGACCTAACACTTTATGATTGGGTTTGTACCCGTATGCATAAATAAAAAAATTATTGTTATAAACAGCACAGTGTTTGGTATGTGTGAAAAATTTATAATAATGACGAAAATAAATTGTGTATAAAACAAGTGCTCAGGACAATTTGTGTATAATATTAGTGATACATTGAAATAATCAGATATCACAGATAAACAATGATATTTGTGGCGATGAGTAAAATATATAAAAAAAAGTACTTATCAATGTCCCAAAAATTGCTGTGATGTAAAAAATAAGTGTCCAATCCTAATATGTGAACGGTGATGTGTTCAGGTGTTTGGCGTGCTCCTCTTGTGTCCCGCGGTGCGATGGGTCAGGGTGTCTAGAATGGAAGATAAACAAGGGGCGCCAACATAGTGTGAATCGTTCAAACAACAAATATAAAAGTGATGTGCAAAAAACTACTCACAAGGAAAGTGGCACCTTAAATGAATAAGGTGCGATAAAGCAGGCTGACATTCAAATTCCAGCAGTCAGTACGCTGGAGGTCTCACGCAGAGGACCTGTGGAATCCAGATAGGCGTCTAGAAAGTAGCACCCACGTTTTTTAGGGCCAATGGCCGGACCAGGTGAGCTGCAAGCTGATAGGTGTTCTCCTGCTGCACTCACGCCACCGAGACTTTTCTCCAAAACTGACAGTGTCAGTGTATGAAAGGTTCCGTGGTAAAAGTCCTGTTTCAAAAACAAGTGGATCGTGGAAAGAAGCAAAAATACCGGGTCGTGGTATAAAACAAACAGTATTTATTTTGCAACGCGTTTCTCAGTCTATTCCAGACCGTTTCATCAGGCATTACCGACATGGAGGTACGGTGTGATGATGATGATGTTGTACCCGCTGCTGCTTCCTTTCTTGATGTTTCAGATACAAGTGAAGCGGTTGATGATGATGTGTCGGTGGATGTCACATGGGTGCCTGCTAGAAGAGAAGAAGAAGAGGGGGAAAGTTCAGATGGGGAGACAGAGAGGAGGAGGAGACGATTTGGAAGCACGGGGAGGTCGTCTCAAGGAGCTAGTGGCACAGTCAGACAGCATGCATCGTCACCAGGGGTCAGCCAGACAGCCCGCCGACGCCCATCAACGCATGCTGTTGCCACCACCAGAATGCCGTCATCGCAGAGCTCAGCAGTGTGGCATTTTTTTGTGTGTCTGCCTCTGACAACAGCGATGCCATTTGCAACATGTGCCAAAAGAAACTGAGTCGTGGGAAGTCCAACAGCCACCTAGGTACAACTGCTTTGCGAAGGCACATGGTCTCCCATCACAAAGGCCGATGGGAAGAACACATGAGTAGAAGCAGCACACAAAGTGAAATCCGCCCTCCTCCTCCTGCTCCAGCATCTTCAGCCACGTCAACCAGTGCTGTCCTCCTTGCCCCCTCTCAACCATCCTCCACTCAGTCTCTCTTACGTAGCAGTTCCTGGTCATCTGCCCACAGTCAGGTGTCTGTCAAGGACATGTTTGAGCGTAAGAAGCCAATTTCTCAAAGTCACCCTCTTGACCGGCGTCTGACAGCTGGCTTGTCTGAACTCTTAGCCCGCCAGCTTTTACCATACAAGCTGGTGGAGTCTGATGCTTTCAAAAAAATTGTATCTATTGGGACACCGCAGTGGAAGGTACCTCGCAGAAATTTCTTTTCACAAAAGGCAATCCCAAACCTGTACTCTGTTGTGAGAAAGGAAGTTATGGCATGTCTGGCACACAGCGTTGGGGCAAGGGTCCATATGACCACGGATAGCTGGTCTGCAAAGCATGGTCAGGGCAGGTATATCACCTACACTGCGCATTGGGTAAACCTGCTGACTTCTGACAAGCATGGAATGCGTGGCTCTGCAGAAGAGTTGGTGACACCGCCACGACTTGCAGGCAGGCCTGCTGCTACCTCCTCTACTCCTCCTACTCCATCCTCTTCCATAACCTCTTCCTCGGCTGAGTCCTCTTCAACTTCTGCATCTTGCTCCACATCTATGGCACCCCCCCAGCTCCCCAGGTACTATGCTACATCCCGGGCAGTGTCACGCCGTCTTGGGGTTGACTTGCCTGAAAGCGGAGAGTCACACCGCACCAGCACTCCTGACCCCCCTGAACGCACAGGTGGATCAGTGGCTGACTCCACACCAACTGGAGATTGGCAAGGTTGTTTCTGACAATGGACGTAATTTGGTGGCGGCATTTAAATTGGGCAAGTTGACACATGTGCTGTGCATGGCACATGGGTGTAATCTAATTGTACAACGATTTGTCCATAAGTACCCAGGCTTACAGGACGTCCTGAAGCAGGCCAGGAAGGTGTGTGGCCATTTCAGGCGTTCCTACACGGCCATGGCGCACTTGTCTGATATCCAGCGTCGAAACAACCTGCCAGTGAGGCGCTTGATTTGCGACAGCCCGACACGGTGGAATTCAACACTCCTAATGTTTGACCGCCTGCTCCAACAAGAAAAAGCTGTTAATGAGTATTTGTATGACCGAGGTGCTAGGACAGCCTCTGGGGAGCTGGGGATATTTTTGCCAAATTACTGGACGCTCATGCGCAATGCCTGTAGGCTCATGCGCCCTTTTGAGGAGGTGACAAACCTTGTCAGTCGCACCGAAGGCACCATCAGCAACATCATACCATTTGTTTTCTTCCTGGAGCGTGCCCTGCGAAGAGTGCTGGATCAGGCAGTAGATGAGCGTGAAGAGGAAGAGTTGTGGTGTCCATCACCCCCACAAACAGCCTTATCAGCATCGCTTGCTGGACCTGCGGCAACGCAGGAAGAGGATTGTGAGGAAGAGGAGTCAGAGGAGGAATGTGGCTTTGAGGAGGAGGAGGAGGAAGACCGAGCACAACAGGCATCCCAGGGTGCTCGTTGTTGTCACCTCTCTGGTACCCATGGTGTTGTACGTGGCTGGGGGAAACAAGATACAATCAGTGAGATCAGTGAGGAGGAGGAACGGGACATGATTAGCTCGGCATCCAACCTTGTTCAAATGGGTTTTTTCATGCTGTCGTGCCTGTTGAGCGACCCTCGTATAAAAAAGCTGAAGGAGAACAACCTGTACTGGGTGTCCACGCTCCTTGACCCCCGGTATAAGCATAAAGTGCCTGAAATGTTACCAAGTCGGAAAGGATGGAGCATTTTAAGAATAAATTAAAAACTATGCTTTACACAGCATATAAGGGTGATGTCACAGCACCACGGGAATGTAACAGGGGAAGAGATGAAATTAATCCTCCTCCTCCCACGACCACGGCGGCAAGGACAGGACGCTTTCCTGATGTCTTGTTGATGGAGGACATGCGTACCTTTTTAACTCCCATGCACCATCAGAGCCTTTCGGGATCCAGCCTTAGAGAAAGACTCAACCGACAGGTAGCAGACTACCTAGCTTTAACTGCGGATCTCGACACTCTCAGGAGCGATGGACCCCTTGACTACTGGGTGTGCAGGCTGGACTTGTGGCCTGAGCTATCCCAATTTGCAATGGAACTTCTGGCCTGCCCCGCTTCAAGTGTCCTGTCCGAAAGGACTTTCAGTGCAGCAGGAGGATTTGTCACTGAGAAGAGAAGTCGCCTAGGTCAAAAAAGCCTTGACTATCTCACTTTTATTAAAATGAATGAGGGCTGGATCCCGAAGGGACTGACATTGGGCGATACATTTGAATAAAAAAGGCCTGATGACGAGATGAGCTGGCTTGGGCTACAACTGGTACACAGGCTGGCCTTTTTTTTTTTTTTTATAAAGCCGGAGGACTTGCTTGACTTATCTGCCAACAACTAGTGTTCAAGCCAAATGCTTTTAGGGCACTTTATAAATGTTTTACAAACATTAATTTTTCTGGCCGCTGCTACAGCAGTTGCTACACCAATACCCCAATTTTTCAGTCATTTGTACATTCTGAATTTTTCTGTCCTCTGCTGCAGCTCTGTGGGTACAAAACTCAAATAAAAAAAATAAGGCACATAACACTAGTGATTAAACTGTTACGAATTGTACAACTTAGCACACCACTCATATCTGGTGGACCATTAAATTGAACGCAAAATGCCACAAATTTGAAAGAGTAGGACCGACCAAGCATCTTTATCCATCTCTTGGTTGCTCTAAATTATCTCCGTGTTCCATCTATGCCATACCTGTACTCTATTGTGCAAAAGGGTGGCATATGTGGTGTTTCATGCTGTTGTGCCTGTTGCGGATCGTGGCCCATGGTATAAAAAGGCTGAAGGCAAATGACCTGTAATGGGTGCCCCATCAAATTTTTAGAAAAATGTTCCTGGTTCCTCTCAATTATCTCTGGGTTTCTAAAATGGATGCCATACCTGTACTCGCTTGTGCAAAAGGATGGCATATGTGGTGGTGTTTCCTGCAGTTGTTTCTGTTGAGGGTGCTGGACCCTCTTATAAAAAAGCTGAAGGAGAACGACCTGGAGTGGGAGTCCAAGCATGGTTTTTGGGGCTATTTCACTTTTCCAAACAATTATCTGTGGGTTTCTAAAATCAATGCCGTACCAGTACTCTATTGTTCAAAAGTATGCCATATGTTCTCTTTCCTGCTGGTATTTTGTTTGAGGGTCCTGGACCCTCTTATAAAAAGGTCTAAGGAGAAAGAGGTGTACTGGGTGTCCACTCATTTTTTTTTTCTATTTCACATTTGACCAAAATTATCTCTGGGTTTGTATAATTAATGCTGTACCTGTACTCTATTGTTCAAAAGGATGCCATACGTCCTCTTTCCTGCTGGTATTTTTTTGAGGGTCCTGGACCCTCTTATAAAAAGGCCTAGGGAGAAAGAAGTGTACTGGGTGTCCATTGAATCATTTTTTTTAATTCAAATTTCCATTTGCAACAAATTATCTCTGGGTTTCTAAAATCAATGCCTTTCCTGTACTCTATTGTTCAAAAGTATGCCATATGTCCTCTTTCCTGCTGGTTTTTTGTTTGAGGGTCCTGGACCCTCTTATAAAAAGGCCTAAGGAGAAAGAATTGTACTGGGTGTCAATCCAATCATTTTTTTTAATTAAAATTCACGGTTGCAAAAAATTATCCCCGGGTTTCTAAAATCAATGCCTTTCCTATAATCTTTTTTTCACAAAGGATGCCATATGTCCTCTTTCCTACTGCTGGTTTTGTTGAGTGTCCTGGAGCCTCTGCTAAAAAGGCCTAAAGATAAAGAAGTGTAATGGGTGTCTATTCAATGTTTTTTTAGATTTCCCGGTTGTAACAAATTTTTTCTGTCTTTCAAAAATCAATGCCTTTCCTGTAATCTATTTTTCAAAAGGATGCCATATGTCCTCTTTCATGCTGTTCTTTCTGTTGAGGCTCCGGGACACTCTTATAAAAAGGACTAAGGATAAAGAAGTGTACTGGGTGTCCAATCAATGTTTTTTTTCTATTTCCCGGGTCATATAACTGATCTCTGTGTTTCTAAAATCAATGCCTTTCCTGTAATCTAATTTTCAAAAGTATGCCATATGTCCTCTTTCCTGCTGGTGTTTTTTTGAGGGTCCAGGACCCTCTTATAAAAAGGCCTTAGGAGAAAGAGGTGTACTGGGTGTCCATCGAATCATTTTTTTTATTCAAATTCACAGTTGCAACAAATTATCCCCGGGTTTCTAAAATCAATGCCTTTCCTATAATCTTTTTTTCACAAAGGATGCCATATGTCCTCTTTCCTACTGCTGGTTTTGTTGAGTGTCCTGGAGCCTCTGCTAAAAAGGCCGAAGGATAAAAAAGTGTACTGGGTGTCTATTCAATGTTTTTTTAGATTTCCCGTTTGTAACAATTTTTTTCTGTCTTTCTAAAATCAATGCCTTTCCTGTAATCTATTTTTCAAAAGGATGCCATATGTCCTCTTTCATGCTGTTCTTTCTGTTGAGGCTCCGGGACACTCTTATAAAAAGGCCTAAGGATAAAGAAGTGTACTGGGTGTATAATCTATGTTTTTTTAGATTTCACGGTTGCAACTAATGATCTCTGTGTTTCTAAAATCAATGCCTTTCCTGTAATCTAATTTTCTAAAGGATGCCATATGTCCTCTTTCATGCTGCTGGTTTTGTGGAGGGTCCTGGAGCCTCTGCTAAAAAGGCCTAAGGATAAATAAGTGTACTTGGTGTATAATCAAAGTTTTTTGCGATTTCACGGTTGCAACTAATGATCTCTGTGTTTCTAAAATCAATGCCTTTCCTGTAATCTAATTTTCTAATGGATGCCATATGTCCTCTTTCATGCTGCTGGTTTTGTGGAGGGTCCTGGAGCCTCTGCTAAAAAGGCCTAAGGATAAATAAGTGTACTTGGTGTATAATCGAAGTTTTTTGCAATTTCACGGTTGCAACTAATGATCTCTGTGTTTCTAAAATCAATGCCTTTCCTGTAATCTAATTTTCTAAAGGATGCCATATGTCCTCTTTCATGCTGCTGGTTTTGTGGAGGGTCCTGGAGCCTCTGCGAAAAAGGCCTAAGGATAAATAAGTGTACTTGGTGTATAATCCAATTTTTTAGAGATTGCACGGTTGCAACTAATGATCTCTGTGTTTCTAAAATCAATGCCTTTCCAGAAATCTATTTTTCTAAAGGATGCCATATGTCCTCTTTACTGCTGCTGGTTTTGTTGAGGGTCCTGGAGCCTCTGCTACTAAGGCCTAAGGATAAATAAGTGTACTTGGTGTATAATCGAAGTTTTTTGTGATTTCACGGTTGTTGAGGCTCCGGGACACTCTTATAAAAAGGCCTAAGGATAAAGAAGTGTCCTGGTTGTCTAATCCATTTTTTTTTTAGATTTCCCGGTTTTAACAAATTATCTCTGGGTTTCTAAAATCAATGCCTTTCCTGTAATCTATTAGTCACAAGGATGCCATATGTCCTCTTTCATGCTGTTATTTCTGTTGAGGCTACGGGAGACTCTTCTAAAAAGGCCAAGGATAAAGAAGTGTACTGGGTGTATAATCTATGTTTTTTTAGATTTCACGGTTGCAACTAATGATCTCTGTGTTTCTAAAATCAATGCCTTTACTGTAATCTTTTATTCAAAAGGATGACATATCTCCTCTTTCATGCTGTTGTTTTGGTTGAGGCTCCGGGACCCTGGTATTAAAAAGGCCTGAGCATAAATAAGTGTCACGGGTGTCTAATCAATGTTTTTTTCTAATTTCACCGTTGCAAATAATGATCTGTGGGTTTCTAAAATCAATGCCTTTACTGTAATCTTTTATTCAAAAGGATGACATATCTCCTCTTTCATGCTGTTGTTTCGGTTGAGGCTCCGGGACCCTCGTATTAAAAAGGCCTGAGCATAAATAAGTGTCACGGGTGTTTAATCAATGTTTTTTTCTAATTTCACGGTTGCAAATAATGATCTGTGGGTTTCTAAAATCAATGCCTTTACTGTAATCTTTTATTCAAAAGGATGACATATCTCCTCTTTCATGCTGTTGTTTCGGTTGAGGCTCCGGGACCCTCGTATTAAAAAGGCCTGAGGATAAATAAGTGTAACGGGTGTCTAATCAATGTTTTTTTCTAATTTCACGGTTGCAAATAATGATCTGTGGGTTTCTAAAATCAATGCCTTTACTGTAATATTTTATTCAAAAGGATGACATATCTCCTCTTTCATGCTGTTGTTTCGGTTGAGGCTCCGGGACCCTCGTATTAAAAAGGCCTGAGCATAAATAAGTGTCACGGGTGTCTAATCAATGTTTTTTTCTAATTTCAGGGTTGCAAATAATGATCTGTGGGTTTCTAAAATCAATGCCTTTCCTGTAATCTATTATTCAAAAGGATGACATATCTCCTCTTTCATGCTGTTGTTTCGTTTGAGGCTCCGGGACCCTCGTATTAAAAAGGCCTGAGGATAAATAATTGTGTAACGGGTATCTAATGAATGTTTTTTTCTTATTTTCATATAAATGATCTCTGGGATTCTAAAATCAATGCCTTTCCTGTAATCTATTATTCAAAAGGATGACAGTACTACCAAAATACAGCCAATGAAGGGCCTTAGGAAGACTGAGCCAAGGTTGGATTGTAGTATTTGGTTAGGCTAATCATGATGGCCATGTAGACCACCACCACCGAGATTCCTGGAAGTAACAGGGATGATGAGATGAAAGAGCTAAGAATAGTACTACTTGAAACAACAGAGTTAGCCATGGGTGTTAGTGCAAAACCGCTTGGCTTTTTTTTGGCTTTGGGTGCGGCTATTCATGCAGGCCATATAGAGCTGCCACCATTCGGTGTCGTATCAGCTATTAAACTAATAAGAACAGTACTACCAAAATACAGCCAATGAAGGGCCTTAGGAAGACTGAGCCAAGGTTGGATTGTAGTATTTGGTTAGGCTAATCATGATGGCCATGTAGACCACCACCACCGAGAGTCCTGGAAGTAACAGGTATGAGATGAAAGAAGTAAAAATATTAGAACTTGAAACAACAGAGTTAGCCATGGGTGTTAGTGCAAAACCGCTTGGCTTTTTTTTGGCTTTGGGTGCGGCTATTCATGCAGGCCATATAGAGCTGACAACATTCGGTGTCGTATCAGCTATTAAACTAATAAGAACAGTACTACCAAAATACAGCCAATAAAGGGCCTTAGGAAGACTGAGCCAAGGTTGGATTGTAGTATTTGGTTAGGCTAATCATGATGGCCATGTAGACCACCACCACCGAGAGTCCTGGAAGTAACAGGGAGGAGATGAAAGAGCTAAGAATAGTAGAACTTGAAACAACAGAGTTAGCCATGGGTGTTAGTGCAAAACCGCTTGGCTTTTTTTTGGCTTTGGGTGCGGCTATTCATGCAGGCCATATAGAGCTGCCACCATTCGGTGTCGTATCAGCTATTAAACTAATAAGAACAGTACTACCAAAATACAGCCAATGAAGGGCCTTAGGAAGACTGAGCCAAGGTTGGATTGTAGTATTTGGTTAGGCTAATCATGATGGCCATGTAGACCACCACCACCGAGAGTACTGGAAGTAACAGGGATGATGAGATGAAAGTGCTAAGAATAGTACTACTTGAAACAACAGAGTTAGCCATGGGTGTAAATCCAAGACCGCTTGGATTTATTTTTGTATTGGGTGCATCTAATCATGCAGGCCATATAGAGTTGCCACCATTTGGTGTTGTATCAGCTATAAAAATAATAAGAACTGTACTATCAAAATACAGACAATGAAGGGCCTATGAAGACTGAGCAAAGGTTGGATTGTAGTATTTTGTTCGGCTAATCATGATGGCCATGTAGACTGCCCGTAACAGGGATGAAAGTGCTAAGAATAGTACTAATTGAAACAACCGAGTTAGCCATGGGTGTTAGTCTAAGACCACTCGGCTTTTTTTGGGGGTTTGGGTGCAGCTAATCATGAAGGCCAGATAGACCTGCCACCATTTGGTGTTGTAACAGGTATGAAAATGCAAAGAACAGTACTACTTAACACAACCTACTTACCATGGGTCCCAGAGCATATGTTTGGTTGTTATATTTTGTAAGGGTAATCATGCAGGCCATATAGACCTCCACCGATAGGGTGAGTATGAGTAACAGCTATTAAAATGCGAAGGACATTACTAATTAACACAACATAGTTACCATGGGTCGCAGACCAAGAGCAGATGTCTTATTATTATATTTTGTATGGGTAATCATCCAGGCCGTATAGACCTCACCAAATAGGGGGAGTTACAGAGATTAAAGTGCTAAGAATGGTAGTACTTAAAACACAACCTAGTTAAAATAGGTAGCAGACCACATGTCTTATTATTATAATTTTTCAGGGTAATCTGGCAGGCCATATAGAACTCCCCCGATAGGGGGGGAACAGGGATTAAAGTGCTAAGAAAAGTACTAATTAACACAAGCTAGTTGGGTCCAAGAATGCATGTTTGATTATTAGAATTTATTAGTGTAATTATATATCTAACAAATCTATCTATTTCTCTTCTATCGATTCTATCTAACTATCAATCTATGTATATCTATCTATCCTATCTATCAATCTATCTTCTGTCCGGGATATTTTGAGACAGCCACTTTGGGAATGTTAGTTGATTTAGACCCATTATGGCTTAAAAGCAGACTCTGCATCAACTATGTAATTTTCCATGGGAGTTTTGCCAGGGATCCCCCTCCAGCATGCAACAGTCCAGGTGTTAGTACCCTTAAAACAACTTTTCCATCACTATTGTGGCCAGAAAGAGTCCTTGTAGGTTTTAAAGTTCGCCTGCCTATTGAATTCAATGGCGGAAGTTCGAGTCCGTCGTTCGCGAACCGAAAATTTTAGGTTTGCGACATCACTACCTACAATTACCTACAATTAAACCTAACACTACACTATCAATAAATTAATTAATTAAATACAATACCTACAAATAAATACAATTAAATAAACTAACTAAAGTACAAAAAATAAAAAAGAACTAAGTTACAAAAAATAAAAAAATATTTACAAACATTAGAAAGATATTACAACAATTTTAAACTAATTAAACCTACTCTAAGCCCCCTAATAAAATAACAAAGACCCCCAAAATAAAAAAATGCCCTTCCCTATTCTAAAATTAAAATAGAAAAGCTCTTTTACCTTACCAGCCCTAAAAAGGGCCCTTTGCGGGGCATGCCCCAAAGAATTCAGCTCTTTTGCCTATAAAAAGAAAATATATAATACCCCCCCCAACATTACAACCCACCACCCACATACCCCTAATCTAACCCAAACCCCCCTTAAATAAACCTAACACTAAGCCCCTGAAGATCTCCCTACCTTGTCTTCACCACGCCGGGTTCACCGATCGATCCAGAAGAGTTCCTCCAATGTCTTGATCCAAGCCCAAGCAGGGGGCTGAAGATGTCCATGATCCGACTGAAGTCTTCATCCAAGCGGGAGCTAAAGAGGTCCATGATCGGGCTGAAGTCTTCTATCAAGCGGCATCTTCAATCTTCTTTCTTCCGGATCCATGGTCATCCCGCCGACGCGGAACACCCATCTTCACCGACGACTTCCCGATGAATGACGGTTCCTTTAAGGGACGTCATCCAAGATGGCGTCCCTCGAATTCCGATTGGCTGATAGGATTCTATCAGCCAATCGGAATTAAGGTAGGAAAATTCTGATTGGCTGATGGAATGAGCCAATCAGATTCAAGTTCAATCCGATTGGCTGTTCCGATCAGCCAATAGAATGCGAGCTCAATCTGATTGGCTGATCGGATCAGCCAATCGGATTGAGCTTGAATCTGATTGGCTGATTCCATCAGCCAATCAGAATTTTCCTACCTTAATTCCGATTGGCTGATAGAATCCTATCAGCCAATCGGAATTCGAGGGACGCCTTCTTGGATGACGTCCCTTAAAGGAACCGTCATTCATCGGGAAGTCGGATGTTCCATGTCGGCGGGATGACCATGGATCCGGAAGAAAGAAGATTGAAGATGCCGCTTGATAGAAGACTTCAGTCGGCTCATGGACCTCTTCAGCTCCCGCTTGGATGAAGACTTCAGCCGGATCATGGACATCTTCAGCCCCCCACTTGGGCTTGGATCAAGACATCGGAGGCTCTTCTGGATCGATCGGTGAACCCGGCGTGGTGAAGATAAGGTAGGGAGATCTTCAAGGGCTTAGTGTTAGGTTTATTTAAGGGGGGTTTGGGTTAGATTAGGGGTATGTGGGTGGTGGGTTGTAATGTTATTAGGGGTATGTGGGTGGTGGGTTGTAATGTTGGGGGGGGGTATTGTATGTTTATTTTTACAGGCAAAAGAGCTGAATTCTTTGGGGCATGCCCCGCAAAGGGCCCTTTTAAGGGCTGGTAAGGTAAAATAGCTTTTCTATTTTAATTTTAGAATAGGGTAGGGCATTTTTTTATTTTGGGGGTCTTTGTTATTTTATTAGGGGGCTTAGAGTAGGTGTAATTAGTTTAAAATTGTTGTAATATTTTTCTAATGTTTGTAAATATTTTTTATTTTTTGTAACTTAGTTCTTTTTTATTTTTTGTACTTTAGTTAGTTTATTTCATTGTATTTATTTGTAGGTATTGTATTTAATTAATTTATTGATAGTGTAGTGTTAGGTTTAATTGTAGATAATTGTAGGTATTTAATTTAATTTATTTATTGATAGTGTAGTGTTAGGTTTAATTGTAACTTAGGTTAGGATTTATTTTACAGGTAATTTTGTAATTATTTTAACTAGGTAACTATTAAATAGTTATTAACTATTTAATAGCTATTGTACCTGGTTAAAATAAATACAAAGTTGCCTGTAAAATAATCCTAAATAGCTACAATATAATTATAATTTATATTGTAGCTATATTAGGGCTTATTTTACAGGTAAGTATTTAGCTTTAAATAGGAATAATTTATTTAATAAGAGTTAATTTATTTCGTTAGATTTAAATTATATTTAACTTAGGGGGGTGTTAGGGTTAGTGTTAGAATTAGCTTTAGGGGTTAAAAAATTTATTAGAGTAGCGGTGAGGTACGGTCGGCAGATTAGGGGTTAATGCTTGAAGTTATGTGGCGGTGATGTTAGGGAGGGCAGATTAGGGGTTAATACTATTTATTATAGGGTTATTGAGGCGGGAGTGAGGCGGATTAGGGGTTAATACATTTATTATAGTAGCGGTGAAGTCCGGTCGGCAGATTAGGGGTTAATAAGTGTAGGTAGGTGGAGGCGACGTTGGGGGCGGCAGATTATGGGTTAATAAATATTATGCAGGTGTCGGCGGTATTAGGGGCAGCAGATTAGGGGTACATAGGGATAACGTAGGTGGCGGCGGTGTGCGGTCGGCAGATTAGGGGTTAAAAAAATTTAATAGAGTGGCGGCTATGTGGGGGGGCCTCGGTTTAGGGGTACATATGTAGTTTATGGGTGTTAGTGTACTTTAGAGCACAGTAGTTAAGAGCTTTATGAACGGCGTTAGCCCAGAAAGCTCTTAACTCCTGGGTTTTTTCTGCGGCTGGAGTTTTGTCGTTAGATTTCTAACGCTCACTTCAGCCACGACTCTAAATACCGGCGTTAGAAAGATCCCATTGAAAAGATAGGATACGCAAATGACATAAGGGGATCTGCGGTATGGAAAAGTCGCGGCTGGAAAGTGAGCGTTAGACCCTTTAATGACTGACTCTAAATACCAGCGGGCGGTAAAAACCAGCATTAGGAGCCTCTAACGCTGGATTTGACGGCTAACGCCAAACTCTAAATCTAGGCCTGAATATTTTGTTCTAGAAGTAAAAAATAAACCAAAGATGCTGTACAACTTTTTTTCCCAACTTCTCAGTCTGGAGTGCAATGTCAGATAAAGTAATGCAGGTGTCATTTTGCATGTACAGATTCTATCAAGTAAGCACTAATCAAGACAGACAAGACGCACTTTATTCCTGAAGGCCATCTGCTGCAGCAGACACAGCATTAAGATTCCTGCTGGGCTAATTATCAGTCATTTCTCAAACTTTCTGAGGAGGTGACTGGCATTTCAAAAGCTTTCTCTCTCACCCAAAAAGAGATTCAATAATCAAAATGCTTGGTTTGATAGTGGCTAAAGACTGATGTGATCACAAAGCCACAGGTATAGTTTTTCCTAATGGATTCTTTACGGGGTTGCCAGATGTATGTGTCTGCAATACAGGTGCATTAAGCTTCCTTTTTCAATTGTTACATTTGTGTAAAATAGATATGAACTGATTAAATGACGAGCTATATAATATAAAAATGATAAAATAATTCAAATCCAATTAATATGAAACATTTATATTAGTGCAGAGTCTTGTCTTTTTATTCATATATTACACATACAACTGTTATCCTATGAAACGAACACAAACAAAGGGCGCTTCCTATGAGTATTTTAAATAAGTCTCCGGGTGTGGGTAATTTTATGCCTGAGGAAATGGCGCAGAGACGCCAAGAAAAGCGTTGCATTTGTTTACCTTGAGACAGCTATTCTTTTATTATTACAACTTTGGTTGTTTTAAAATGTGTTTTTAATTGTTACATTTTGTACACTTTTATGAAACTTTTTTGGCTGAATTCCTGGCGTCACCTTGTACTTCTGCTAAGCCTTGTAAGAAGGAACCATGCAAGAGAGACAGTGAGCTGGGACACTACAAGATCCTAGCATGCGAGTACAGCACATGATTGTGCCCACCATATTGTGAGTATATATTATCCACATCCAACATCCTGAGACATATTGGGGGGTAGTTATCAAGCCGTCAACCTCAAATACGCTGGAATTCCGCAGCGTATTTGTGGCGAGGCTGATTCGCCTTAGTTATCAAAGGCTCGAGACCGGCAAAAGTAGAATTTTGTGACGTAAGCTTCGATCCGCCGGACTCAGTCCGACACAGATCGATTCTTACGTCACTCCAGATGTTCCGCACACAAGTGCGGCACATTCTCACTACTTTTGCTAGCTATCAAAAAACTAGCAGGTACGCTCGGCACTTTTCCGGCCCAGCGTACCTGGTTTTCAATCCGCCACCCCTGGAGGCGGCGGATCCCATAGGAATCAATGGGAGTCTGACCATAGCGAAAGTACAAGTTCGCTGCTGACAGACATCCCATTGATTCCTATGGGAACTGTCTACACCTAACACCCTAACATGTACCCCGAGTCTAAACACCACTAATCTGACCCCCCCTACACCGCCGCAACTAAATAAAGTTATTACCCCCTAAACCGCCGCTCCCGGAGCCCACCGCAAGCTACTCTATACATATTAACCCCTAAACCGCCGCTCCCGGAGCCCACCGCAACTATAATAAATGTATTAACCCCTAAACCGCCGCTCCCTGAACCCGCCGCAACCTATATTAAATGTATTAACCCCTAATCTGCCCCCCCTACACCGTCGCCACCTATAATAAATTTATTAACCCCTATCCTGCCCCCCACTACGCCGCCGCCACTGTAATAAAATTATTAACCCCTAAACCTAAGTCTAACCCTAACCCTAACGCCCCCTAACTTAAATATTAATTAAATAAATCTAAATAAATTAACTCTTATTAACTAAATGAATCCTACTTAAAACTAAATACTTACCTTTAAAATAAACCCTAATATAGCTACAATATAAATAATAATTATATTATAGCTATCTTAGGATTTATATTTATTTTACAGGTACCTTTCAATTTATTTTAACCATGTACAATAACTATTAAATAGTTATTAACTATTTAATAGCTTACCTAGCTAAAATAAAGAGAAATGTACCTGTGAAATAAATCCTAACCTAAGTTACAATTACACCTAACACTACACTATACTTTAATAAATTATTCCTATTTAAAAATAAATACTTACCTGTAAAATAAACCCTAAGATAGCTACAATGTAATTAATACTTATATTATAGCTATCTTAGGATTTATATTTAGTTTACAGGTATCTTTGTATTTATTTTAGCTAGTTAGAATAGTTATTAAATAGTTATTAACTATTTAATAACTACCTAGCTAAAAGAAATACAAAATTACCTGTAAAATAAATCCTAACTTAAGTTACAATTAAACCTAATACTACACTATCATTAAATTAACTAAATAAACTACCTACAAATAACTACAATGAAATACAATTACATAAACTAACTAAAGTACAAAAAATAAAAAAAGCTAAGTTACAAAAAATAAAAAAATAAGTTACAAACATGTTAAAAATATTACAACAATTTTAAGCTACTTACACCTAATCTAAGCCCCCTAATAAAATAACAAACCCCCCCAAAATAAAAAAAATCCCTACCCTATTCTAAATTACATAAATTTCAAAGCTCTTTTACCTTACCAGCCCTTAAAAGGGCCATTTGTGGGGGCATGCCCCAAAAAGTTCAGCTCTTTTGCCTGTAAAAGAAAAATACAACCCCCCCCCAACATTAAAACCCACCACCCACATACCCCTAATCTAACCCAAACCCCCCTTACAAAAACCTAACACTAATCCCCTGAAGATCATCCTACCTTGAGTCATCTTCACTCAGCCGAGCCACCGATGGAACTGAAGAGGACATCCGGAGCGGAAGAAGTTAATCCTCCAAGCGGCGCTGAAGAAATCTTCCATCCGATGAAGTCATCATCCAGGCGGCGCTGAAGAAGTCTTCGATCCGGCCGATGTCATCTTCAAAGAGGCGCTGAAGAGGTCTTCTATCCGGGCGAAGTCATCTTCCAAGCCGGGTCTTGAATCTTCCTTCCGCCGACGCGGAACCACCTTCTTCACCGACGGACTACGACGAATGACGGCTCCTTTAAGGGACGTCATCCAAGATGGCGTCCCCTCAATTCCGATTGGCTGATAGGATTCTATCAGCCAATCGGAATTAAGGTAGGAAAAATCTGATTGGCTGATGGAATCAGCCAATCAGATTGAGCTCGCATTCTATTGGCTGTTCCGATCAGCCAATAGAATGCGAGCTCAATCTGATTGGCTGATTGGATCAGCCAATCGGATTGAACTTGAATCTGATTGGCTGATTCCATCAGCCAATCAGATTTTCCTACCTTAATTCCGATTGGCTGATAGAATCCTATCAGCCAATCGGAATTGAGGGGACGCCATCTTGGATGACGTCCCTTAAAGGAGCCGTCATTTTTGTATCTTCCATGTTGATACCTTCAGCCGTTATTCTATAACCTAAAAAAGAGATATCTTGTGTATGAAAGATACATTTTTCAGGTTTAGCAAAGAGTTGATTTTCTCTGAGTCTTGATAAAACGGTTGTAACATGTTCAATATGTTGTTCCAAAGACTCAGAATAGATTAAAATATCATCCAGATAAATTATAACGCAGACATCCAATAAATCTCTAAATATCTCATTAATGAAATACTGGAATGTCGCGGGGGCATTACAGAGCCCGAATGGCATCACAGTATATTTGTACAATCCGTACCTAGTACGAAAAGCTGTGAGCCATTCGTCTCCCTTCCTTATTCGAATTAAATTATAAGCACCCCTTAAATCTAACTTGGTAAAGATAGTTGCATTACCCAAGCGTTCGATTAATTCTGTTATTAAAGGTAAGGGATATCGATTTTTTCGTGTGACCTTATTTAGTTGCCTATAATCGATGATAGGTCTGAGACTACCATCTTTGTTACGAACAAAAAACATTCCAGCTGCTGCTGGAGAGGTGGATGGTCTTATGAAACCCTTTTTTAAATTTTCATCTAGATATTGTTTTAGATGTGAAAGTTCGGGTTGAGATAGGGGGTAAATATGACCATGAGGTATTGGGGAGCCAGGTAATATTTCGATTGGACAATCGAAAGCCCTATGAGGGGGCAAAGACTCTGCCTCTTTTTTGTCAAAGACATCTTGAAAAGAGGTGTATTCTTTAGGTATAGAGTCTAAAGTTTTGTCTGAATCTGAATGTATGATACAAATTTTAGACAGACAGCAGTTTCTGCAGTGTACAGAGGAAAATTGAATTTTATTTGTAGACCAATCAATAATTGGTTGATGTTGTTGTAGCCATTTTAACCCCAAAATTATTGGAAATAAAGGAGAAGGTGTTATATCAAAAGATATCTCCTCTATATGTCCTTCTTGTGTTCTCATTACTACATTATGTGTCTGATGTGTGATTGAACCATTAACTGCCTGACTACCATCAAAAACTCTTAAAACATAGGGATGATTAATGTTTTTTATTGGTATATCATGTTTACACACCACATGATAATCTATGAAGTTGCTAGTTGCACCGGAGTCAATGAGTGCTTTCAAGGTAATCTCTTTTGAACCCCACTGCAAAGAAATAGGTAAAAAACAATAAGTTGAATTTCTACAACAGTTATTAGGAGTTCTTGGTATCTTATGTTTCTCACCTTTCTTTGTTTTCAGAAGGTTAGGACATTCCTTGACCTCATGTTCCTTGGCAGCACAATAAAGGCAAAGATTATTATCCCTTCTTCTTTTCTTTTCTTCCATGGTGAGAGGGCCCCTAATCACTCCTATTTCCATAGGTTCATCAGGAATTTTATACTGTTGAGAACTAGTAGGGTTAACTATTCTCTTTACTACAGGTTCCTGACTAAATCTTTCTCTCTTTCTTTCCCTCAATCTTCAATCTATGTTAATAGATAATGACATTAAATTGTCTAAAGTATCTGGAATATCAACTCGTGAAAGTTCATCTTTTAATGCATCTGACAGACCAAGTCTAAATTGATTCCGCAATTAAATATTATTCCATTGTGAATCTTTAGATACTCTCTTAAATTCTGCTATGTAATCCTCCACGGGCCTTTTCCCTTGTTTAAGGGCTCTCATAGCATTTTCTGATGTTATCTGTTTGCATGGGTCATCATACAGTAGGGCCATAGCTTGGAAGAAATCCTCCAAACTGTCTAGAATAGGGTCATTTAGTTCAAAATAAGAGTTAGCCCATGTTCTAGGTTCTCCTCTTAAGTATGATATTACTGTTAGAACTCTCTGCTTATCTGTGGTATAAGTTTTAGGTCTGAGGGTGAAAAGTAAATAACAAGAGTTTTTGAAGTCACGAAATTGACTTCTGTCACCAATTTTTTTTTCTGTTGGTGATACATTAGGCTTGTTGGTAGAATCTACAGTTAACTGTTTTGGAGTTACTGTGTCTTTAAGGATATCTTTTAATGTCTGGTTTTCTAATTGAAGTTGTCTTAACCCTTGTGAAAGTTGATCTACCCTCTGGGATAAATTATAGACATGTGAAGGTATTTCTGCTTGATCCATCTTTTTGGCTTGTAATTCTGTCACAGTTCAATTCAGAATCTGCTTAAATAAAAGGACCAAATGTGCAGATCAATAATTTGAAGTATTATGCTTCAATAAATAAGTTTATTTGTCCCTATCTGAATCATTGAACTAACAATACTGTTTAGTATTATGATTCAGATAGAATTTAATTTACCACTTTATAGTTATATGTTGGTTTATCTTATACAAACACATAACTACAGTGTGGATTAATAATATATTGTGAAAATTAAGCAACAATGAGACTATAATGGTACTCTTAGGTTGATAGAAACTTTCCCAAAAGATAATATTATCATCTGTGAGTGCACTAATCAGATAGGTAGTCATGAAGGTACGTTTGAATAACTTGGTAAAAGGTCCGGTAAATAATTATAAACTTTATATCCAATTCGAGTAGTGAAAGATATGACAACAAAAGTACTTTAGGCAGATTGAGTAGAAAAAGCTGGTTACCCAAAAGCGGTAAGTACTTACACGCTGAAGAGAGGGAGAGGAGACACAGACTGCAGCTGCGGCACAAGTGTGTTTGAGCGCGAAGTCCGATTCACAGTGGGAGGCGGTCCTGAGGCGGGATATCCAGTGACAGCGTATGCTGTCAGGTTACAGAGACACAGATCGTTCCAATAAGGAAAGGCTTGGTTGATTCCAATACTGGAGTGATACTCAATTACAAGCAATGAAGGGGAGAAAATGAGGTCCTTATAAAGGAAGCTATGCCAGCATACTTAAAGGTACAGTGCACAAGGCTCACAATATGACAAACACTTCATGTAATATGAATAATGCATAAATATGCTTTTACATGTTTGTATCTACTTGACTGCAAATGGCTCCATTACACACACATATATATATATATATATATATATATATATATATATATATATTTATGTGTTTATATGTGTATATATGTCTGTAAATTGTAGAAAATTAGAAATCCCCCATCTGCAAGCACAGTGCTGTATTCTGTGTATTATGACACTGCTGCCGGTTGCTAGCGTCTGAACTAAACAATCCCAAATAGCCAGAAACACTGTGCCCCGCTCTTACCCCTCACCTCCGGATCGTTCGGTCCTGGGTACGAAGAAGGCTGTGTCTGGTAACTCCCTCTGTAAGAGGTATCGCTACTCGAGCGAGCTTCTACTCTGCTAGTGCCTGGGTTGTATTCCGGATACCTCCGCCAGCCAATCCAATCAATCCCTCCTCAGACGTTAACGGAGGGGTGTGTGTGCGTGCGTCCTCTGTTTCCTGGCCTCCAGTAGGGTAAAGTCCGTCATGCAGTACAGCCAACCGGGTTCCTGGGAACACACTCCAAACTTCTCTGTGCTAACCCCCTGATTGGTCATACATATCCATAAGCAAAAAGAGAGCACCGGTAAAAATTGAGCAAAAGTCTTTATTAATCCAAAAATAAAAAATAATAAATTGAAAATAATGAAAACAGTGGTGGTATTATCCTAATAGGAATCAGCTCATACAGCTGACATATAGCCGAAATAAGCCGAAACATGTCAGCTGTATGAGCTGATTCCTATTAGGATAATACCACCACTGTTTTCATTATTTTCAATTTATTATTTTTTATTTTTAGATAAATAAAGACTTTTGCTCAATTTTTACCAGTGCTCCGCAATCTCTTTTTTGCTTATGTATATGTCTGTAAAGGCATAAATACACATATGCACACACATATAAACAAATATATAAACATACGTACCTATACACCTTTAGACATGTACAGTATATGTATGTATCTTAATGTTAAAGCCTTTGCACACCTAAAACCTCATATCTTTGAGCCCTTTTATGTGCAAAATATTTATAATAATTTATATTAGTGTTATTATGAGTGTAACTGTACTTGCGCACAAGCAATTGCATTTACTTTCAACTTCTAAAACGCACGATACATCCGACACATGCAAACAGACATGATAAACTTGATATCGCCCGAACGTAACTGTTAGCGTTCCACTCGTAAAGTGGCCCATAGTGTCTGTACGTGTAGCTCCCTTTGTTTTTTAGCATAGGAATGCTTGCTCTATAGTGCAATCTGCAAGTCTATAGCTTGTGGTTTTTGGTGAAGATGTGGCCATTGTTGAGATTGAGACATAATATTGAAATAATTGCTGGAGTATGTTACGCCCATGCTCAGAGGTAATTTTGGGACCTGCAGTGCCTGGCCGCTTGCCTTCCCTCCTGAGCCACTGGAGGGCTCAGACTTTGTTTGAAAATGGCTTATTCTACTGCACGGGTGTCAAACACAAGGCCCGCGGGCCGAATCCGGCCCGCCAGACCTCGTCATGTGGCCCGTGTAGCCGCCGCCGGCCGCCAGCCTTCACCTTTTATTCTCGCTTTTTTTTTTGACACAAGAAAGCCGCCTCTTCAGCGCATGCGCGGCAGCCTACAAGCCAGCCCTCTAGCGACGCCGGCCGTTCTACACAGGAAACCTCCACTTTACATGCATTCAGGAAACCTCCACTTGTTTTTATATTGAGCGCATGCCATCCTGTGATGTGACAGATCCAACAGCTGCCTGAACCCTTCTCTCCTGTACTGTAAGTACATATGATGTATGTGGGGTGGGGGAGGGGGGTCTGCTTATTATTCTGCTTAAAAGTCTGAGCGGTAAACGTTGGATATACTGACCACTTCCGTGTCACTTTACAGTGGTATAACGTATCAGAGTGCTCTTGTGCTGGAGCAATCCGCAAAACAGCATGGAGGTTATCAAAGCTGGTAAAGGTTAAGTTCTGTTCTTTAAAGTCAGAAAAGCGTCGATTGAATTCATCAATCAGCCGATTCACTTTGGTACCATGACATTTTGCGGATTGCTACAGCACAAGACCTAACGCCAGACATCGATGGACTGACCTCAGGAAAACGATGTCAGCCATCTAGTCAGAAAAGTAAAAAAAAAGTTAATGCCTTGTGTTTGCCACATGTGTAATAAACAGTGTTTGGCAATATTTGTATGTTTAAAAAAAAATAAATTACTGTCTGTTACCAAAAATCATTTTTCAATAAATTGTACAATAATTGTACATTTGAATATCTACTGGCCATTATTCTTATTATTAACAGTAATAATTGAATGCAGTGACAATAATTTATGATAATAAAGAGTGGACACATAGTCCTACAGATACAACCAGCCCTTTGAGGGTGACCAAACTGCTGATGCGGCCCACGATGAATTTGAGTTTGACACCCCTGTATCTACTGCCTGCTCTCTGGCGCCACCTGCCTGCCAGCTACAGGCAGTTATTCAATCAACACCCTATATAAGCTGCTTCCTGTGTTTGCCTGTGTTTAGGACTGTATTCCTGGATGTGCTATTTTCATTCCTGTTTGTGCTGTTCTCTGTGTACTACCCACCTGTTTCCTGGATTCAGCCTTTTGGATTCTTATTTGGTTCTGTTGTTTCCCGCAAGATTCTGACCTTTGTTCTGGACATTGCTTACCCCTTTGGATCACATAGGCAGCATGTCTCAATTTCACTCCCCAACTACAGGGTACTTTCCTGGACTGACTGTTCTTTTCCTTGGCAGAGTATTGATCCAAAAATGAACTGATTGGTATTTTAAATCCATTACAAACTTTACTAGGGCATTCCCAGAATATGTACTGCTCTGCTCCTGGCTGATGAGAAGGGATGGGCGAATGTTTTGCAAAATTCAAAAAATGAAACAAATTTTAACACATTTGTTTGTTCGAATCGAATTTCGAATGTTTGTACAACATTCTAACATTTGTTTAATATAATAGTATTTCTAATGCTTTCTTTAAATGTAATATTTAAATTATGCAAAACATTCAAATTGATATTTTTGTATCTATTATGTATCAATTTTCTAAATTCCCTATTCTTCTAATTAGTATTTGTTAAATCAAATGTTACATACGAAATTTCGATTGTGGACATTCGAAAACTGTAAATAGCATTAGATTACAGAATTTTTAAGAATATTCATTCTTATCAACATTCGATTATGTAAATCAAATTTCTACAATAACATTCAGGGCATTTTTCAATCAGCTCTTTTACTGCCCATCCCTAAAAAAAAAAAAAAAAAAAAAAACCCCACCAAAAAAAAAAAATAACACTAACCCCAGAAAATCTACTCACAGTTCCTGAAGTCCGGACATCCATCTTCATCCATGTTGCGAGAAGTCTTCATCCAGGCGGTGACATCTTCATCCATCACGTTGCCATCTCATATCTTCATCCCAGTGGCGCGTAGCTGTGGAGGATCGTCTTCATATGATCACCGCCGTACACTGAAGCTTGAATGCAAGGTACCCGTTTAAAAATGGGGTACCTTGCATTCCTATTGGCTGACATTTTCAAATCAGCCAATAGGATGAGAGCTACTGAAATCCTATTGGCTGTTCAAATCAGTGATCACCATTTAATTGTTATTATTTGGGATAATTTTTTATGGGATAATTTTTTTATTTTTTGTAATTTTAGAGTTTATATTTTTTCGCAATGTAATTTTTTTAAAAAAAAAATTCATACTGTTAGGATTTTTTTAATTTGTAATATATATATATATATATATATATATTTTTTTTATTGTATTGTTTTAAAATAGTAATGTTGGGTTACTTTATAGTTTAAACTAAGTTTTTATTTATTTAAAGACAGTTATATTGTAAATTGAATTCAAGGGGTTAATAGTTTAATTTAGTGTTGTGATGTGGGGGGCCGGCAGTTTAGGGGTTAAGGTTTATTTTATTAGTAGCTATGTTGGGTGCTGGCGGTTTAGGGGTGATTAAGTTTATTTTATTAGGAGCTATGTGGGGGGTGGCGGTTTAGGGGTTAAAATGTTTATTATATTGGTAGCGATGTGGGGGACCGGCGGTTTAGGGGTTAATAGGTTTATTTAGTGGCGGATTAAGGGTTAATCATTTTATTTACTGTCAGCGATGTCGGGGAGCGGCAGATTAGGGGTGTTTGGACTAGGGGTTTGTGTTAGGGTGTTGTGTTACATCAATTGGGTTGTGTTACAGCGATCGCCATTCCACAATCGCAGGTGTTAGTTTTCAGTAAGGTTTTTCAGTAACTTGTAATGGCAGCGCTATGGAAAGTGCGATAACGCTCATTTTTTGCATTATTTACGCACCCGGTATAGCACAAAACTTGTAATCTTGGTGTGATGATAGTAATTTATTAGTTCAAAAACAATATTAATATATTGCTCAAATCCCACTTTCACATAACTGGAGATTATGTAAAACAGACAATAACTATTATATTTACGAGGCCTGTGAATTCATAAGGCACGTTCAGAGCAGGCCAGAGTTTCTTCAAGGCTATGTTCAAACAGGTAACTATAAAAAGAAGGTACATGCAGAATATCCAGAGGGAAAGGCATGAGAGTAACCAATGCCCAGGCAGAGTCAAGGCCATAGAAGGTATTCAGAGTTCAGGCACAGTAAAGATGGGTCCTAACTCCTAACAAATTGAGGTGAAATACTTGTTCAAGATAAAGGCCAATAATCCGTAACAATGATTAAATGCATTCTACCAGGCTTTACAGCTTCTATGATATGCTTAAGGTTGCAAGGTGTAAAGTATTTAGCTAGACAGTCCTGTATTTTAGTAGTAGTAGTAAGATATTTGCAAAAATACTAGACACTTAAATGTCCAGTTTTTTAAAGTCCCTGAGTGTTAGCTAAAAAGGCCTAAACTCATTATAAATATGGAGGAGAGAGAAGTGAGGGGCAGCCAACAGGGTCAAATCACTTCTATTTGCAAATGCTACTGTCAGCCAAAGAGGCAACATTATTGATTTGTAGTGATGTCGCGAATTGTTCGCCGGCGAATAGTTCCCGGCGAACATAGCATGTTCGCATTCGCCTCGGCAGCGAACATATGCGATGTTCGATCCGCCCCCTATTCGTCATCATTGAGTAAACTTTGACCCTGTACCTCACAGTCAGAATACACATTACAGCCAATCAGCAGCAGACCCTCCCTCCCAGACCCTCCCACCTCCTGGACAGCATCCATTTTAGATTCATTCGGAAGCTGCATTCTTAGTGAGAGGAGGGACAGTGTAGCTGCTGCTGATTTAATAGGGAAATCGATAGCTAGGCTAGTGTATTCAGTGTCCACTACAGTCCTGAAGGACTCATCTGATCTCTGCTGTAAGGAAATCACCCCAAAAAGCCCTTTTTAGGGCTAGAACATCAGTCTGCTTTTTTTTTTTCCTGTGTAATCTAATTGCAGTTGCCTGCCTGCCAGCGTGTGTGTCAGGCTCACAGCGTATACTGTGCCCATTTGCCCAGTGCCACCACTCATATCTGGTGTAACAGTAGTGTACATTTAAAAAAAAAAAACTTTTTTGACTGTGAAATAATAGCAGACAGCTGCCAGTACCCAAGATGGCCACCAATAAGGCAGATGGGGACGGTTAGAGAGCTGTTTTGGGGGGGATCAGGGAGGTTGGGGGCTAAGGGGGGATGCTACACCACAGCATATGCAAATATGCTAAAAAAAATTAAAACAAATTTACAAACCTTTTATTTTAGTACTGGCAGACTTTCTGCCAGTACTTAAGATGGCGGGGACAATTGTGGGGTGGGGGAGGGAAGGGAGCTGTTTGGGAGGGATCAGAGGGTCTGATGTGTCAGGTGGGAGGCTGATCTCTACACTAAAGCTAAAATTAACCCTGCAAGCTCCCTACAAACTACCTAATTAACCCCTTCACTGCTAGCCATAATACACGTGTGATGCGCAGCAGCATTTAGCAGCCTTCAAATTACCAGAAAGCAACGCCAAAGTCATATATGTCTGCTATTTCTGAACAAAGGGGATCCCAGAGAAGCATTTACAACCATTTGTGCCATAATTGCACAAGCTGTTTGTAAATAATTTCAGTGAGAAACCTAAAATTGCAAAAAAATTAAAGTTTTTTTTAAAATTTGTTCGCATTTGGCAGTGAAATGGTGGCATGAAATATACCAAAATGGGCCTAGATCAATACTTTGGGTTGTCTACTACACTACACTTAAGCTAAAATTTACTCTACAAGCTCCCTACATGCTCCCTAATTAACCCCTTCACTGCTGGGCATAAAACACGTGTGGTGCGCAGTGGCATTTAGCAGCCTTCTAATTACCAAAAAGCAACGCCAAAGCCATATAAGTCTGCTATTTCTGAACAAAGGGGATCCCATAGAAGCATTTACAACCATTTATGCCATAATTGCATAAGTTGTTTGTAAATAATTTCTGTGAGAAACCTAAAGTTTGTGAAAAAGTGAACAATTTTTTTTTTATTTGATCGCATTTGGCGGTGAAATGGTGGCATGAAATATACCAAAATGGGCCTAGATCAATACTTTGGGTTGTCTACTACACTACACTTAAGCTAAAATTAACTCTACAAGCTGCCTACATGCTCCCGAATTAACCCCTTCACTGCTGGGCAGTGTGGTGCGCAGTGGCATTTAGCAGCCTTCTAATTACCAAAAAGCAACGCCAAAGCCATATAAGTCTGCTATAATGGCATGTCTGGCACACAGTGTTGGGGAAAGGGTCCATCTGACCACTGATACCTGGTCTGCAAAGCATGGTCAGGGCAGGTATATCACCTACACTGCCCACTGTGAAGCGGGCGTAACCCTTACACGTAACCCTTACACTACCTGATCGATACAACATCATACCTGATGTTTTAAAGCACGTTATTCCAAACAATTTAGGAATGTTAGGTGATTTATGCCCTTTATGGATTAAAACCAGACTCTGCATCAACTATGTAATTTTCCATGGGATTTTTGCCATGGATCCCCCTCCGGCATGACACAGTCCAGGTGTTAGTGCCCTTGAAACAACTTTTCCATCACTATCGTGTCCAGAAAGAGTCCCTGTGGGTTTTAAAATTCGCCTGCCTATTGAAGTCTATGGCGGTTCGCCCGGTTCGCCGGTTCGCAAACTTTTGTGGAAGTTCGAGTTCTCCGTTCGCGAACCCAAATTTTTAGGTTTGCGACATCACTATTGATTTGTATATTACTGGCTGCCAAAGGGTAAAATGACTGCTCAGTTGTAAAAAAAATATACATTGTGGGAAAAAAATTTGAGGATAAGATGAAGCTTTGGGGAAACATTGTGTGACCACCATCTACCACTGTACCCAGTCACCGACTGATTGTCCAGCATTTTTATGGTAGACAGCTAGCATCCATAGATATGCTGCAAACAGGCAGCTCTTACACATGTGAGGGTGATCTTTGCTATAGATTAGGAGGAATATCTGGTTCTCTATTGAAGCAGGAATCCGTTGCCCAGAGAACAGTTCTATGCAATGATAGATAAGGAATACTTGATGATTGGAAGTAACCTTACCAACAGTTGCTAGTAAGAGTTTTCACCCAAGTCATAAATCATGCCCAACTCAAGAGGATAAACAGTATTAGGGACCAGAACTTGAGAACCATAGGTTTCATTGCATTGACGTGCAGGACTGCTTTGTTATCTGTTAATACTAACATACAGTTTCAGATGCATGGGCTTACAGCAGAGGCTGATTCCCCTATTGGTGTTAAACTGGGAGGGGAATATGTGATAAGGTGAAAAGGTCTTCTATGTAGCCAGCAGACTGTAAATGTCAATGTTTCCCCCTGTGTCTAATGGGTTAAACTCTTGTGACACTAACACATCTGTTCCAGGTTAAATTAGCACCTGTGCAGACATGCAGCTCTGAACAGTAACCACAGAGACAGGTTGAAGCCACTACACCTAAAATAGATGCTGGTAGAGACATAGTTGTACTTACAAATATTTTTATTATACATTACTGTTTACTTCAATTGTAATCATATTTGCTAGCCAGTAAAATGCTAGTTTTGAAGAATTTATCATTTAGGAAGGCTCCTAAAATGGTGTTGTCTTTTGATTTGCTTATTTTTACTTATATCTAACAAACCTGAAAAGTATTCACTGACAAAACTTTGCTAACAGCAAATAAAAAAAAAGAAAGAAAACTTTTTAAGAGTAGGTTAAAAATCAAAGCGTAAATGAACAATGTAGGGATGCAATATCTTTTGCTAAACATAAAATCTATGTACATCACCTGCATGCTGAAATTTAATTTCAGTATTGATCACAATTATTGGATCATCATCCCTTGTAAATCATCCGGTGCCTTACTTAATAGCCACTTATCTAAGTTCATCTGGCTCATCATCTCAAACCTTAATTCCATTTGACTTACTCAGCTGGGGGCTTTGACACAATTTTGTCTCTTGATACACTGAGTAAAAATCACGGCTGCCTTCTAATAATCAGTTGCTGATAGCCTTTTATTTGCTTTTTTATTGAATGTCTAAATTCACAAATTTGCCTAGATTACAAGTGGTGCGCTAACTGTTGCGCAAGTGCGATATTGTTTTTTTTAGGCTCCCTAGAACGTCTTCAGCCTCTCTAGCCTCACCAGTCCTTATGTTATTTAAATAATATTTAATAACATAAGGACTGGTGAGTCTAGAGAAGCTGAAGATGCTCTAGGTAGCCTAAAAAAAACATATCGCACTTGAGCTACAGTTAGCGCACCACTCGTAATCTAGGCCATTATGAGATGTGGTAGACGCCATCAGACATGATTAACTTTGAAACAAATTGTTACATATCTGACGATATCACTAAAAGTATTTTCTGCTGTAATATTACATTCAGTACCCTTTTAAGTTGTTATTTTTTTAAATATGTTTTACCCCCAGTTAGGACATTTTGATCGATTCCAATTCATTAGAATTCCCATTTACATCACCTTGCAATATTTTCCCAAATTTGCAAATTCTAAGCAATTCTAAACCATTAGAAAAGTCAAAGGTAGCCAAATTATCATTAGTTTTTTTTTAAAGCATTCGAGGCACTATAGCGCCCTTTACCTTGCATGGGGACAACTGCACAGCAGGATGTTTTGGACTTTCAAATTTAACAGCATTGACTTCTTAAAACCCTTTTTTGGTCTGTTTTGAGCACACATTTTGGTAGTTTGCTTGGATTTATTTTTCAATGTTAAACCTGTTGTACATTTGTTTATATTGCTTACATTGTACACAATGTATTAAAGGCATCTAACGTTTTATTGCAGTTTTTAGAATATTAAAAGTGTAATTATAATTATAATCAACATTATATGAAATTATTAACTGTACAAATGTCATAACCTGAGATTAATGGTTGGTTAGTAATTTATCATCAATATTGAATGCAAAAGCTGCTATTTTACACTTTTGCTTTGGTATATTTCTGTGCAAATACCTGTGAAAAAAAAAACCTTTCAACTGAAAAATCCTGATTCCCTTTGTTTTCATATGTTTAACTAGATTTTTCCTGTTATTTTATTTATTAATCTTAGTAGTTTTACTAATTCAAACAGCATATCTTATAAAAGAATGCATACCATACTGTATCTAACAAAAGCAAATGACAGCTACCTATTAAGTATTTTACTGATTGTAATGAAACAAAACCAACCTAACTAGTAACCATGCTTAAAGGTTGCACTGGTATATGCTGTGGAATTGATGAATGTAAAACTCTTTACAGATGGATAGATAGAATCATTAACTGTTTATTTCAACAATGAACAAAAGTTGTCCCCAGTATCTACAAAAAAAAAAAAGATCTATCAGTATACTCTCTTCACAGATGGATAGATAGACAAACAGATAAACAGATAGATAGAACCATTAATAGTTTTTCCCAACAATGATCAAAAGTTGTCCCCAGTATCTAAAAAAAAAAAGATCTATCAGTATACTCTTCACAGATGGATAGATAGACAGATAGAATCATAAATAGTTTTTCCCCAATATGTGTTAGGTGATTAATCATTGCCTCTCATTAAAATCTATAACTGAAAAGAACATTACAAAATTAGTTTTTGTTGTTGTTTTTTTCTTTAATAAAGTGTATTCTTTCCATTTATTTTCTTGGTCCACCAATACAGCTCTAGGACTTGTCACTACCTGCTTGGGTACAAGTCATGCATTTCTGACTAGTTTAGGTGTCGATCACACTCCTGTAGAAAAGTTTATCTAATGATTTTTCTACAATTCTCAATTAAAGTCCATGGGTAGTTTTGTAGATAACTCATTTGATAAACGTTTCTAAAGAATTGTGGTTGACCCCTTAAAATTTTATTTTTATCATACCAAAATATTTTAATATTTAATTGATACCTCTTTTAAATGTTTTTGTTTTTAGGTCACTTTAAACTACAGAAGACAATTCATGTCACATACAGGTTTTAAGCAGTGGGAAAAAAATATCTTTGTTCTGCATCTTAACCCCTAATAAATATATCTGATGATATTTATTTAATTTCCTAGATATATTTATACCATCTACTTATTTTAGTGTTTTATTATTGCAGATAAAACTATGAGATCAATAACATACTTATCATCTTTTGTTAAAAACAGAAAGTTATTTACCATTCCATTTACCATTCCATTTGTTCTCACTTAAAAAGAAATAATAGCTTAGATCCACTGCCCTCTATATATTTCCCTGTAAAAGTAAACTGACTGATAGAACTGCAGCTATGATGTCTTCAATACATTTTTTTTTCTACATTTTCTTTCAGAAAGGATTTAAATTTCTTTTTCTTCTAGTGCTGCTTTGTCCATTTAATCACATTTTTAATCTTACCAAAGTAAATGTAGTTTCTGGCAGAAGAGTGATTTCCAATAAATATTGGCATCTGTACTGATTATATCATATGTATTGCATGGGGATTTCTTTTTTTTCCTTTTACATTCCATAGATATATCAAGATATCAATTGTCTCGATAATGAAAGACATTATCTACACTAGTGACACTAGCATAAAGCCAGCTGTCGGAGCACATAATTCTAGCAATACATCAAACCAGTAGCTCCTCAGACCATATGTATATATGCAGGTTTTTTTTGGCATTCTGTCTGAAACAGCTTAGAATAAACCTTTTCTCAAGAGAAAGATCTGCATTGGTTTATATTGCTAGTAAAGAAGTTGATAAACGGTATTCTAGCTTAGCAAAGGCAGCCTTCCACCCAAAAGGAGGTAAAGAGACAAGTAATACAAGCAAAACATATTAATTGTTTGTTAACCTTTACATAACCTTTAGAAAGCCTTTCAATGTGTGAATTTTTAAAGACAAGACACATAGCACTTACCCCTGGGAGCTAAAGCAGTTCATGTAATAGATTAAGATTCCAGGCTTCAGTTCTGGATCATTATCTTGGCATGCATATATCTCAGCCATCTAAGTCCCACAGCTGAATACAAAATAAAAATAAAGCTGAATTCTACGTGTATAATAACATGAAATTTAAAGGAGCCAAATAATTAGTAAGGAACAGAAATTCTGCTGAATTATGGGAAATGACAAGACAAATTTATAAGGATAAAATGCAATCAGTCTGAGATTCGAAAGCATTTTGATTTATTTATTTCTATCTCTGTTTTGTCAAAAAAAGTAGCAGTTTCTACCCTGAGTAGCAATTGGAGGTTAAAGCAAGATTGGAATAGAATTTTCTCCTTGAAACCAGGTTGCTCAGTATATTTCTGTATAATAAAAGAAGACAGATAAAATGTTCTGCAGAATAGAAATGAAAATGTGCTGCACTTGTGAAAACTAACAGAGAATGTTGAATATTTCTCAGGTTACAATAAAAAAAAAAAAAAAAGCAGGTTACAGAATTGTGTTAAACTTCTGTAACAGTGTCTCTTACTAACAATGTGCACAGTACATTTCCGTTAGCATGGGACCTGATGCTAGAAGCTAATGATAGTTATTATTTAAATGTATTTTTAATGAAATGGGTAAAATAATATATGAAATGTATGCATAGCAATGTACTACATAAGACTTAGAAATAGTTTACAACCTATCGGCTAGATTACGAGTTTTATGAGTAAAAAAGCAGCGTTATGGGTTATAAAGCTGCTTTTTCACTACCACTGCTATTACGAGTCTTGTAGGTACAGCTGTACCGCACACTTTTTTGGCCGTACCGCAAATTAACTAACGCAATTTGCGTAAAGTCTTTTTTCAATGGGACTTCCATTGCGCCGATATTACAAGCTTTTTCTGGGAGGCCAAAAAGTGAGCGGTACAGCGTATCCCGCAAGATTGGTAACGCAATCTAAAGTCAGTAGTTATGAGTTTTACGTTACAAAGCTGTAGCATAAAACTCATAACTAAAGTGTTAAAAAGTACACTAACACCCATAAACTACCTATTAACCCCTAAACTGAGGCCCTCCCGCATCGCAAACACTAAAATAAAATTATTAACCCCTAATCTTCCGCTCCGGACATCGCCGCCACTATAATAAACATATTAACCCCTAAACCTCCTCACTCCTGTATCGCAAACACTAGTTAAATATTATTAACCACAAATCTGCCGCTCCTAACATCACCCCCACCTACCTACATTTATTAACCCCTAACATCGCCGCAACCTAAATTACAGTTATTAACCCCTAATCTGCCACTATACTAAAGTTATAAACCCCTAAACCTAAGTCTAACCCTAACCCTAACACCCCCTAACTTAAATATAATTAAAATAAATCTAAATAAAAATTACTATCATTACCTAAATAATTCCTATTTAAAACTAAATACTTACCTATGAAATAAACCCTAAGCTAGCTACAATATAACTAATAGTTACAGTGTAGCTATCTTAGGTTTTATTTTTATTTCCCAGCTGTTTGTATTTATTTTAACTAGGTAGAATAGTTACTAAATAGTTATTAACTATTTATTTACTAACTACCTAGCTAAAATAAATACAAATTTACCTGTAAAATAAAACCTAACCTGTCTTACACTAACACCTAACATTACACAATTAAATAAATTACCTAAATTAAATACAATTACCTAAATTACAAAAAAACCCCACTAAATTACACAAAATAAAAAGAAATTATAAGATATTTAAACTAATTACACCTAATCTAATAGCCCTATCAAAAAAATCCCCCCCAAAATAAAAACCCACTAGCCTAAACTAAACTACCAATAGTCTTTAAAAAGGCCTTTTGCGGGGCATTGGCCCAAAGAAATCAGCTCTTTTACCTGTAAAAAAAAAAATACAAACAACCCCCTAACAGTAAAACCCACCACCCACACAAACAACCCCCAAATAAAAACCTAACTAAAAAAACCTAAGCTCCCCATTGCCCTGAAAAGGGCATTTGGATGGGCATTGCCCTTAAAAGGGTATTTAGCTATTTTTCAATTGCCCAATTTTGCGGGATAGGCTGTACCGCTCACTTTTTGGCCTCCCAGAAAAAGCTTGTAATATCGGCGTAATGGAAGCCCCATTGAAAAAAGACTTTACGCAAATTGCGTTAGTTAATTTGCGGTACAGCCAAAAAATAAAAACCTAACTAAAAAAACCTAAGCTCCCCATTGCCCTGAAAAGGGCATTTGGATGGGCATTGCCCTTAAAAGGGCATTTAGCTATTTTTCAATTGCCCAATCTTGCGGGATAGGCTGTACCGCTCACTTTTTGGCCTCCCAGAAAAAGCTTGTAATATCGGCGCAATGGAAGTCCCATTGAAAAAAGACTTTACGCAAATTGCGTTAGTTAATTTGCGGTACAGCCAAAAAATAAAAACCTAACTAAAAAAACCTAAGCTCCCCATTGCCCTGAAAAGGGCATTTGGATGGGCATTGCCCTTAAAAGGGCATTTAGCTATTTTTCAATTGCCCAATCCCTAATCTAAAACTAAAACCCACCCAATAAACCTATAAAAAAAAAACTAACACTAACCCCTGAAGATCCACTTACAGTTTTGAAAAGCCGATATCCATCCTCAACGAGGCCGGGAGAAGTCCTCAGCGAAGCGGCAAGAAGTCCTCAACGATGCCGGGAGAAGTCTTCATCTAAGCCGGCAGAAGTGGTCCTCCAGACGGGCAGAAGTCTTCATCCAGATGGCATCTTCTATCTTCATCCATCCAGAGCGAAACGGCTCCATCTTCAAGACATCCGGCACGGAGCATCCTCTTCTTTCGACGTCTTCTTCCCGAATTAATGTTCCTTTAAATTACGTCATCCAAGATTGCGTCCCTTGAATTCCGATTGGCTGATAGAATTCTATCAGCCAATCGAAATTAAAGGTGAAAAAATCCGATTGGCTAATGCAATCAGCCAATAGGATTGAGCTTGCATTCTATTGGCTGTTTTTTATTGAAATTAAAATTTTATTGAAATTCAAAGAAATACAATGTAGAGATGCATATATTTTTTTATTAGAGGGGCCAGCATTTGTGAACATTAGTGGGACTGGGGAAGTTGTAGACACTTCATTTTTTTGCCCCTTGAGCCAGCGCTGCAATTTCCACAAATAGTTTTCCCGGCAGCTTTTGCTTGTTTATACATTGCTCTTCGCCTGCCCAATTTCACTATGAATGTTGTGGGCGTGCCATGGGGCTTGCGAAGTTGTGCTGCTAGCCTAAACCTGCCTGCCTATCTGTGCTTACTGCTCAGTGACGGGTGGAGCAGTGGAGTCACTCACTGCTGTGCTGTCTCTCTAAACGGGAACTGGGAAATCATGAGGGGGATGCCTGGCACCTGACCGCATGACTGTCTGACACTGTCTCTAAAGTGAAGGAGCCATGTATGATGCCCACCAGAACGGTACGTTTTTGGTACACTAAGTGCACACTGAAGAGGTAGGAGGGGAGGGCAGACGGGGGTCGGAGGGTGGGCAGAGAGAAGAGGTAATTGGCCATAAGAAGTGGTAGGCATGCGGCCCGGGGCTATGCACTGACAGACTTGGAACAGAGTCAGAGAGCAGAATTTTCATAGTTTGCGCGCCTAAACCTTTTCTTTAGTGATTTATTTTTAGAGTGCTCTGTTTATCTTTCATGTGATGCTCTGCTGAGCCAGGGAGCAGCTCTAGGCATGAGCTTTCTAATTAATGCAGTGCAGTTTACATATTTTGTATGTGTGTGTTTCTGAGTTTATGTGTGTATGTGTCTGAGTGCTTTTGTGTGTGTGTGTGTGTCTGAGTGTTTTTGTGTGTGTCTAAGTGTTTGTGTGTGTGCCTGAGTGTTTTTGTGTGTGTGTGTCAGAGTGTTTTTCTGTGTGTGTTTTTGTGTGTGTGTCTGAGTGTGTTTCCGAGTGTTTGTGTGTGTTTTAAGTGTGTCTGAGTGTGTCTGAGTGTTTATGTGTGTGTGCCTGTGTTTTTGTGCTTGTGTGTGTCTGCTTTCTTGGGGGAGGGGGGTAACACCATAACTTACCGCACCGGGTGACACCAACCCTAGTGACGCCACTGAGGGTGAGGGAAAACATATAACTCTTAATACTCTTATTGTAGCTTAAACGACCCACAGGGCCAATCTTTAATAACGACAGACGCAATAGCTTTGGGTAAAATTTGGACCATCACTGGTCCCCTTTATTAACCTATTAACTTAGGAATAAATAGTAAAATAACCAACAGACTAAACAGATGGCAGCAAATGAGAGGCTAAGACTAAACCCCGGACTGAAGAGGAGAGCGGCCTGATCTAAGCAACAGCAGAAAACTCTGCTCGAGGGAAGGAGATGCTACTAGGGGTGTTTCGAGTTCTCCTGGCCTACCTACCCAGAGGGATGGGCACTCCAGTTAACTGAAGTAATCAGCCCCACCCTCATCAGCCTGGCCATCACTCCCCCCATTCGCCATCTCCATACGCTCCTGGCGGCAAACCTCCCGCCACAAGGGATAGCATCTCAGAAATAACTTGCCACCACCACCCGACCTGACATACAGGAAGGGAGCGAGAGCCCTCGTTAAATCCCCTAAAATTAAATCTAGACCTTTTATCATTTAGGTGGACTCCATCGGGTCTATAGAGCTCCCGCCTGTCAGCCGTAATGGCATTGTGCCGTACCACAAAGCCATGGGAACCAGTGATGAAAGCCCCCACATCCCTGTTTAGCTTCTTTCTGACCCTATAGGCTGCACTAGAGGATCCCATATATCGCCACTGCAGTCTAGCTATTACATTCGACCAGCCAATGGTGACCCCGGGCATCCATGCCCTTAACCAGCTTAGATCAGATTGAATAATTTTGGTCAATTCTAATGAAGGGATGGCGCCCATATCGTTACCCCCCAGGTGGATTAAAATAATATGGGGGTTAACCCCACTGCCTGTGGGCATCAATAAGGACGTTGGGAAGCTGTGGCCAACACATACCTCTAAATCCTAACCAGTGGATTGTAACCTTAGCTGTAGGAAAACCCAAATTCTGCCCCCCAGCCTTGGTGAGGGCACGGATCGCCGCTCATTGAATGATAGAATGGCCTACGATCCATAATCAGCCTTAATAACAAGTGTCCCCTTCCACAGAAACCCAGGTCCCGAAAACACTGTTTACCCGAAACACAGGTCACCTACTTATAATGGGCGAACATACAATCTATAGCGATTTGAGCGCCAGCGACCTGATTTTTGAATGGTATGCGCCGCCACCCCTTGCAAAGCAGCGTGCGTAGCCACCCCAATCCTAAATGAATGAGGGGTTACCCCAAAGGGGTCAAACCCAGCCATCACCGAAGCCTGCCCTAAGATCCTGCAGAACTGGTACACAGAAAGGGCTGACCCGTTCTCGTGCTCCAGGAATTGACCACCCCTACCGGCCTGCACTGTAAGTATGCCGATAAAGTCGCTACAGGGCAGCACGCATCCCCTCAACCAGAAAAAGTGAGCCAAGTTCCCTTAGCTTCTTGGTCTGTTTTTTGATTTTGGCACGAAAATTAAAACCGCCGGAGGAGAGATCTTAACATGGTCTAACTGTATGCCGTTGCTGACATGCTTTTTGGAAGGGGATACGAGTTCTGCGATTTACAGGGTGCCTTCAAATGCTAGGACAAAAGCTGCCTTGAAAAGCATAACCTTGAAATCTGAATTACAAATGTAACCGCCTGCCTAATGAAAAAATTCCCTTTGGGGTCGCCTGATCCCAGCAGTCTAAAGAAAAAGGATAAGGCCATCAGACGGGACTGGACTGCCCCTCTCGGCAAACCTACCGCTTGCATGCACCACAGCCACTCACACAACATCACCTGAGAACTAACTGATGATTCCGCTCCTCGCGTACTGCAAAATTGGTCCCACTCTTTCCAATGGCTAACCTAGGTTCGCAAAGTTGCTGGGGCGAGGGATGAGCGGAGTAAGGGAACTAAGGAGAGCCAGGTTCCACCAACTGCCAAAGGAAACTGGGACAGATTAGTCCTTCTTTGGCCACCTGTGGTGCTAATCTACTAAAAGTCGCCCAATCAAACCTAGAGAGGGAATCTGCCAGAACATTGTTGACCCCTGGAACATGACTAGCCTGAAAGTGAATGTTGAGCTGAAGGCACCTTAAAACCAGATGTCGTAACAATTACACCACGGTAACAGAGGATGCAGAAAGTCGTTTAATGGAGTGTTCAACACTGAGGATGTCTGTCCCAAAAATTACTGATCTATTCCGCAGTCTCTGCCCGCACAGCTCAACTGCCATGACAATGGGAAACAATTCCAGAAGTGTTAGTTTCCTGATGAGAGGAACAGAGCTCCATTCCGATGGCCAGCGCCCGGGACACCACTCCCCTTGAAAATAAGCCCCATAACCATGAGACACCGCTGCGTCAATAAACAAATGCAGGGTCTGACTACAAATCGGACTAGATCGACACACACTGATACCGTTAAACTGCATCAGGAATGTTTAACAAACTTTCAAGTCCTCTATCATGTCTCGAGACAAGTATTCTGTCCGACGCCCTGGGATTGCCCTTAAGACGACTTTCTAGCCTCCTGTTGAAAACCCTCCCCATGGAGATCACCCTACAAGCAAAGTTCAACAAACCCAATAGAGACTGAAGGTCCCTCAAAAATACATATTTCTTGGACACAGCTGCCCGAACTGAAACCAACATATTCTGTTCCTTATCCATGGGTAACCTGCAAATCATCTGCAAGGTGTCTATTTCAATGCCCAGGAAGGTCAATGTAGTGCATGGACCTTGGGTTTTATCTTCCGAAGATGGAAGGCTTAGCTGGGACATGAGGCTTCTCATTTCTCCCATGAGCCGTATACACCTGTCCGTATCCCGTTCCCCAACTAAGAGAAAGTCATTGAGATAGTGAGCTATGTAATCACCTCCCACAAGTTTGGCCACTTCCCGATGTAAGAATGTGCTAAAGCACTCAAAAAGGGAGCATGAAATGGCACAACCCATAGGTAAGCATCGAACTACGTAATAGCTACCCTCAAACTTACATCCCATAAGGGGAACGGACTTGGGGTATAAAGGAAGGAGACGAAAAGCGGACTCAATGTCCAGTTTCGCTAACAAAGCACTTCTCCCAAACCCACGGACTAAGTCAAGCACCTTATCGAATGACTGGTAGTGGACCGTGCTGAGCTCAGGATCAATTGCATCATTAACTGAGTTTCCCTTGGGGTAGGAGAGGTACTGAATCAGGCAAAACTTCCCCGGTTCCTTCTTTGGTACCACTCCCAGAGGAGAGATAACCAAGTAAGGAAAAGGAGGGGCGCTAAAGGGTCCCACTACTCTTCCCAAAGATATTTCCTGAACTAGTTTATCCCTAACCTCTCCTGGGTGCTGGTAAGAGGATTTCAAATTACGATGGTTGTGAAAACCGATGACAGATTTGCACTCCCGGGCCTTACGCCTATTCTTGTTCTGAAACCATGCCCCTATGCCTCTACTAGCTGGCGGTGGTGAAGGAGATCTTTCGGAGCCTAAATGGGACCACAAATGCATTTCCTGGGACCCAAACGTTAGGGAAGAATTTCCGGCCATTTTTTTCCTAAAGTTTGAGTCATACTCCCTCCACACACAGTCTTTATGGTGTTGATAAATCCAGTGTATGGTGTCGGCGTGCTTCAGCAACGCCTGTCCCTGTTCTGGGTATTTGTCTAGATAGCATGACGAGAGGATCCTGAAACATTTGAGCCACTAGTCAAATGTTTCAGGTCTCTTAACTCATTTAGGCCTGGTTCCGTCCACACTTTTCTCCTTCTGCCTATGCGCTTCAAGAGAGAGTTCAAAAATGTTTACATAACGACCCTCCTGAATTCTCCTTACCAACTTCTGTCCCAGATTACCATGAAACGAAAAAATTGGGCACGATAAATCATCCCCTGCTAAAGCTACTTTTCTGGTAAACACCACTGGGGCTGCCTGTGGTTGCCCTTGAACTAACTGAGCCATTACCTCCACCCTCTGATCCTTTTGCGACTGACCTGACCTCATCTTCTTAAGCATTTTATTCATATGCTTTTGCCCTTTGGATTTTAGACCTAAAGACCTGTCGCTATCTATGTCAGAGTCAGTAGTGGATGAGTCTGATAAGTGATCCCTAGGGTGTTTAAGTGCAGGCGACTCACCGTTCCCAGTGGCAGATGTAGTAGGAACCTCTGTTGCTGCTGCTGTACCCACTGGATATGTTTGCACCGGCGTAGGGATTGATTCCCCAGAGTTGACATTACCATTTGCTGATATAGCCAGAAGTGGCAGTGTTATAGCTGAAAAGGCTGCTGTAGATGATGAGGCTGGTGTACCTTCAGATGCCATGACCGGTGATGGGGTGGCCACCGCCAGAGGATAGGTGACATGGGAAATCTGCTTTCCGGATAAAACCTCCTGCAAAACAGAAAGAAAATCACAAGTACTTTGCCCTGAAGCCAGAGGAAACCCAGGTGTGGCCTGAGGGGCCCTACCCGTACCCTGTTCACAAACATTTCCTACCCCTTGTGAAGTATTCAGCGTATTTGCCTGGAACCCTAAACCTGGAGACCCTGCAGCTTGCACATTTGCACCCATCTGCACATTCATACTTTCCCTGCTAACATTGTGAGGTACATTTACAGTATTAGCAGTTACATCCACAGACGGCATGGAAACAGACTGACTATTCACATTGGTATTATTGACACTTAGCAAGCCAGCATTCTGCCTAAGCACATTAATTGCATCAACATTATGCATAGCATCAGACTGCATGTTAGAAACAACGGCAGTTGCCAAAGAGGAAAGAAGGAATGCAAGAGCACCTGCCGCAGGGGGTGGAAGGGCTGCAAACATGCCCAAAAAGGACAGATCAGGGTTATTATTGCCATTTAAAGTAACTGCAGAAGTTAAATTAGCCCCATCCTGTGTGTTAGGATAATTTGGCTGGGAGTCTGGGGCCACTACTGGGGAGGTTGGGAGCAAGGAGGGTGGAGGGGGTGGATATCAACCCTAGTCAGTAATGAATGACTGGTCTTTGGTACAGTGGTTTGCACAGGGGCCTGAACTGAAACCTGAATAGGGTGGCGAGGAGGGGGGGAGGCCGAAATTTCACCAATGATTTGGGATGAATAAATTCCTCAGATTCATTGATACTTAGCTGCTGTTCTTGCAATCCACGTCGAGTAACCAGTATATTTCCCTCTCTAAACCTCAGGGGTGGAGCTGAAGAGCCGAAGAATTGAAGATGGAGAGAAGAAGGAACAACTTGTCAGCTTCTTGTCCAGGCTCAAAGAGGAACAAAAAACTGCAGGCACCAGCATAAGAAAGGTAAGCCACTCCCTGCCCCTGCTAGATTGTTGCAACTTACACAAAAAAACTCCCCTCTATCTTCACTCTCCCTGATAGCATTAACCCTTATGCCGCTGCAAGCCTATTCGGCTCTACACTTACTTTTGATCCCTGCACTCAGTGCTTGGTCACATTTACTATAATAAGAAGGGTGTTATCACAAACCGTTCGGCTCCATTAATCAGAATTACATTACTATTTAAAGGGACCCTATACCCAAAGAGTTACACAAAAGTGTTATCACAACTTAGGTCCAGATTACAAATGGAGTGCTGATGTTCACTAAACCATGCTAAAATTTGTGCATGAAATTGATATTACAAAGTCCATGATAAAACAGATTTACCAGAAAAGGTATGGAGTGGCTGACACTGCTCTAGTGCATCCATTACTTTCAATGAATGCTGCAATTGCGCTAAATATCACTGATATTACAAGTTTAAAATGATGGGTTGCGCTTGAGCGAAGGTGCAAATAGCACTAGAAAAATTAGCATGACCTGTGACCTGAAATAAAGTGTAAGGGTAAGTAAAGTAAAACATATTAAAATAAAGTATTACACTCAGATATACATATTTTATTGATAAAAATGTTTTAAAAGGGATTATGGCATTTGGCAAGGTGTTTAACTGGAAAGGGCTTTAATGTGTATATACAGTGCTTGTGTGTGTATATATATATATATCTCAATACACATTTTTGCATAGAAATTTAGCACATCTAGGCAAGTTCCCTGCTTGCTTTTCCCCAGTAAAGCTCCACATACATTGTTACCAATGCACAAGAGGATTCTGGATAAGATATGCAAATTAGATATGCAAAATCTCATTTTTTTTGCTTCAAATACTGTTTTAACACAGCAATCCCTTAATAGGATTATTGCAGCAATACAAAAACCACTCATTAGACAGCCTGTTTTGTTCTTTTTAGAACTCGTCAGTAGGAGATAGATTTCTGGTTGCTGCTTTGGTAAAGCTAATTTCAGGGTTAAATATGGTGGAGATAAAAATCTGAGATTAAAATCCTTCATGTCAAAATTGTATTGATTTACTTTTGAGACATGGAGGATTTTAATCTCAGATTTTTATCTCCACCATAATTTTAATGAATTTATATATATCTATATCTATCTATCTATCTATCTATCTATCTATCTATCTATCTATATATATATATATATATTATTATCGGTTATTTGTAGAGCGCCAACAGATTCCGCAGCGTCAGGAAAAGATCCCAGCAGGTATGGAGACTTGAAAAGTTTTTAATTTTTTGTTTATATTATAATATTATAATCCAATGTCTAAAAATGTATACAATGTGAAAGACATTGGGGTAAGTTACCAGCTGACCTGCCCCTTGCTGCAATCCTATGCATTTCATGCCTTTTACGACACTTCGTCAGGAATGACGTTAGCCCTTAGGTATTATTCAAATATCTTTCAATACCACTAATAACTCAAATACAGTTGTATACAGAATAAATGTTCAAATGTCATCACAGTTGAATACAGGGATTAACACTACCTATATTTTCTAACTCTCAATAAAAAGTAGAGGATTAAAAAATTCACCTTCTTAAAATAAATATGTATAGTTTATTAAAAATTAAGATAATTATCAGCGCAGGGGGCTTTTGACTGAAAAGGCTCAAATATATATATATATATATATATATATATATATATATATATATATATATATATATATATATATATATATATATATCATTAGATACGGAGATATAGAAAAAATACAACCAGGAACAACTTATGAAAAATAAGGAAAAAGGAATAATAAGAAAAGAAAATAGTGTATGTAAGTGAACATGAAAGAAAACCATAATTTATGTAAGAACTTACCTGATAAATTCATTTCTTTCATATTGGCAAGAGTCCATGAGCTAGTGACATATGAGATATACAATCCTACCAGGAGGGGCAAAGTTTCCCAAACCTCAAAATGCCTATAAATACACCCCTCACCACACCCACAATTCAGTTTAACGAATAGCCAAGCAGTGGGGTGATAAAGAAAGGAGTAGAAAGCATCAACAAAGAAAATTTGGAAATAATTGTGCTTTATACAAAAAATCATAACCCCACCATAAAAAGGGTGGGCCTCATGGACTCTTGCCAATATGAAAGAAATGAATTTATCAGGTAAGTTCTTACATAAATTATGTTTTCTTTCATGTAATTGGCAAGAGTCCATGAGCTAGTGACATATGGGATAGGAATACCCAAGATGTGGATCTCCACTCAAGAGTCACTAGAGGGGGAGGGAATAAAATAAAAACAGCCATATTCCGCTGAAAAAATTAATCCACAACCCAAAAGTTTATTTTCATTTTTGAAAGAAAAAAACTTAAATCAAAAGCAGAAGAATCAAACTAAAACAGCTGCCTGAAGAACTTTTCTACCAAAAACTGCTTCCGAAGAAGCAAATACATCAAAATGGTAGAATTTAGTAAATGTATGCAAAGAGGACCATATTGCCGCTTTGCAAATCTGATCAACTGAAGCTTCATTCTTAAAAGCCCACAAAGTGGAGACTGATCTAGTAGAATGAGCTGTAATTCTCTGAGGCAGGGCCTGACCCGACTCAAAATAAGCTTGATGAATCAAAAGTTTCAACCAAGAAGCCAAGGAAATAGCAGAAGCCTTCTGACCTTTCCAAGGACCAGAAATAAAACAAATAGACTGGAAGTCTTCCTGAAATCTTTAGTAGCTTTCACATAATATTTCAAAGCTCTTACCACATCCAAAGAATGTAAGGATCTTTCCAAAGAATTCTTAGGATTAGGACACAAGGAAGGGACAACAATTTCTCTACTAATGTTGTTAGAATTCACAACCTTAGGTAAAAATTTAAAAGAAGTCCGCAAAACTGCCTTATCCTGATGAAAAATCAGAAAAGGAGACTCACAAGAAAAAGCAGATAACTGAGAAACTCTTCTAGCAGAAGAGATGGCCAAAAGGAACAACACTTTCCAAGAAAGTAGTTTAATGTCCAAAGAATGCATAGGTTCAAATGGAGGAGCCTGTAAAGACTTCAGAACCAAATTAAGACTCCAAGGAGGAGAAATTGATTTAATGACAGGCTTAATACGAACTAAAGCCTGTACAAAACAGTGTATATCAGGAAGTATAGCAATCTTTCTGTGAAATAAAACAGAAAGAGCGTAGATTTGTCCTTTCAAGGAACTTGCAGACAAACCCTTATCCAAACCATCCTGAAGAAACTGTAAAATTCTAGGAATTCTAAAAGAATGCCAGGAGAAATTTTGAGAAGAACACCATGAAATGTAAGTCTTCAAAACTCTATAATAAATATTTCTAGAGATAGATTTACGAGCTTGTAACATAGTATTAATCACTGAGTTAGAGAAACCTCTATGACTTAGTACTAAGCATTCAATTTCCATACCTTCAAATTTAATGATTTGAGATCCTGATGGAAAAACGGACCTTGAGATAGTAGGTCTGGCCGTAACGGATGTGGCCAAGGTTGGCAACTGGACATCCGAACCAGATCCGCATACCAAAACCTGTGTGACCATGCTGGAGCCACCAGCAACACAAATGATTGTTCCATGATGATTTTGGAGATCACTCTTGGAAGGAGAACTAGAGGCGGGAAAATGTAAGCAGGATGATAATACCAAGGAAGTGTCAGCGCATCCACTGCTTCCGCCTGAACATCCCTGGACCTGGACAGGTATCTGGGAAGTTTCTTGTTTAGATGAGAGACCATGAAATCTATCTCTGGAAGACCCCACATCTGAACAATCTGAGAAAACACATCTGGATGGAGAGACCACTCCCCTGGATGTAAAGTATGGCGGCTGAGATAATCCGCCTCCCAATTGTCTACGCCTGGGATATGCACCGCAGAGATTAGACAATAGCTGGATTCCGCCCAAACAAGTATCCGAGATACTTTTTTCATAGCTTAGGGACTGTGAGTCCCACCCTGATAATTGACATATGCCACTGTTGTGATATTGTCTGTCTGAAAACAAATGAACGGTTCTCTCTTTAACAGAGGCCAAAACTGAAGAGCTCTGAGAATTGCACGGAGTTCTAAAATATTTATTGGTAATCTCGCCTCTTGAGATTTCCAAACCCCTTGTGCTGTCAGAGATCCCCAAACAGCTCCCCAACCTGAAAGACTCGCATCTGTTGCGATCACAGTCCAGGTTGGCCGAACAAAAGAAGCCCCTTGAACTAAACGATGGTGATCTATCCACCATGTCAGAGAGTGTCATACATTGGGATTTAAGGATATTAATTGTGATATCTTTGTATAGTCCCTGCACCACTGATTCAGCATATAAAGCTGTAGAGGTCTCATGTGAAAACGAGCAAAGGGGATCGCGTCCGATGCTGCAGTCATGAGACCTAAAACTTCCATGCACATAGCGACTGAAGGGGATGACTGAGACTGAAGGTGCCGGCAGGCTGCAACCAATTTTAAACGTCTCTTGTCTGTTAGAGACAGAGTCATGGACACTGAATCTATCTGGAAGCCTAAAAAGGTGACCCTTGTCTGAGGAGTCAAGAAACCTTTTGGTAAATTGATCCTCCAACCATGTTTCCGAAGAAACAACACTAGTTGATTCGTGTGAGATTCTGCAGTACATAAAGACTGAGCTAGTACCAAGATATCATCCAAATAAGGAAACACCACAATACCCTGTTCTCTGATTACAGAGAGTAGGGCACCCAGAACTTTTGAAAAGATTCTTGGAGCTGTTGCTAGGCCAAATGGAAGAGCAACAAATTGGTAATGCTTGTTTAGAAAAGAGAATCTCAGAAACTAATAATGTTCTGGATGAATCGGAATATGAAGGTATGCATCCTGCAAGTCTATTGTGGACATATAATGTCCTTGCTGAACAAAAGTCAGAATAGTCCTTATAGTCACCATCTTGAAAGTTGGTACTCTTACATAACGATTCAAAATTTTCAGATCCAGAACTGGTCTGAATAAATTTTCCTTCTTTGAGACAATGAATAGATTTGAATAAAACCCCAAACCTTGTTCCTGAAGAGGAACTGGCATGATTACCCCTCAAGACTCCAGGTCTGAAACACACTTCAGGAAAGCCTGAGCTTTTACTGGATTTGCTGGGATATGTGAGAGAAAAAATCTTCTCACAGGAGGTCTTACTCTGAATCCTATTCGATACCCTTGAGAGACAATGCTCTGAATCCATTGATTTTGGACAGATTTTATCCAAATATCCTTGAAAAACCTTAATCTGCCCCCTACCAGCTGAGCTGGAATGAGGGTCGCACCTTCATGCGGACTTAGGGGCTGACTTTGGTTTCCTAAATGGCTTAGATTTATTCCAATTTGAGGAAGGCTTCCAAGTGGAAGCAGATTCCTTAGGGGGAGGATTGAGTTTTTGTTCCTTATTCTGACGAAAGGAACGAAAATGGTTAGAAGCCTTAGATTTACCCTTAGGTTTTTTTATCCTGAGGCAGAAAAACTCCCTTTCCCCCAGTGACAGTTTTAATAATAGAATCCAACTGAGAAACAAATAAATTATTACCTTGAAAAGAAAGAGATAGTAATCTAGATTTAGATGTCATATCAGCATTCCAAGATTTAAGCCACAAAGCTCTTCTAGCTAATATAGCTAAAGACATGGATTTAACATCAATTTTGATAATATCAAAAATGGCATCACAAATAAAATGATTAGCATATTGCAGTAAGCGAATAATGCTAGATAAGTCAGAATCCAATTCCTGTTGCGCTAAATTCTCCAACCAGAAAGTTGATGCAGCTGCAACATCAGCCAAAGAAATTGCAGGTCTGAGAAGATGACCTGAATATAAATAGGCCTTCCTTAGATAAGATTCAAGCTTCCTATCTAAAGGATCCTTAAAGGAAGTACTATCTTCCATAGGAATAGTGGTACATTTAGCAAGAGTAGAAATAGCCCCATCAACTTTGGGGATTTTTTTCCCAAAACTCTATGGATTTTGCTGGTAAAGGATACAATTTTTTAAACCTTGAAGAAGGAATAAAAGAAGTACCTGGCTTATTCCATTCCTTAGAAATCATATCAGAAATAGCCTCAGGAATAGGAAAAACCCCTGGAGAAACCACAGGAGGTTTAAAAACAGCATTTAAACGTTTATTAGACTGAACGTCAATAGGACTGGTTACCTCAATATCCAAAGTAATTAACACTTCTTTTAATAAAGAACGATCTTCTGTATCAGATAGATCCTCATCAGAAGAGGATAAATTATTATGTTGTTGGTCATTTGAAATTTCATCAACTAAATGAGAAGTTTCAAAAACCTTTTACGTTTATTAGAAGGTGGAAATGCAGACAAAGCCTTCAGAATAGAATCAGAAACAAATTCTTTAAAATTTACAGGTATATCATGCATATTAGAAGTTGAAGGAACTGCAACTGGCAATGTACTATTACTGATGGATACACTATCTGCATGTAAAAGTTTATCATGACAACTATTACAAATGATATTCGGCAAAATAATTTCTACATTTTACAACAAATGCACTTAGCTTTGGTAGAACCGATGTCAGGCAGCAATGTTCCAGCAGAAACTTCTGAGGCAGGATCAGATTGAGACATCTTGCACAATGTAAGAGAAAAAACAACATATAAAGCAAAATTATCTATTTCCTTATATCACAGTTTCAGGAATGGGAAAAAATGCAAATAGCATATCCCTCTGATAGAGAAAAAGGCAAGAGGCAAACATCAATGGGGTATTGAAATAATGAAAAAGTTTGGCGCCAAGTATGACGCACAACGTAACAAACTAATGACGCAACCATGTGAAAGGTCTCGGCGTCAAGTATGACGCCGGAAATGACGAAGTTGCGTCATAGACGTATTTTTTCGCGCCAAAAATATTTTCGCACCAAGAATGACGCAATACAGTTTAGCATTTGACGCACCCGCGGGCCTAATACCGCCCGCAATTTGCAAGAAGTAGTCAATTGAAAAAAAAACTAAACCCCAGGTAAGAAATAAATTTCTTTAAAAAAAATGTTTATATTTCCCAAATATGAAACTGACAGTCTGCAGAAGGAAATTGATGAACCTGACTCATGGCAAATATAAGTACAATACATATATTTAGAACTTTATATAAATGCATAAAGTGCCAAACCATAGCTGAGGTGTCTTAAGTAATAAAAAACATACTTACCGAAAGACACCCATCCACATATAGCAGATAGCCAAACCAGTACTAAAACAGTTATCAGTAGAGGTAATGGTAAATTGAGAGTATATTGTCAATCTGAAAAGGGAGGTAGGAGATGAATCTCTACGACCGATAACAGAGAACTTATGAAATAGATCCCCGTGAGGAAAACCATTGCATTCAATAGGTGATACTCCCTTCACGTCCCTCTGACATTCGCTGTACTCTAAGAGGAACCGGGCTTCAGCCTGCTGCAAAGCGCATATCAACATAGAAATCTTAGCACAAACTTACTTCACCACCTCCATAGGAGGCAAAGTTTGTAAAACTGAATTGTGGGTGTGGTGAGGGGTGTATTTATAGGCATTTTGAGGTTTGGGAAACTTTGCCCATCCTGGTAGGATTGTATATCCCATATGTCACTAGCTCATGGACTCTTGCCAATTACATGAAAGAAAAAGAGAAAAATGTGTATGAGAGAAAAGTGACAGTGTTAAAATAAAAATGTGTAATATAATTGTATAAAAAAAGAATGAAATAAAAACAAACAAAGGGGAATATGTGTGGAGAAGAAGAAAAGGGTGTAAAAGTAGAATATATATATATATATATATATATGCTTTTGAGCCCTTCTCAGTCAAACTGCATAAAAGAAGAGCGCTTAATCAAAGTAGGCTAAAGTGTATATAAATTAAATTTAAAATATAACAGATGCACATACAAATACATTTCATAAAAGAATAAATCGGAGGGATCCCAATGTAAAAAGTAAAAAATGGTAAAATAATGTCCAAACAATGTATTTAAAGGTGTGTCCCAATATACTGTATGTCCAGGAAATGTGGAAAGGTATATAAAAATAAAATCATGAGTGGATGATCCTGAAAGGAAGTCCAACAAATATGTGTCAAAAAAATAATATATACAGTATATATATATATTGTATATATATATATTGTATATATATATATATACAATATATATATATATTTATTTTTACCAGTGAAACCAATATAACATCTCAACATTCACAAATATACATTTCTGACATTCAAAAACAAAACAAAAACAAATCAGTGACCAATATAGCCACCTTTCTTTGCAAGGACACTCAAAAGGCTGCCATCCATGGATTCTGTCAGTGTTTTGATCTGTTCACCATCAACATTGCGTGCAGCAGCAACCACAGCCTCCCAGACACTGTTCAGAGAGGTGTACTGTTTTCCCTCCTTGTAAATCTCACATTTGATGATGGACCACAGGTTCTCAATTGGGTTCAGATCAGGTGAAAAAGGAGGCCATGTCATTAGATTTTCTTCTTTTATACCCTTTCTTGCCAGCCACGCTGTGGAGTACTTGGACGCGTGTAATGGAGCATTGTCCTGCATGAAAATCATGTTTTTCTTGAAGGATGCAGACTTCTTCCTGTACCACTGCTTGAAGAAGGTGTCTTCCAGAAACTGGCAGTAGGGCTGGGAGTTGAGCTTGACTCCATCCTCAACCCGAAAAGGCCCCACAAGCTCATCTTTGATGATACCAGCCCAAACCAGTACTCCACCTCCACCTTGCTGGCGTCTGAGTCGGACTGGAGCTCTCTGCCCTTTACCAATCAAGCCACGGGCCCATCCATCTGGCCCATCAAGACTCACTCTCATTTCATCAGTCCATAAAACCTTAGAAAAATCAGTCTTGAGATATTTCTTGGCCCAGTCTTGACGTTTCAGCTTGTGTGTCTTGTTCAGTGGTGGTTGTCTTTCAGCCTTTCTTACCTTGGCCATGTCTCTGAGTATTGCACACCTTGTGCTTTTGGGCACTCCAGTGATGTTGCAGCTCTGAAATATGGCCAAACTGGGGGCAAGTGGCATCTTGGCAGCTGCACGCTTGACTTTTCTCAGTTCATGGGCAGTTATTTTGCACCTTGGTTTTTCCACACGCTTCTTGCGACCCTGTTGACTATTTTGAATGAAACGCTTGATTGTTCGATGATCACGCTTCAGAAGCTTTGCAATTTTAAGAGTGCTGCATCCCTCTGCAAGATATCTCACTATTTTTGACTTTTCTGAGCCTGTCAAGTCCTTATTTTGACCCAAAGGAAAGGAAGTTGCCTAATAATTATGCACACCTGATATAGGGTGTTGATGTCATTAGACCACACCTCTTCTCATTACAGAGATGCACATCACCTAATATGCTTAATTGGTAGTAGGCTTTCAAGCCTATACAGCTTGGAGGAAGACAACATGCATAAAGAGGATGATGTGGTCAAAATACTCATTTGCCTAATAATTCTGCACTCCCTGTATATATATATATATATATATATATATATATATATATATATATATATATATATATATATATATAGTATATATACAGTTGTATGCAAAAGTTTAGGCACCCCTGACAATTTATAAATAATTGGGTGTTTGCATTAGCAATTTCATTTTGATCTATCAAATAACTGAAGGACAAAGTAATATTTCAGTAGTGAAATTAGGTTTATTGGATTAACAGAAAATGTGCAATATGCATCAAAACGAAATTAGACAGGTACATAAATTTGGGCACCCTTGTTATTTTGTTGATTTGAATACCTGTAACTACCTAACACTGATTAATTGGAACACACAATTGGTTTGGTGAGCGCATTAAGAGTGAACTTCATAGACAGTTGCATCCAATCATGATAAAAGGAATTTAAAGGAAAAGTTAACTATACTATACCACTCTGCAGCATCTTAAATATCTTCTAGATTTATGTGGACCTTCATTCATCATTGTATTGAATCCTACCTAGTAAACTTCAAATCCTACCTTTTACACTGATACTATTTCATGCCGTAATTCTGCCTGGACGGAAAAAAAAATATTTTAAATGACGAATCTCATTCTATAAGTTCTGATTGGTCCCCCACTGGTGTCCCAACTGACTCTCTCTACGCTTACCAATCTAAATGCGCATGCGTGTCTCACTGAAATCTAGACCTGATCACTGCTGGTGTTTCTCAACGCATGTGTAATATAATTAAGCATAACAAGAACGCGCATTGAGGTACACGTAAGAGAGGGTGGGACCGCTCTTACGTGCAAAGGAGTAAAACCAGGAAACGAGCGGGTGGGCGGAGGAAGCACTTATAATGATATGGGAATAATTATATAAATATCTTCAAAGGAATAAAAAAATTTTTTTTAAAGTTAGCGACTGAGTTGATCTAGATAAGATTAGGCAATGTCATTGATACTCTTTAACTTTAAGGTGGCCAATTGCAAGTTGTTGTTCTCTTTGACTCTACTCTGAAGAGTGGCAACATGGGGGCCTCAAAACACCTCTCAAATTACCTGAAAACCAAGATTGTTCAACATTATGGTTTAGGGGAAGGCTACAAAAAGCTATCGCAGAGATTTAAGCTGTCAGTGTCCACTGTGAGGAACATAGTGAGGAAATGGAAGACCACAGGCACAGTTCTTGTTAAAGCCAGAAGTGGCTGGCCAAGTAAATTATCGGAGAGGTAAAGGCAAAGGATGATGAGAATAGTCAAAAACAGCCCACAGACCACCTCCAAAGACCTACAACATCATCTTGCTGCAGATGATGTCACTGTGCAGCGTTCAACAATTCAGCACACTTTGCACAAGGAGAAGCTGTATGGGAGAGTGATGTGGAAGAAGCCTTTTCTGCACACACGACACAAGCAGAGTAGCTTGAGGTATGCAAACGCAAATTTGGACAAGCCAGCTTCATTTTAGAAGAAGGTGCTGTGGACTGATGAAACAAAGATTGAGTTATTTGGTCATAAAAGGGGGCATTATGCATGGCGGCAAAAGAACACAGCATTCCAAGACAAACACTTGATACCCACAGTAAAATTTGGTGGATGTTCCATTATGCTGCGGGGCTGTGTGGCCAGTGCCGGTACTGGGAATCTTGTTAAAGTTGAGGGTTGCATGGATTCCACTCAATATCAGCAGATACTTGAGAATAATGTTGAAGAATCAGTCACAAAGTTGAAATATATATGTGTGTGTGTGAAAGAAAAAAGAAAAATTGTGAATGGGTTTGAGGTGATATATCCCAAATTAAGTGAGTGATATCCTCGGTTGTCTTCAAAGGATGATAAGTATCTATAAGTTAAAGAAGAAAAACAACATAGTGCAGAATATCTCTCAGCTAGATTACGAGTTTTGCGTTATGAGTAAAAAAGCTTCATAACTCTGCTTTTTCACTACCGCTGGTATTACGAGTTTTGCAGATATATCTGTACCGCACACTTTTTTGGCTGTAACGCAACGTAACTACCGCAGCTTTCAAAAAGTCCTTTTTCAATGGGACTTCCACAGCTCCGGTATTACGGGTTTGCCTGTCCGGCCAAAAAGTGAGCCCATAACTACAAGATCTGTACCGTAAACTGAAAGTCAGTAGTTATGGCTTTTATGTTACAAAGCCGTAACATAAAACTCATAACTAAAGTGCTAAAAAGTACACTAACACCCATAAACTACATATAGAATTCTATCAGCCAATCGGAATTCAAGGGACGCCATCTTGAATGACATCATTCAAAGGAACCTTCATTCTTCAGTAGACAGCGAAAGAAGATGATGCTCCGCGCCAGATGTCTTGAAGATGTAGCCGCTCCGCATTGGATGGATGAAGATAGAAGATGCTGTGTTAGGTTTTTTTACGGGTTTATTGGGTAGGTTTTATTTTTAGCTTAGGGTTTGGTCTGAAAAAGAGCTAAATGCCCTTTTAAGGACATTGCCCATCCAAATGCCATTTTCAGGGCAATGGGGAGCTTAGGTTTTTTAGATAGGATTTTTTTGGGGGGTTTGGTTGTGTGGGTGGTGGGTTTTGCTGTTGGGGGGTTGATTGTATTTTTTTTTTACAGGTAAAAGAGCTGATTTCTTTGGGGCAATGTCCCGCAAAAGGCCCTTTTAAGGGCTATTGGCAGTTTAGTTTAGGCTAGGGTTTTTTTTTATTTTTATGGGGGCTTTTATATTTTGATAGGGCTATTAGATTAGGTGTAATTAGTTTAAATATTTTATCATTTCATTTTTATTTTGTGTAATTTAGTGTTTTTTTTGTAATTTAGTTAATTGTATTTAATTAATGTAATTTATTTAATTGTAGTGTAAGGTTAGGTGTTATTGTAAGAAAGGTTAGGTTTTATTTTACAGGTAAATTTGTATTTATTTTAACTAGGTAGCTAGTAAATAGTTAATAACTATTCAGTAGCTAGTCTACCTAGTTAAAATAAATACAAACTTGCCTGTGAAATAAAAATAAAACCTAACGCCTAGATTTAGAGTTCTGCGGCCAAAGGGGTGCGTTAGCTACGCGTGTTTATTTCCCCCGCACTTTTTAAACAACGCTGGTATTGAGAGTTCTCTGAAGGGCTGCGTTAGGCTCCAAAAAGGGAGAGTACAGGCATATTTACCGCCACTGCAACTCTCAATACCAGCGGTGCTTACGGACGCGGCCAGCTTCAAAAACGTGCTCATGCACGATTCCCCCATAGGAAACAATGGGGCAGTTTGAGCTGAAAAAAAAAAAGCAGCGTTCAGCTCCTAACACAGCCCCATTGTTTCCTATGGGGAAACACTTCCTAAGTCTGCACCTAACACCCTAACATGTACCCCGAGTCTAAACACCCCTAGCCTTACACTTATTAACCCCTAATCTGCCGCTCCTGCTATCGCTGACCCCTGCATATTATTTTTAACCCCTAATCTGCCGCTCCGTACACCGCCACAACCTACGTTATCCCTATGTACCCCTAATCTGCTGCCCCTAACACCGCTGACCCCTATATTATATTTATTAACCCCCAATCTGCCGCCCCCAACGTCGCCGCCACCTACCTACAATTATTAACCCATAATCTGCCGACCGGACCTCACCGCTACTCTAATAAATGTATTAACCCCTAAGGCTAAGTCTAACTCTAACCCTAACACCCCCCTAAGTTAAATATAATTTTATTCTAACAAAATAAAATAATTCTTATTAAATAAATTAATCCTATTTAAAGCTAAATACTTACCTGTAAAATAAACCCTAATATAGCTACAATATAAATAATAATTATATTGTAGCTATTTTAGGATTAATATTTATTTTACAGGCAACTTTGTATTTATTTTAACCAGGTACAATAGCTATTAAATAGTTAAGAACTATTTAATAGCTACCTAGTTAAAATAATTACAAAATTACCTGTAAAATAAATTCTAACCAAAGTTACAATTAAACCTAACACTACACTATCAATAAATTAATTAAATAAACTATCTACAATTATCTACAATTAAATCAACTAAACTAAATTACAAAAAACAAACAAACACTAAATTACAAAAACAAACACTAAATTACAAAAAATAAAAAAAGATTACATGAATTTTAAACTAATTACACCTACTCTAAGCTCCCTAAAAAAGTAACAAAGCCCCCCAAAATAAAAAAATACCCTACCCTATTCTAAAATGAAAATTTAACAGCTCTTTTACCTTACCAGCCCTTAAAAGGGCCTTTTGCTGGGCATGCCACAAAGAAAATAGCTCTTTTGCATTTAAATACCCCCCCAACATTACAACCCACCACCCACATACCCCTAATCTACCTCAAACCCCCCTTAAAAAACCTAACACTAAGCCCCTGAAGATCTTCCTACCTTGTCTTCACCACCCCGGGTATCACCGATCCGTCCAGAAGAGGGTCCGAAGTCTTCCTCCTATCCAGCAAGAAGAGGTCCAGAAGAGGCTCCGAAGTCTTTATCCTATCCGGCAAGAAGAGGAGATCCGGACCGGCAAACATCTTCATCCAAGCGGCATCTTCTATCTTCTTCCATCCGGAGAGGGACCATCTTGAAGCAGCCGACGCGGATCCATCCTCTTCTAACGACGTCCTAAGTCCGAATGAAGGTTCCTTTAAATGACGTCATCCAAGATGGTGTCCCTCGAATTCCGATTGGCGGATTCTACCAGCCAATCGGAATTAAGGTAGGAAAACTGATCAGAACAGCCAATAGAATGCGAACTCAATCTGATTGGCTGATTGGATCAGCCAATCTGATTGAACTTGAATCTGATTGGCTGATTCAATCAGCCAATCAGATTTTTCCTACCTTAATTCCGATTGGCTGATAGAATCCTATTAGCCAATCGGAATTCGAGGGATGCCATCTTGGTTGATGTCCCTTAAAGGAAAATTCATTCATCGGGAGTCGCCGGAAGAAGAGAATGGATCCACGTTGGCTGCTTCAAGATGGTCCCGCTCCACGCCGGATGGAAGAAGATAGAAGATGCTGCTTGGATGAAGATGTTTGCCGGTCCGGATCTCCTCTTCTTGCCGGATAGGATGAAGACTTCGGAGCCTCTTCTGGACCTCTTCTTGCCGGATAGGAGGAAGACTTCGGACCCTCTTCTGGACAGATCGGTGATACCCGGCATGGTGAAGACAAGGTAGGAAGTTCTTCAGGGGCTTAGTGTTAGGTTTTTTAAGGGGGGTTTGGGTTAGATTAGGGATATGTGGGTGGTGGGTTGTAATGTTGGGGGGGGGGTATTGTATGTTTATTTAAATGCAAAAGAGCTGTTTTCTTTGGGGCATGCCCAGCAAAAGGCCCTTTTAAGGGCTGGTAAGGTAAATGAGCTGTTAAATTTTTATTTTAGAATAGTGTAGGGCATTTTTTTATTTTGGGGGGCTTTGTTATTTTTTTAGGCGGCTTAGAGTAGGTGTAATTAGTTTAAAATTCATGTAATCTTTTTTTATTTTTTGTAATTTAGTGGTTTTTTTTGTAATTTAGTGTTTGTTTGTTTTTGTTATTTAGTTTAGTTGATTTAATTGTAGATAATTGTAGATAGTTTATTTAATTAATTTATTGATAGTGTAGTGTTAGGTTTAATTGTAACTTAGGTTAGGATTTATTTTACAGGTAATTTTGTAATTATTTTAATTAGGTAACTATTAAATAGTTATTAACTATTTAATAGCTATTGTACCTGGTTAAAATAAATACAAAGTTGCCTGTAAAATAAATATTAATCCTAAAATAGCTACAATGTAATTATTATTTATATTGTAGCTATATTAGGGTTTATTTTACAGGTAAGTATTTATATTTAAATAGGAATAATTTATTTAATAAGATTTATTTTATTTCGTTAGATTTAAATTATATTTAATTTAGGGGGGTGTTAGGGTTAGGGTTAGACTTAGCTTTATGGGTTAATACATTTATTAGAGTAGCAGCGAGGTCCGGTCGGCAGATTAGGGGTTAATACTTGAAGTTAGGTGTCGGCGATGTTAGGGAGGGCAGATTAGGGGTTAATACTATTTATTATAGGGTTTTTGAGGCGGGAGTGTGGCGGATTAGGGGTTAATAGATTTATTATAGTAGCGGTGAGGTCTAGTCGGCAGATTAGGGGTTAATAATTGTAGGTAGGTAGCGGCGACATTGGGGGGGCAGATTAGGGGGTAATAAATATTATGTAGGTGTCGGCGATGTTAGGGAGGGCAGATTAGGGGTTAATACTATTTATTATAGGTTTTTTGAGGCGGGAGTGAGGCGGATTAGGGGTTAATACATTTATTATAGTAGCGGTGAGGTCCGGTCAGCAGATTAGGGGTTAATAATTGTAGGTAGGTAGCGGCGACGTTGGGGGGGGGCAGATTAGGGGGTAATAAATATTATGTAGGTGTCAGCGATGTTAGGGGCAGCAGATTACGGGTACATAGGGATAATGTAGGTTGTGGCGGTGGGCGGTCGGCAGATTAGGGGTTAAAAAAATGTAATAGATTGGCGGCGATGTGGGGGGGCCTCGGTTTAGGGGTGCATAGGTAGTTTATGGGTGTTAGTGTACTTTAGAGCACAGTAGTTAAGAGCTTTATGAACCGGCGCCCAGAAAGCTCTTAACTCCTGGCTTTTTTCTGCGGCTGGAGTCTTGTCGTTAGAGTTCTAACGCTCACTTCAGCCAAGACTCTAAATACCGGCGTTAGAAAGATCCCATTAAAAAGATAGAATACGCAATTGACGTAAGGGGATCTGCGGTATGGAAAAGTCGCGGCTGGAAAGTGAGCGTTAGACCCTTTCCTGACTGACTCTAAATATCAGCGGGCGGCCAAAACCAGCGTCAGGACCCCCTAGCGCTGGTTTTGACGGCTAACGCAGAACTCTAAATCTAGGCGTAAGATAGCTACAATGTATCTATTAGTTATATTGTAGCTAGCTTAGGGTTTATTTTATAGGTAAGTATTTAGTTTTAAATAGGAATTATTTAGGTATTTATTGTAATTTGTATTTAGATTTATTTTAATTATGTTCAAGTTAGTGGGTGTTAGGGTTAGGGTTAGACTTAAGGTTAGGTTTAGGGGTTAATAACTTTAGTATAGTGTCGGCGACGTTGGGGGCGGAAGATTATGGGTTATTAAGTGTAATGTAGGTAGCGATGACATTGGGGGCGGCAGATTAGGGGTTAATAAGTGTAGGTAGGTGGTGGCGACATTGGGGGCGGCAGATTAGGGGTTAATAAATGTAGGTAGGTGGTGGCGATGTTAGGGGCGGCAGAATAGGGGTTAATAAGTGTAATGTAGGTAGCAGCGATGTTGGGGGCGACAGATTAGGGGTTAATAAGTGTAATGTAGGTTGCGGCGATGTCGGGGGAGGCAGATTAGGGGTGTTTAGACTCGGGGTTTATGTTAGGGAATCAATGGGGCTGCGTCACGGAGCTTTCCAGGAGTTAGGCTTTTTTATTAGCCGGCTCTCCCCATTGATGTCCATGGGGAAATCGTGCACAAGCACATAAAACCAGCTCAAAGCAGCGCTGGTATTTGGGTGCGGTATGGAGCTCAACGCTGCCATATTGCCTGCTAATGCCGGGTATTTGCAAACCTGTAATAGCAGCGCTATAGGGAGGGGAGCAGTGGAAATAACTTGCAAGTTAGTACCGAGCCGCTCATAACGCAAAACTCAAAATCTAGCCGTCTGTTAGGTAGCGCAAAAAGTGCAAAAATGAAATCTGCTTACCAAATATCTTTATTACAGGCACTCAGAATAAATAGTCAATGCGTTTCAGCCCTTCAATATAGGGCCTTTTTTATATAACTTCCCACAACAGGACAATGATCCCAAGCGTACCTCAAATTCCACCAAGGCTTGATTGCAGAAGTAGTCCTGGAAGATTCTACAGTGGCCATCACAGTCACCTGACTTGAACCCAATAGAAAATCTCTGGTGGGATTTGAAGAATGTGGTTGCAGCACGCAAACCCAGAATATTACTGAACTATAGGCCATTGCTCATAAGGAATGGGCTAAGATTCCTCAGGAACGCTGCCAGAAGCTGGTGTCTAACTATGCATCTTGTTTGCAGCAGAACATAACAGCAAAAGGGTGCTCTACAAATACTAAAGATGCTTGTTATGAAGGGGTTGAACAATTTTGAGACTGCACAATTCATTAAAAGTTGGATTTTCAGTTGAATTTTGGGAAACCACTTGAAGCATTCGTTGTTTTGTTATTTCAATTGCTTTTGTTTGATTTGTTCATTGCAAACAGCTAAACGTCTGTAAATTTTGACAATAAACCTAATTTGCAATGGGGGTTGAATAATTTTGAGTACAACTGTGTATATATATATATATATGTATTTATGTGTGTGTGTATATATATATATGTATTTATGTGTGTGTGTATATATATATATATATGTATTTATGTGTGTGTGTATATATATATATATATATATATATATATGTATTTATGTGTGTGTGTATATATATATATATATATATATATATATATGTATTTATGTGTGTGTGTATATATATATATATATATATATATATATATATATATGTATTTATGTGTGTGTGTATATATATATATATATATATATATATATATATGTATTTATGTGTGTGTGTATATATATATATATATGTATTTATGTGTGTGTGTGTATATATATATATATATATATATATATATATATATATATATATAAAAAGAATAATTTCTTCTAAGGGAAGAACATTGAATGTATTTGAATTAATCCTAACAAACTTTCTGCATTAGTGCAGTTGGTCTAGTGCAGTTTAGGGTTTGCACGTGAGTGATAAATTTTAGCCGCTATCTTAAGCCTGCCCCAAAGAAGTCTATGGGGAAAGGGATTTAGTGCGGTCGCAATATCCGGAGTCCTAAGTCTTTCGCTCATGCATTGTTTACTTTCAACTTGTGCCACCATTATGTGTACCTGATTTCTATAACACTTGTACTGTTTGTGACAATCATAACAGTGCGAGCAAGAAATACAATCAAATATGAAATATTAAATATAAAAACACTCCATTTGTGGATGTATGAGTCCTGAAGTGAGTTTTCCTGCAGATTTGCTTAGCCGTACATGAAATTACATAGTCCTCATATTTACATATGTATTTGTCCTTTTACAAATTGTACCCTCTTCACTATATACAGCCTCTTCGATAGGGGGGAATGGAATGAATGATACCACGTATGTTAACATACCTCTTAAATGTCTCTAGTGGCCATTTCAGAGAGTTTAACATAGGTGCAATGTAAAAGATTGTTTGGAAATAGCTGTGAAGAAGTAAAAAATCAATAGCTGTGAAAAACAGGTGTCTGAAACGCCCATGCAATGCCAAGCAGGCTTCATAGTGTAGCTATTGCAGCATTTTCTACCCAAAAAAACAACCAAAATCAGGGCTCCTAATAGATTGTGTTCAAGGCCATATTGATAAATTCAGTCTTGCGCATTCATGAATTAGGATACCATAATAGACAAACTGTGTTCAAACTGAGAAATGTTGGAGAGGTTGTGACAAAAGAGGTAGTTACACTCACATGTGGTGGGAGTGCGATAAGCTAAAACCATTATGGGAAGGAATAGAAACACATTTTCAAAGCACTAAGATTGCTTTGCTTAACGACCTGCCAAACTTCCCTTGTAAACTGAGACTAGCTCTTTAAAAAATAGGATTAAAATGGAGCCAAGGCACTTATACTTATAAATGAAAAACCCCAGATTTTCCTTATGTACGAGTATGGAAATCAAAGGTCACGGACTTGATTTCTTTGAAGGAATTTGGATACCTCAAAAGACAGAAGCTAAACACTATATTAGACATAAAATTCATCTGGGAGATCTCCATTCCCGATCCACAAGCTTTAAGGGAAGGGGAAGATACATAGTTCTCTTAACACATAAAGGGTAAAGGATTCCATGAGCTCTAACCCAAACCCAGTGATGCTTAATCTCCAGTGGCTCTCTTTTCTCGTTTATAATTAATCAGAGACTAGTATAAAGGAGACGGTCAAGAGGATGGACACTTGCTTTCAACATGGCCGCAAATTTTTATGTTGAGACAGTTGAGTACTTGTTACAATGTATTCAGTTTTATTTGATAGAATAATACATCTGTAAAAGTATGATTGGAACAGATAACTAATGGACAAAGATTAAGTGTATTCGGTCATTGTAAACACATTCTGTAACATGAAAAACATTAAATAAAGAGAAAAAAAAAACACTTTTTCTAACTTTGACCCACAAAATCTGTTAACCATCTACAACCACCAAAAAACTCCCAGGCTAAATAGTTTATAATTTTTTTCCTGAGTCTAGAAATACCCAATGTTTACATGTTCTTTGCTTTTTTGCAAGTTATAGGGCAATAAGTACAAGTAGCAATTTGCTATTTCCAAACAATTGTTTTTCATAATTAGTGATAGTTACATTATAACACTGATATCTGTCAGGAATCCCTGAATAACCCTTCCCATGTATATATATATTTTCTTAGTAGACAACCCAAAGTATTAATCTAGGCCCATTTTGGTATATATCATGCCACCATTTCCCAGTCAAATGTGATAAAAACAAAAAAATGTTAACTTTTTACTAACTTTAGGTTTCTCACTGAAATTATTTACAAACAGCTTGTGCAATTATTGCACAAATGGTTGTAAATGCTTCTCTGGGATCCCCTTTATTCAGAAATAGCAGACATATGTGGCTTTGGCATTGCTTTTTGGTAATTAGAAGGTGCGCACCACACTTGTATTATGCCAATCAGTGAAGGGGTTAATTAGGTAGCTTGTAGGGTTAATTTTAGCTTTAGTGTAGAGATCAGCCTCCCACCTGACACATCCCACACCCTGATCCCTCCCTGACCCCTCTCAAACAGCTATCTTCCCTCCCCAACCTCACAATTGTCACCACCATCTTAAATACTGGCAGAAAGTCTGCCAGTACTAAAATAAAAGGCTTTTTTTTAAAAAAATAATAATATATATATATATATATATATATATATATATATATATATATATATATATATATATATATATAAAGGTAACAAAGGCAGAGTGCAGCAGACGAAATTGATTAAAAAGTCCAAACTTTAATACAAATAAGTTAAAAGTCCACAACATCCATGGGAACAGTGAGTGAGACACAGTCACTTGTGCAAAACGGCTGACATGTTTCGACCCTCAGGTCGTAATCATAGCTGTTTAAGGAAACACCTAACAACCTATTTAAGGGAGTAGGTTACATCTCATTGGTTAAAAGATAATGAATTAAAAATTCAACAAGGTGTGTCAATAGGTAATTTCATTGCCTGCTCAAACAATTTAATTTAAAGTGCCCTATACAAAAAATACTTTATATTAAAGTGTAAATGAGTCACTGGGTAAACCAGTTAAGGGAAAATACATAGATAAATGAATTGACATTATGTTAAATGTTCATAGTATACATTATGTATCATATACAACACTATATTTGATGAATGCAGAAATACTTGAGTTTTAAGAATAGAAACTTAAGTGAACTAAATCACTAGATGACTATTGGAAATGGTAAGCTAAATATCAGTACATGATAGTAAAAAACATCTTGTTTAAGAAAAGTATTAAGAGTAAACCATAAAATGAATAGAGTATGAGAATATATTGGTTTACATAACAAAAATCTTTGTATACTTTTCATATTTCATATATATAGCTCACTGAAGTGTACATATGAGAGTAGCAAAAACAGGAATAGCAATTGTGGTTCTTGCACAAAAGCGAATTGAAAATGAATATGAATACGCTGCAGAAGAGGGAGATAACCATCGGACAAAAGCCCCAAAAATGACTACTATTTCCAAAAATTGATTGTCATATTCAGAGTTAAGACCATTTGGCACCCTAGTTTGGAGCTTGAAAATCCAGTACATCTCCCTCTTCTGCAACAATTTCTCTCGGTCGCCACCTCTAGGGGGGCAAAAAACCCTTTCTATAGCTTGCCATCTCAGGGTACTAATGTTTTTGTCATGACAGCGGGCAAAATGTCTAACAAGTGGAGTACTAGCCTCACCTGCCTGTATTGTAGACAGGTGGTTTCTGATACGAACTTTTACCTCGTTAGTAGTGAGGCCTACATATTGTAGGTGGCATGATGTACAGGTTAGCAGGTATATCACATATGTGGTAGTACATTTCAAACAGCTGGTAATTGGGAAAGTTTCCCCTGTAACCTCTGATCTGAATATGTTTGAAGCTGTGATATACTCACAAACCCGGCATTTTTGTCTGCACTTGTAAAGGCCCTTTTGTGTAAGCCACGAACTAGCTGGTTTGTCAAGTTCTGGTAATGATGATGGTGATAAAGTGTTTGCTAGAGTACGTGTTCTCCGATAGGAACAGCGTAGTCCGTTTTTTACACATTTTTCCAGTTTGTCATCAGCGGACAAAAAGTTAAAATGTTTTTTAACGATACTGCATATCTCTTGATATTGTGCGCTGAACTCTGTGACAAATGTGATGCCCTGAGAATCAGTATTAAGTTTTCAGGATGTCATAGACTGTTCTTTAATTAGTTCATGTCTATCCATACTCTGAACTTGTCTCTTAACTTTGTGTATGATTTTGTCAGGGTAGCCTCTTTGCTTGAGTCTTCTAGTAAGATCTTCAGATTGTTTACAAAACATGTCTTCCTGACTACAGTTTCTCTTCACTCTGACAAATTGTCCTTTGGCAACAGCAAAAGGGACATGGGTTGGGTGGCAGCTTTTGGCGTGTAACAACGCGTTCCCAGCAATGGGTTTCCTATAGATGTTACTGATGATTTTTCCTTCTTTGGTACCAGTTAAGGTAATATCCAAAAAAATTATTGAATTATTATATAATTCAGAAGTAAATCGAATACCATAGGTATTGTCATTAAGGTTGGATATAAAGTTAGAAAAATCAGCATCATCACCCAACCAGATGACCAGAAGGTCATCTATGTATCGCCCATAGTAATGGACGAAATGTCTGAAGGGATTACTATCTCCATAGATGTGGGACAGATCCCACCAACCCATGAAGAGGTTGGCATAGGAGGGGGTGAATTTCGCCCCCATAGCTGTCCCACATCTCTGGAGATAGAATCGATCCTCGAATTTAAAATAGTTATGGGTCAGTAGATATTTAAGTAGACGTAAGATATACATCTGAAAGTCATGGGTAAGATTTGAGTGATGTTTCAGAAAGTATGCTATCGCTTCCAGACCCTCTTTGTGGGGGATGGGCGAGTATAGGGCAACAACATCAATTGATGCCCATCTGAACTCATCATATTTCCAGTCTGTGCCTTCCAATATCTCAATTACATGTTGGTGTCCCGAAGGTAACCAAACAAAGAGACAACCAATGGTTGTAGAAGGCTGTCTATCCATTGTGATAAATGTTCAGTTAAAGAACCTATCCCGCTCACTATCGGACGTCCCTTGATATTTGTAAGGGATTTGTGCACTTTGGGCAAGTGATGGAAGATGGGCACTATAGGGTGTTTGACACACAAATACTCAAATGTTTTAATGTCAAAGTGTCCATCCTCTAATCCATCGTCCAGTAAGCTAAATAGCTCTTTCTGGAAGGCTCTGGTTGGATCGGACGCAAGGGGGGCATAGTTCTCTGTGTCATCAAGCTGGCGATGGGCCTCCTTAACATAATCAGTCCGATTAAGGACGACTATGGAGCCACCCTTATCTGCCGAGCCGACAACTATGTCCTCCCTGCATCTCAACTCCTCAAGAGCCACTTTTTCTTGCCTAGTAAGATTTTGTTTAGTATGTGAGTTATTGGATTTGAGTTCCAAAAGATCACACTCTACTCTCTTGAAAAAAGTTTCCAGAATCTGACCCCTATGCTGTAAGGGATAAAAAGTAGAGGGGTTTCTGAAACCACCATGTGAATTATATATATATATATATATATATAATGCAGTGTTGGATCCCCCCTTAGCCCCCAACTTCCCTGATCCCCCCAACAGCTCTCTAACCCTCCCCCTCCACCTATTTGCCGCCACCTTGGGTACATTTCTTCAGGGAAAGTGGCTTTGGTGCAAACCTCGTGCTCTATAGCAGATATATAGACGATATGCTGATGATCTGGAGGGGTTCCGAAATGGAGTTGAATAACATGCTCACGAATATGAATACCAATGATAAAGGCCTTAAATTTACATTTAATTATAGTCAAGAAAAAGTTACTTTCCTTGACCTAGAAATTATGGTGATAAATAACATTATTGAGACAAAAACACATTTTAAGGATGTAGACTCTAACAGCTTTATACACTTAGACAGCTGTCACCTCCAACAATGGAAAGAAAACATCCCTGTAGGTCAAGCCTTAAGGATACGTAAGAACTGCTCTAGACTAATGGACTTTGAGGAGCAAATAGGGACACTTATGGAGAAATTTAAGGATAGGGGCTATGATGAGGAGTTAGTCCATAATGCTACTAGTAGAGCCAGATCATCAAATAGGAAAACACTCCTTACCTATAAACAAAAAAAACTTTAAATGAAAAAGATATTATCGATACACCATTCATTACTGATTATAGTAATGATCATGGTACTGTCAGAAAAATTCTTAATAAACACTGGCACATCCTACAAGCGGACCCCATTATAGGGAAGAATTTGACTGATAGACCAAGATTAGTTTTCAGAAAATCAAGAAACTTAAAACAAATACTAGTTCCCAGCACTTTTCAAGAAAATAAAATAAGTCTCAATACACAATTAGATATTGCAGGAAAGAAAGTGGAAGTTTTTTTCCCCTGCTATACGTGCAAGGCCTGCCAGCATAGCTGTAAGAAAAACTCTATAAAAATTCCACCTAAAGGTGATCTGTTTCAAATAAAAGAACTTATTAGATGCACGACAAAAGGGGTCATATATGTACTCCAATGTTCTTGCAATTTAATATATTTTGGAGAAACAAAAAGGATGCTAAAGGATAGGATCAGGGAGCACCTGTTATGTATAGAGAAAGAAAGAGAAGATACTAGACTCTACAAGCATTTCAAAGAAGTACACAAAGGGCAGACAAAGGATTTAACTTTCTGGGGAATACAGCATATTAAGTGCCACTGGAGATGAGGCAATATAGATAAGCTACTATGTATTAAAGAAGCGGAATACATATATAAGTATGATACTTTACATCCAGCTGGTTTGAACTCTGAACTCGACATCTCACCCTTTGTTTTAGATTAATTTTGGCCTAAGTACGACTTTATCTAATTTATTTCTTATTTTTATTTTTATTTTTATTTATTTTCTATTAATTTTCACTAAACTTTTGATTCTCACTATTTTAAAGTGAAATGTCTAAAATTAGCCACATGATAATTTGGATACCTCTGTATTTTGGGGTATATATATACACACTTATATAAGTCTAAATTCATCACAAACTTCTGTAACATCTTCATAACTTTATAATATTGTTCACTATCTATAAACTAGATTAGTTTATCTGTTTCATTGTAAGCACATATATAATTTTACATATTGGCAGAAAACTGCAGTCATATATTTTCTTTTGGTCTGCAGCATATATAAATATACTCTTTTCACTTGTTTTCTTTATGTACATTAGTAAATAATTACTTCTAGTACTTAGTCACATTTTTGACCACTTTAGTGAGGATGTTTTGTCGTTCTCTTAAACCCTCCTTTCAGTAACAATAACACTGTTCTTGGAAAGCGTCTTTTAAATTGAGTTAAACCTTTATTTTTATTGTTTGCAAATTGCTGCTAATATGCAAATGTATGAAAATTTAAGCATTTCTAGATATATTCTCAAATCTAATTCTGTATAAGTGTTTTGTCTCTCATATATATAAAAAAAAAATTCTAAGTTGCCAGTACTGTAGCCAATAGATCAATTGTAATGAGCACACCTGTCAGATAAAGTAATCTCACCTGACCAATAGGTATGAGTCTGAACTGTTTAAAAGGAGGCTGTTACTGGAGCTAATTCATCTTGAGAAAGCCCTGTAAGAGGGAGAAACGCGTTGATGAGAGTTACAGCTGCCTTACACTTCATATACTGTCTATAAGGACTTTAATTCTTTATTGGAGTGAAAAGTTTTTTCAGCTACCCACGGAGAACACGAGGACTACATTGTGAACGGCCATACGCTTAAGTCAAAGCCGGTTCCAAGTCACACATCAAAGTCCGTTCACTATAAGGTCTACAAAAGAAATCTGGATATACTGTGACCCTGCGTGCAATCCTGCACTAAGAGCGGGGTTCACCATCTACAACATAGCGGCCGCTATAGTTCATCTGTCAAATTATCCTGACCAATAGGATTTCCCTATAGGGACGACGCCTCCCGATCAGTGACGTCACGGGATACGCATATGCCTCACGGAGGTGATTCTTAATACACGGACGGTACACCTGAAGGTAAAAACGGGTTTGCATTTACCCGGCTTTGGTTCTCGTTTGAAATCATCTGAGGACTTTATTTTTTATGCCGACTTCCTCTATATAATACTGAGACAAGGTTTATATTGGCAACAGTAGTATTTATTTTAATTCTGTGTCTTTTATACATCGGAGACGTCCGATTCTTAAATTCTCTATGTTTTTTTCATTTTTTTGCAGGACATGTACTTTTATGATTGTTTGTTTTAATCATATTTGCAAAGCAAGTAAATTTATCTTATTTTATCTCAATTCGTTTGCATAGCAATTATTTAATCTTTTCTCATTTTGGCACCTTTAGCTTTTATTAGCGCTTCTCCTTTTTCTCAATCTTTCAAGTACCCATTTAGCTAAATATTTGGCTTATAATAAAAATATCGCATCTTCTGTAGTGTAGCTGCCCAAACCTCAATAACCCTACCCCCTCCCCTTCCCAGATCCCTTTCCCAACACTTATTCCTTATTCCCCCCTCCCTCCCTCTCCCTCCCTCCTTTTCTTACACAGTAGTTAATCGCGGGTGTGCACTCCTGGCCTCCCCGCGTTCCCGCCCCCCCCGTGCACTGACGGAACTGGTTGCTGGAACCGATCCAGTGATGGGCCGCCCACCCCCCTCCCTCGTATACCTTCCACGTCACCAACGATAGGTACCATCACTGGCCAATGCAGAGAGGCCCTTAAAAAGGGTATTGCACAATACCTCAATATTGAGGCATCGCTGCAATACCCTGAAACCCCAGAGGGACCGGTTTTGCAGGACGTGCCTGGCACGTCCTTCATCGTTAAGGGATTAAAGAGACATGAAACCCATATTTTTTTTTTATGATTTAGAAAGAGCATGTAATTTTAAACACTTTTCTAATTTACTTATATTATCTTATTTGCTTCATTTTTTAATATAATTTGTTGAAAAGCATATCTAAATAGGTTCAGTAGCTGTTGATTGGTGGATGCACATAGATTCCTTGCTTGATTGGCTCACACATGTGCATTTCTATTTCTTCATCAAAGGATATCTAAAGAATTAATGGCCAGATTGCGAGTTTTGCGTTATTAGGGGTGCAGTGCTAATTTGCACGTATTTGTCACCGCTCACTTACCTACAGCGCTGGAATTATAGGTTTTTCTAAACCCGGCGTAAAAAGACAAGAAGTGAGCGTAGAGCAAAATTGTGCTCCATACCGCACTCCAATACCAGCGCTGCTTAAGTCAGAGGTGAGCTGCGATTTCCCCATAGACATCCATGGGGAGAGCCGGCTGATAAAAAGTCTAACATCTGCAAAAAAGCAGCGTAAAGCTCCGTAACGCAGCCCCATTGATTCCTATGGGGAACCACATTTTATGTTTACGCCTAACACCCTAACATAAACCCTGAGTCTAAACATCCCTAATCTTACACTTATTAACTCCTAAACTGCCGCCCCTAACATCGCCGCTACCTACCTACATTTATTAACCCTTAATCTGCCGCCCCCAACGTCGCCGCCACGATACTATATTTATTAACCCCTAAACCTAAGTCTGGGGGGTGTTAGGGTTAGACTTAGGTTTAGGGGTTAATAAATATAGTATAGTGGTGGCGACGTTGGGGCGGCAGATTAGAGATTAATAAATTTACGTAGGTGGCGGCAATGTTAGGGACAGCAGCTTAGGAGTTAATAATATTTAACTAGTGTTTGCGAGGCGGGAGTGCGGTGGTTTAGGGGTTAATATATTTATTCTAGTGGCGGCGATGTCCGGAGCGGCAGATTAGGGGTTAATACATTTATTTTAGTGTTTGCGATGCGGGAGGGCCTCGGGTTTAGGGGTTAATAGGTCGTTTATGGGAGTTAGTGTACTTTTTAGCACTTTAGTTATGAGTTTTATGCTACAACTTTGTAGTGTAAAACTCATAACTACTGACTTTACATTCGCCTAGATTTAGAGTTTGGCATTAGCCATCAAAACCAGCGTTAGGGGCTCCTAACGCTGCTTTTGGCCGCCCGCTGGTATTTAGAGTCAGTCAGGAAAGGGTCTAACGCTCACTTTGCAGCCGCGACTTTTCCATACCGCAGATCCCCCTACGCCATTTGCGTATCCTATCTTTTCAATGGGATCTTTCTAACGCCGGTATTTAGAGTCTTGGCTGAAGTGAGCGTTAGAACTCTAACGACAAGACTCCAGCCACAGAGAAAAGCCAGGAGTTAAGAGCTTTCTGGGCTAACGCCGGTTCATAAAGCTCTTAACTACTGTGCTCTAAAGTACACTAACACCCATAAACTACCTATGTAACCCTAAACCGAGGCCCCCCCACATCGCCGCCACTCTAATAAAAAATGTTAACCCCCTAATCTGCCGACCGCACACCGCCGCAACCTACGTTATCCCTATGTACACCTAACCTGCTGCCCCTAACACCGCCGACCCCTATATTATATTTATTAACCCCTAATCTGCCGCCCCCAACGTCGCCGTCACTTACCTACAATTATTAACCCCTAATCTGCCGACCGGACCTCACCGCTACTATAATAAAGTTATTAACCCCTAATCCGCCTGACTCCCGCCTCACTAACCCTATAATAAATAGTATTAACCCCTAATCTGCCCTCCCTAACATCACCGACACCTAACTTCAAGTATTAACCCCTAATCTACCAACCGGACCTCGCTGCTACTATAATAAATGTATTAACCCCTAAAGCTAAGTCTAACCCTAACACTAACACCCCCCTAAGTTAAATATAATTTAAATCTAACGAAATAAAATAACTCTTATTAAATAAATTAATCCTATTTAAAGCTAAATACTTACCTGTAAAATAAACCCTAATATAGCTACAATATAAATTATAATTATTTTGTAGCTATTTTAGGATTTATATTTATTTTACAGGCAACTTTGTATTTATTTTAACCAAGTACAATAGCTTTTAAATAGTTATTAACTATTTAATAGCTACCTAGTTAAAATAATTACAAAATTACCTGTAAAATAAATCCTAACCTCAGTTACAATTAAACCTAACACTACACTATCAATAAATTAATTAAATAAAATACCTACAATTATCTACAATTAAACCTAACACTACACTATCAATAAATAAATTAAATACAAATAAATACACTAACTAAAGTACAAAAAATAAAAAAAGAACTATGTTACAAAAAATAAAAAAAGAACTAAGTTACAAAAAATAAAAAAATATTTACAAACATTATAAAAATATTACAACAATTTTAAGCTGATTACACCTACTCTAAGCCCCCTAATAAAATAACAAAGCCCCCCAAAATAAAAAAATGCCCTACCCTATTCTAAAATAAAAATAGAAAAGCTCTTTTACCTTACCAGCCCTTAAAAGGGCCTTTTGCGGGGCATGCCCCAAAGAATTCTGCTCTTTTGCCTGGAAAAAAAAACATACAATAACCCCCAACATTACAACCCACCACCCACATACCCCTAATCTAACCCAAACCCCCCTTAAATAAACCTAACACTAAGCCCCTGAAAATCTTCCTACCTTGTCTTCACCACGCTGGGTATCACCGATCGGTCCAGAGGAGGCTCCGAAGTCTTCATCCAAGCCCAAGCGGGGGCTGAAGAGATCCATCATCGGGCTGAAGAAGTCCATCATCGGGCTGAAGTCTTGATCCAAGCGGCGGCTGAAGAGGTCCATCATTGGGCTGAAGTCTTCTATCAAGCGGCATCTTCAATCTTCTTTCTTCCGGATCCATCTTCATCCCGCCGACGCGGAACATCCATCCTGCCCGACGACTTCCCACGAATGACGGTTCCTTTAAATGACGTCATCCAAGATGGCATCCCTCGAATTCCGATTGGCTGATAGGATTCTATCAGCCAATCGGAATTAAGGTAGGAAAATTCTGATTGGCTGATGGAATCAGCCAATCAGATTGAGCTTGCATTCTATTGGTTGTTCCGATCAGCCAATAGAATGCGAGCTCAATCTGTTATTTCGTTAGATAATAATTATATTTAACTTAGGGGGGTGTTAGTGTTAGGGTTAGACTTAGCTTTAGGGGTTAATACATTTATTATAGTAGTGGCGAGGTCCGGTCGGCAGATTAGGGGTTAATACTTGAAGTTAGGTGTCAGTGATGTTAGGGAGGGCAGATTAGGGGTTAATACTATTTATTATAGGGTTAGTGAGGCGGATTAGGGGTTAATAAATTTATTATATTAGCGGCGAGGTCCGGTCGGCAGATTAGGGGTTAATAATTGTAGGTAGGTAGCGGCGACGTTGGGGGCAGCAGATTAGGGGTTAATAAATATAATATAGGGGTCGGCGGTGTTAGGGGCAGCAGATTAGGGGTACATAGGGATAATGTAGGTGGCGGCGGTGTACGGAGCGGCAGATTAGGGGTTAATAATAATATGCAGGGGTCAGCGATAGCGGGGGTGGCAGATTAGGGGTTAATAAGTGTAAGGTTAGGGGTGTTTAGACTCGGGGTACATGTTAGGGTGTTAGGTGCAGACTTAGGAAGTGTTTCCCCATAGGAAACAATGGGGCTGCGTTAGGAGCTGAACGCTGCTTTTTTGCAGGTGTTAGGTTTTTTTTCAGCTCAAACGGCCCCATTGTTTCCTATGGGGGAATCGTGCACGAGCACGTTTTTGAAGCTGGCCACGTCTGTAAGCACCGCTGGCATTGAGAGTTGCAGTGGCGGTAAATATGCTATACTCTCCCTTTTTGGAGCCGAACGCAGCCCTTCTGTGAACTCTAAATACCAGCGGTATTTAAAAGGTGCGGGAGAAAAAAAGCAAGCGTAGCTAAAGCACCCCTTTGGCCGCAGAACTCTAAATCTAGTGGAATGCGTTATAGGCTGTACTGCTCACTTTTTGGCCTAAAACAAAAAGCTTGTAATACCGGCGCTATGGAAGTCCCATTGAAAAAAGACTATACGCGAATTGCATAAGTTGATTTGCGGTAAGGCCAAAAAAGTGTGTGGGACAGCTGTACCTACAAGACTCATAATAGCAGCGGTAGGAAAAAAGCAGCGTTATGAGGCTTAACGCTGCTTTTTTACTCATAACTCAAAACTCGTAATCTAGCCGTAAGGAAATTAGATAATAGAAGTAAATTGGAATGTTGCTGAAAATGGTTTTCTCTATCTGAATCATGAAAGAAAAAAATTGGGTTTAATGTCCCTTTAAAAAACTATTGGCTAGATTACGAGTTTTGCATTATGAGGGGTGCGGTACTAACTTGCACGTTATTGTCACCGCTCACCTGCAGCGCTGGTATTACAGGTTTTTCTAAACCCGGCGTTAAAAGGCAAGAAGTGAGTGTAGAGCAAAATTGTGCTCCATACCGCACTCCAATACCAGCGCTGCTTAAGTCAGAAGTGAGCTGGTTGTACGTGCTCATGCACGATTTCCCCATAGACATCAATGGGGAGAGCCGGCTGAAAAAAAGTCTATCACCTGCAATAAAGCAGCATAAAGCTCAGTAACGCAGCCCCATTGATTCCTATGGGGAAACTAAATTTATGTTTACACCTAACACCCTAACATGAACCCCGAGTCTAAACACCCCTAAACTTACACTTATTAACCCCTAATCTGCCGCCCCTGACATTGCCGCCACCTACATTATACTTATTAACCCCTAATTTGCCGCTCCGGACATCGCCGCCACTATATTAAACATATTTACCCCTAAACTGCCACACTCCTGCATCAGAAACATTAGTTACATATTATTAACCCCTAATCTGCCGCCCCTAACATCGCCGCCACCTACCTACATTTATTAACCCCTAATCTGCTGCCCCCAACATCGCCACCACTATACTAAATTTATTAACCCCTAAATCTAATTCTAACCCTAACACCCCCTAACTTAAATATAATTAAAATAAATCTAAAGAAAACCTACTATTAATAACTAAATAATTCCTATTTAAAACTAAATACTTACCTATAAAATAAACCCTAAGCTAGCTACAATATAACTAATAGTTAAATTGTAGCTAGCTTATGGTTTATTTTTATTTTACAGGCAAGTTTGTATTTATTTTAACTAGGCAGAATAGTTACTAAATAGTTATTAACTACCTAGCTAAAATAAATACAAATTTACCTGTAAAATGAAACCTAATCTAAGTTACACTAACACCTAACACTACACTACAATTAAATAAATTCCCTAAATTAAATACAATTTACCTAAATTACAAAAAAACCCACTAAATTATACAAAATAAAAAACAAAGTACAAGATATTTAAACTAATTACACCTAATCTAATAGCCCTATCAAAATAAAAAAAATTCCCCAAAATAAAAAATCCCCCTAGCCTAAACTAAACTACCAATAGCCCTTAAAAGGACTTTTTCCGGGCTATTGCCCAAAAGAAATCAGCTCTTTTACCTGAAAAAAAATACAAACAACCCCCCCAAAAGTAAAACCCACCACCCACACAACCAACCCCCCAAATAAAACCCTAACTAAAAAAACCTAAGCTCCCCATTGCCCTGAAAAGGGCATTTGGATTGGCATTGCCCTTAAAAGGGCATTTAGTCTTCATCCAAGTCGGGAGAAGTGGTCCTCCAGATGGGAAGAAGTCTTCATCCAGATGGCATCAGCCAATAGGATTGAGCTCGCATTCTATTGGCTGTTCCAATCAGCCAATAAAATGCCAGCTCAATCCTATTGGCTGATTGGATCAGCCAATAGGATTGAAGTTCAATCCTATTGGCTGATTGCTTCAGCTAATAGGATTTTTTCAACCTTAATTCCGATTGGCTGATAGAATTCTATCAGCCAATCGGAATCTAAGGGACGCCATCTTGGATGACGTCACTTAAAGAGAATCTTCATTCTGGAAGAAGACGTCGATTGAAGAGTATGATCCGCGCCGGATGTCTTGAAGATGGAGCCGCTCCGCGCCAGATGGATGAAGATAGAAGATGCCATCTGGATGAAGACTTCTGCCCATCTGGAGGACCACTTCTTGGATGAAGACTTCTCCCGGCTTCGTTGAGGACTTCTTGCTGCTTCTCTGAGAACTTCTCCTGGCTTCGTTGAGGATGGATGTCGGATCTTCAAAACTGTAATTGGTAGTTTAGTTTAGGCTAGGGTTTTTTTTATTTTGGGGGGACTTCTTTATTTTGATAGGGCTATTAGATTTGGTATAATTAGTTTAAATATCTTGTAATTTGTTTTTTATTTTGTGTAATTTAGTGGTTTTTTTTGTAATTTAGGTAATTGTATTTAATTTATTTAATTGTATTTAATTTAGGAAATTTATTTAATTGTAGTGTAGTGTTAGGTGTTAGTGTAACTTAGGTTAGGTTTTATTTTACAGGTCAATTTGTATTTATTTTAGCTAGGTAGTTATTAAATAGTTAATAACTGTTTAGTAACTATTCTACCTAGTTAAAATAAATACAAACTTACCTGTAAAATAAAAATAAAACCTAAGATAGCTACAATGTAACTATTAGTTATATTGTAGCTATCTTAGGGTTTATTTTACAGGTAAGTATTTAGTTTTAAATAGGAATTATTTAGTTATTAATAGTAGGTTTGATTTAGATTTATTTTAATTATATTTAAGTTAGGGGGTGTTAGGGTTAGACTTAGGTTTATGGGTTTATAATTTTAGTATATAGTGGCGGCGACGTTGGGGGTGGCAGATTAGGGGTTAATAAATGTAGATAGGTGGTGGCGATGTTAGGGACAGCAGATTAGGGGTTAATAATATTTAACTAGTGTTTGCAAGGTGGGAGTATGGCGGTTTAGGGGTTAATATGTGGCAAGCGTGGAGGCATCTGCAATAGACTGTCAGCGTCTCCCCATCGGGTTCCTTTGCCTAGTATTGTTCTTGCCAATGTGCGGTCCCCCACCAACAAGATGGATGAGCTAAAATTAAGGATCTCCGCATGCAAAAACATCAGAGACAGTAATATACTACTTTCACTGAAACATGGTTAAACGATTATATTCCAAACAATGTAATTAAACTTGAGGGTCATGATATCTTCAGAGCAAATAGGAATAGTATTGAATCCGGAAAGTCCAAAGGTGGTGGGCTATGTATTTATATAAATCACCATTGGTGCACTAATTCTACAATCATTGAAAGCTACTGCTCAGTTAACTCGGAATATTTGATGGTAAAGTGCAGGCCCTTTTATTTACCTAGGGAATTTACTTCTGTTATTATCATGGCAGTATATATTCCACCTGATGCTAATGCAAAAACTGCAATTAAAGAATTACAAAAAATGATAAATAAGCAACAAATTGCTCAACCGGATGGAGCTTACATTGTAGCAGGAGATTTTAATCACTCTAATTTAAAAACTGCATTACCAAAATTTTATCAGAATGTTACTTGTGCTACAAGAGAGAACAAAATACTAGATCATGTTTACACAAATGTTTTTGATGCCTATAAAGCACTACCTCTTCCTCATCTGGGTAAATCTGACCACTTCGCACTGTTTTTATACCCCAGGTATTCTCCTCTCATTAAATGTGAAAAATCTTCCGTAAGAACTGTCAAAGTCTGGCCTGAGGATGCGACCTTAAAACTTCAAGCACAGTTACAATCTACTGACTGGTCTACATTTGTTGTAAGAGGTAAGAGTGACTCCCAAACTGATCTAGACTTGTATGCATCTTCTGTTTTGGATCATATTCACTCTTGTGTTAGTAATGAAACCACTTATAAGAGGATTAAAACCTTTCCTAACCAAAAACCCTGGATGAACAAAGAGGTTCGCCTCTTACTGCAAACCCGTAACATTGCATTTAGAACTGGCAACGCTGAGGCTTATAGTTTAGCACAATCTAATCTAAAGAAAGGAATAAAAAGAGATAAATTTGATCTGAAAACACGTATAGAGGAGCACTTTAATAACAATTCTGACTCTAGAAGTATGTGGCGAGGAATACAGGCCATTACTGATTATAAATCCACAAACATAGTCCCCACAATTAATGATGTTTCCTTTCTGGATGAACTTAATCACTTCTATGCTCGCTTTGATCGTGATAATAAAGAATCAATCACTAAATTCATGCATTCACCAGATGAATTGCCTCTGAACTTTTCTGTTGCTGAAGTGTATCAGGTTCTCTCTAGGGTAGATGTGCACAAAGCAGCCGGTCCTGATGATATCCCTGGCCATGTGTTAAGATCTTGTGCTGGAGTACTGGCTACAGTAATCACTGATATTTTTAACTTGTCTTTGGCTCAAACAACTGTTCCTACATGTTTTAAGGAAACCACCATCATTCCTGTGCTTAAACAATCTGCAGCAGTATGTCTAAATGACTTCCACCCCATTGCACTTACTTCAGCCTTCATGAAATGTTTGAGAGGCTGGTCATGGCATATCTTAAAACCTGCCTACCACCTACATTGGATCCTAACCAATATGCTTATCATCAGAACAGGTCAACAGAAGATGCTATCTCGTCAGCGTTGCATTTTGCCCTCACTCATTTAGATCACAATAACACCTATGTTAGAATGCTGTTTATTGATTTTAGTTCTGCATTTAACACAGTTATTCCCATTAAATTGGCTGCCAAACTCCATGATCTTGGCATTAATACTTCATCATGCAACTGGATCCTGGACTTCTTGACAAATAGACCTCAATCTGTAAAAATTGGTAATCATATTTCGTCTATTTTGACCCTTAACACTGGTGTTTCACAAGGGTGTGTATTGAGTCCATTGTTATACTCCCTCTTCACTCATGACTGTTTGCCTAAGTATGAATCCAATAATATCATCAAGTTTGCTGATGATACTACTGTGATAGGCCAGATCAGTAACAACGACGAATCAGCTTATAGAGAGGAAATAATGCATCTGGTTACATGGTGTGCTGAGAATAACTTGGATTTAAATATTAAAAAAAACTAAGGAAATCATTATTGATTTTAGGAAATCCAATCGCTGTTTACATCTGCCCATTTATATAAATGGAACTGAGGTTGAACGTGTATCAAGTTTTACATTTTTGGGCATACATATCACTGAAGATTTGACTTGGTCTTTGAATACCTCAATTTTAGTGAAAAAAGCCCAACAACGTCTCTATTTCTTAAGATCACTGATAAAAGTTAATTTATATACTCAGATTTTAGTTAATTTTTATCGTTGCACTATTGAGAGTATTCTTACAAACTGCATTACAGTATGGTATGGAAACTGTACTAATTCTGATCGTAAAGCTCTGCAACTTGTAGTTAAAACCGCCCAGTATATCATAGGTGTTCAGCTACCTTTTATCGAAGATCTTCAAAGCAGACGCAGCCTTTTAAAGGCCTATCGAATTACCCAAGATCCTTTTCATGCTAGCAATAGAATATTTGCCCTTTTACCATCTGGGAGACATTATAGGAGCTTAAAAGGCAAATCTGCTAGGTTTCGGAATAGCTTTTTTCCAAGAGCCATTACCTTGCTAAATAATAATTTTTAAAAATCCTCTCTTATGCTCATATTTATTTTAACTTTTTTATCTTCTTATTCTTTTAATCTTTTACGATTGGATTTCTTATTTTATAACAGAGAAAGTGCTAAATTGATGGTTTTAACCTAATCTAATTGATTATCCTGTTAATGGTCATTTTCACTTCACCTTTATTATATATATAACTCACATCACACACATAATGTAAAATTACACATGTGATTTATATAACACACACAATTCACATTATATACATAACGCAAACATATACATGTGTGATTAAGATGAGCAACTTTTTATATTGTATTTTGTACACATATATATATTCCATTGTATGGAATTAATTTTTTGCACTTGCACTTTATTACACTTGCATTTTGTGTTTATTTCTGTGGTATAGAAACTTTTTGCACAAGTCACTTGATCTTTTTTGTCTGCTAGATTTACCATTATAGTACTATCTGTGTATGGGATTGGTTAGCTATTCAATTACAATTTCGTTGTCTCTGTTTTTTACTCTGTACAATGACAATAAACTAATCTAATCTAATCTAATATGTTTATTATAGTGGCGGCAATGTGAGGCTTAACGCTGCTTTTTTACTCATAACGCAAGACTCGTAATCTAGCCGTATGGTTTTTATAAAAATGTTTATTTTAAGTTGGAGGATTAAATGTATTATTAAAATATGTTATAGGGGGGAAAATTTGTTTAGCTTTTATAACTATTCATTGAATCCTAATCCTAACAAATACAACTTTAAAAACAGTATAAAGTTTGCCTCTACTTGCAAAACTACACTCTGGAAGAAGTCCAAATAGATTTCTAGAAAAAATTAAAATATGTCTGGCTTCTAGCAGTAGAAAAATCCCTCATTATATTTAGTTTTAAAAATTGCTCCTAAGAACACCTAAAACACCATTATATAATCTGTACAAAATATAGAGCTTCAAGAGAGATATTAGCTTGGTTTTCTTGAAATAAAAAAAAATAATAATACAAAAGAATTATAGGAAATTTCACCTAGTTATTATGCAAAATCACTTTCTAAAATTATAAATATTTTTTCACAGTATATACTTAAAGTCTCCTGCAAACAACAACAAAAACAAATAAAAATCATTTGCTGACAATCCCAGTTTTTAGATAAATTCGGGTATATTGAGTACAATCTTGTGGGAGTTAAATACTATCTCAGCAATGCTTTACAATTAAGTTCAAGCATTTTCAGAGAAGTAGAAGATTTTTTGGTGTGTATGAATTCTTTTCCCCCAATTGTCTATATCTATGGTGAGACCCAACTCTTTCTGCCATCTGCTATAAGTGCGGAGCTGGGAGGCCTGGTTTGCTTGTAATAATTTCCTAGAAATTGATAAATAGTCTCATTTCTGGCACACAGCTGTTCATAAGGAGACAGGTGTCTTAAATAGTCTACTTTGTCAGGTGAGGTAAGTATAAGGTGAGAGAGTTGGTGGTATTTCAACCAGTTAGAATAATTACCCATAGCAACCCCTTTAATTTCTTCTCTAGTTTTGAGTTTACCATTGTTAATGAAATTTATAAGGGGTGTTGTAAATCTTCATTCAGTCATTCAGTCAGTCTCTGTTGCCCTTTATCCAAACCCCCTATCAACTCTGCATTCATAGGAATGGGAAAGAGTGGTGATCCTATACCCATTATATGGGGTCTGTGTGAAATTATCCCATTCCAGGACTCAAAGATATGTTTGTGTACATCTAATCTATAACATAGAGGTGGTCTCAGATTTTTTGATGTCCAGCACAGTGCTCCAACTCTGGGTTCCTACATGATATGGGAATCAAGAGCTACCCATGCCTTGTAATTTTCTGCTCCATGCCAGTGTAGCACCCTCTGTAGTGTGACAGCCTCTACTTAATCTAAAATGCATGGTACTCCCAACCCTCCATTCACAAGCGATCTGTACATGTTATCTTTATTTATCCTCGGTTTACTTTGACCTCATATGAAAGTATTAATCAATTTTTGTAGTCTGTCTGTGTACAATCTTGGAAGGGGTAGAGGAAGCGTCTAAGATGTTAAGTATTCTAGGCAGGTTGGTCATTTTGGTACATTGAATACTACCCCACCATGAAACTGGTTTACTCACCCAAGTATAAAAGTCTTGTTGTGTGGCTTGTAGGAGGGATGTATAATTATTTTCAAATAAGGTGTTTGTGTTTGAGGAAATATGAATACCTAAATACTTTAAGGTTTCTGTTTGTAATTTTAATGGACAGATGGAAGCTAGTGACTGGAAGGTTTGATGTTAAAGATTGACATTGAGGATCTCCGATTTAAGGGGGTTTACTAAAAAGTTTGAGAATTGACAAAATGTTGACATTTCTTTCATGATTTCTGGCACTGATTGGGAAGTGTACGTCATCTGTGTACAATGCTATTTTGAAATTATGTGGTCCTATTTCTATTCCTTTAATATTTTGGTTCAGCTTGACCTGTGCTGCAAATACTTCCATGGTTAATATAAATAATGTCAGAGACAATGGAAAACCTTGTCTCGTGCCGTTATTAATGTTGAATGCACTGGACAACAATCCATTCGCTTTAATTTTGGCTGTAGGATTCGTGTAAAGGCATAATATTCCCGAAAAGTTTTTGGTCCTTTACCTATTTCTACTAGTGTCTCCCTCAGAAATCGCCAATCTATCCGATCTAACGCCTTTACGGCATCGGTCGTGAGGAGTATGGTTGGTATTTTGTTATGTTTGGCATAACTCACCAGTGTTAGGGCTCTTATGGTATTGTCCCTAGCCTCTCTACGTGAAACAAAACCTACTTGATCTGTGTGGATTATGTTATTTAGTCTCTTGGCTTGTTTTTTTTAAGATTTTTACATCTGTGTTCAACAAGGAAATAGGGCGGTAGCTGCCTTGGTCAGTAGGAGGCTTATTGTGCTTAGGTATAACAGATATATGGGCTGTTAACATGTCCTTAGGTAATTCCTGGGAGTTGTCAATAGTAAGAAAGAGGGACTGAATGTGGGGTGCCAATATTTTCTTAAATTGTTTGTAATAAGCATTTGTGAAGCCGTCAGGACCAGGGCTTTTTTCTGAAGGTAGCTCTGCAATAGCCTTTAGTATCTCTTGGGTAGATATCGGGTATTCTAAATTATCCTTTTGAATCGGGTCTCATTTTGGAAGATTCTCTCCAGATAAATATTCATTCAATGGAGCCATATGTGTTTGTGAGGGGACAGAGTAAAGGTTATAAATTTTAGCCTAAAAGTCACCAAAATGGTTGGCTATTTCTCGGCTGTCTATAACGTATAAATCCTATATTCATATGCAGCTAAATACAGCATTATGAGCAATAGAAATGTATAAACTTATATTAACGCACTTTCAATAGCGCTGCCATTACAAGTTACAAAAAAAACCTTCTTGTGTTGTGTGATATGGTGTGTTAAGCTCCCTACCGCCCAAAAGCCAAGTCCTGACTTGACATGCTCGTGCACGTTTTCCCTTATAGACATCAATGGAGAAAAAGTGTAAGAAAAAAACTAACACCTGCGATTGCGGAATGGCGATCGCTATAACACAATCCCCATTGATGTCTATAGAGACAAGAAGGTTATGTAAAAACCTAACACCCTAACATAAACCCCTAGCCTAAATACCACTAATCCATACCCCCTCCCCGACATTGCAAAACTAAATAAAGATATTAACCCTTAATCCGCCGCCCCCGCATCGCCAACAATAAATAAAGTTATTAACCCCTAAACCGCTAAACACCCATATCGTAAATACTAAATTAAACCTATAAACCCCTAAACCACCTTCCCCTCACATTGCGGCAAAACTAAATTAAACTATTAACCCCTAAACCTAACACCGCTAACTTTAAACTAAAGTTACAATTTAACTACCTTCAAATAAATAAAAACTCACCTGTGAAATTAAAAACACCCCTAATCTAACGCTAAACTACCAATAGCCCTAGGGCATTGCCCTAAAGAAATCAGCTCTTTTTGGATAAAAAATAACAAAGTTCCCCCTAACAATACTAAAAAAAACCACCCACCCCCCAAAATAAAAATAACTAACTAAAAAAATCCTAAACTATCCATTGCCCCTAAAGGGGCATTTGCATGGGCATTGCCCTTAAAAGAGCAATCAGCTCTTTTGCGCCCATTAAAAAATAAAAAAAGCCCTAATGTAAAAAAAAAACACCCCAAAAAATAAAGAAAAACCTAACACTAACCCCGAAATAGGTACTCACTATTCCTGAAGTGGTCTTCTTCCAGGCGGCTCCATCTTCAATCTTCATCCCGTTGTCGCAGAACTATCTTCCATCTTCATCCAGGGGCCGCAGAGCTGATGTGGTGCGGAGGTGGAGCTGTTGGCGGCAGCGGTCATCCGGAATGTGGAGGATCATCTTCATGCGATCTCCGCCGCACACTGAAGATTGAATGGAAGTGTCAGGGTGCCAGGAATCAGACTGAGATGAGAAGTGCAAAAATAATCACACCTTTATTAATAGCAAAAAAATAATAAAAAGTCCACAAGTCAAATAACAAGTCAGGAATCAAAACCAGAGCTGCTAGTCAGACGAACTGAGTCAGGAGCCAAAGCAAGTAGTCAGACAAGCTGGAATCAGGAACAAGGAGAACAGCAGAGTCAGGAACAAGCCAGGGATCAGGAACCAGGAGGGACGTCAGACAGCCAGGTAATACACAGGAGCTCTCACAAACAGGTCTGAGACAACGCAAGGGCAAAGCATACTGAACAGAGGCCCTTTAAATAATAAGTGATGACATCACAATTCTGAGACTGCATCCTGTCTCACACGGATGATGTACACCAGTCTGGCCATAAAAGGAAGTGCAGGAAATGAGCAGCATCACACAGTATGCACCAGACAGCAAGAGAGGGGAATAAAATGGCTTCCAGCAGCACATGGCAAACAAAACAGGGAAAAAAACCCTGACAGTACCCTCCCCTCAACGACCCCTCCCCCGCGGGAGGACAAAAGGCTTATTGGGCAAACGGGCATGGAAGGCAAGGAGGAGGGTGGGAGCATGAACATCAGAGGAGGGAACCCATGGACGCTCCTCCGGATCGTAGCCCCTCCAGTTAACCAAATACTGTACATGGCCCCTGGACATACGAGAGTCAATAATGCTGCTGACCTCATACTCCTCAAGGTTGTCAACAAAGATAGGATGGGGACGAGGCAACACAGTGGTAAACCGATTACAAACCAATGGTTTCAAGAGAGAGACATGAAAAACATTGGAGATGCGCATTGCAGGAGGAAGGTCAAGAGCGTAGGCCACAGGATTGACCCGTCGGAGTATTCGAAAAGGACCAACATAACAGAGAGCCAGTTTATTGGAAGGCACATGAAGATTTAAGTTGCGGGAGGACAGCCAAACTCTCTCACCAACCTGGTAGGAAGGCGCTGGCAGACGCCTACAATCAGCATGGAACTTTTGGCGCTGCATAGAACGATGAAGGCAATCCTGAATCTGCACCCACGTGGAACGGAGTTGCCAGAGATGCTCCTCCAAAGCCAGAATACCCTGAGACATGAATGAATCAGGCAACAAGGATGGTTGAAACCCATAATTCTCCATGAACGGGGATAACTTGGAGGAAGCATTAATAGCACTATTACGAGCAAACCCTGCCCAAGGTAACAGTTCAGACCAATTACTGTGGTGATCTGAGACATAGCAACGGAGGAACTGTTCCAGAGCTTGATTAGACCATTCCGCAGCCCCATTTTATTGAGTGTGCTATGCCGAGGAGAAGGAAAGCTGAATCCCCATTTGAGCACAAAAGGAACACCAAACTTGCTACCCCGGTCCGACACTATCTCCTTGGGTTACCCATGTAAACGGAAGACCTCCCGGGCGAAAATTGAAGCAAGCTCCTGAGCGGTAGGCAACTTCTTCAAGTAAATGCAATGTGACATTTTAGAAAAACAGTCAATCACCATAAGGATAACAGTATTGCCATTGCAAACAGGGAGCTCGACAATGAAGTCCATGGAAAGATGTGTCCAAGGGTGCTTATCATTAGCAATAGGTTGAAGAAGACGTCAAGGAGTCTTATTCTGTGCACAAACTGAGCAGGAGGCAACATACGCAGCAACATCAGAACGAAGACCTGGCCACCAGACTTGTCGAGTGACAGGCCAAATCATTTGGTTCTTGCCTGGGTGACCTGCGGCTTTAGGATAGTGGTAAGTGTGCAAAAGTTTAGTTTGAAGATTCTCAGTAACAAAACACATACCACTAGGTTTCTCAGGAGGTGCATTGTGGTTTGTGCAGCCAGGATCTCCTCCCCCAAGGGAGAAGTCAAATTAGTACGTATGGTAGCCAAAATATGGTCAGGAGGTTTAACTGGAGTAGGTACAGACTCCTCCTTGGACAGAGGGGAAAATTGTTGAGAGAGGGCATCAGCCCTAACATTCTTACTACCAGGCAGGTAGGAGACCACATAATTAAACCGAGACAAAAATTGCGCCCATCTGGCCTGTCGGGGTGACAAACGTTTTGCTTCGGATACATAAGTTAAATTCTTGTGGTCAGTAAGAATGAGCACTGGCAAGCTAGTACTCTCGAGAAGATGCCTCCATTCCTTGAGTGCCAAAATTATGGCCAGTAATTCCCTGTCGCACATTTCATTATTGCACTCCACTGGAGACAATTTCTTAGAGAAGAAACCACATGGATGCAAGGAACCATCAGGCATAGGACGTTCAGACAAGAGGGCACCTACACCAGTCTCAGAAACATCGACCTCAAGAACGAAAGGCAGGACAGGGTTAGGATGAGCCAGAACTGGAGCGGCAGCAAATGCAGTCTTAAGACTATTAAAGGCCTTAATGGCAGTAGGTGACCAATGGAGTGGATCATTCTTTTTACGGTCATGTCTGTGATAGGTTTGACCAAGGAAGAAAAGTTTTTAATAAACTTTCTAAAGTAATTGGCAAACCCCAAAAAACGTTGAATAGACTGAAGACCAATTGGGTGAGGCCACTGCAGATAACTTGTCAGGATCCATAGAGAACCCTGCAATGGAGATTTCTCTAGTTTACAAAACAGGCCATTCTCACATAGTCTCTGAAGAACCCGTGTAACATCAGAACGATGAGCCTCGAGTGTGGGTGAGTGTATGAGGATGTCATCTAAGTACACCACAACACACTGTTGCAACATATCTAGTAGGACATCAATAATACATTCCTGGAAAATAGCAGGAGCATTACATAGGCCAAAGGGCATTACAAGATACTCATAATGCCCACTCCTGGTGTTGAATGCTGTTTTCCATTCGTGGCCCTCCTTGATCCTAACGAGATTGTACGCTCCTCTCAAATCAAGTTTAGTAAAGACCGTAGCTCCCTTGATACGGTCAAAGAGTTCTGTAATGAGCGGAATAGGGTAAGCATTCTTAATGGTAAGATGATTAAGACCCCTATAATCGATGCATGATCTTAACTCACCACCCTTTTTCTTCACAAAGAAGAAGACAGCCCCTGCAGGAGAGCAGGATTTGTGGATGACCCCCCACGACACAGCATCGGCAACATACTCCTCCATAGCACAATTCTCCGCAACAGACAGAGGGTAAACCCGTCCCCGAGGAGGAATGGCTCTGTGTTGCAGGTCTATGGCACAATCGTAAGACCAGTGAGGAGGGAATGTACCGGCACGCACCTTGTCAAAAACATCTAGGAACTCTCGGTACTCCTCTGGCAATTGAGATACCGAAGAGGTGCACAAGACTTTAACTGGTTTCCGAACACTAGTGGAAATACATTGCGGAGACCCCGACAAAATTTCGGACCTGCGCCAGTCGAGACTGGGATTGTGCTTTTGGAGCCAGGGATAAACCAGAACAACCGGAAAATGCAGATAGTTTGTCACCTGGAACTGGAGGGTTTCAAAATGTAGAGCCCAAACAGCCATGTATAACAGAGCAGTTTTGTAAGTAACGAGTGCGGGCTGAAGGGGCCTGCCATCAATGGCCTCAATAGCAAGCGGAATGGACCTAGGCAAAACAGGAATGGAGTGCTTTGATACAAAAGCACTGTCAATGAAATAGCCCGCAGCACCGGAGTCAACAAGAGCCTGGGTGACTATGGAGGAGTCCACCCAGGAAAGGACAACAGTGACCAAAGGTTTCTCCTTTAGCGGTTGAGCGTTTCCTGGCCGTGTAGGACAAGACTTCAAAAGGTAGCCTTGTAACCCACAATAGAGGCAGAGCCCCTCCCTCCTCCTAAAGGCCCTCTCCACCGCGGAGAGACACGTGAATCCGAACTGCATCGGCTCAGCAGTACCTGGTGACTCGGGACCAGGAGGCATGGGAGGAGAGAGAGGCATGGGTGGGAACGAACATGTAGGAGACAACGGAACAGGAGGCTTCCTCAACCATTCCTTGAAAGAGGGCCTCTCACTTAGTCTGATGTCAATTAGAATAAAAAAAGACACCAATGCTTCGAGATCTTCTGGTAATTCTCTGGTAGCAACTTCGTCTTTAATCGCATCAGAGAGCCCATGAAAGAAGGCGGCAGCAAGGACTTCATTGTTCCAACCTACCTCTGCGGCAAGTGTACGGAACTCAATGGCATACTGAGCAACAGATCTTGTACCTTGCTGAATGGACATGAGTCATTTAGCAGCAGAGGAAGAGCGAGCCGGAACATCAAATACCCTTCAAAAGGAGGCCACAAAATCAGGGCAATTTGAAATCAAAGGGTTTATTAGTCTCCCACAAGGGATTAGCCCAGGCAAGAGCTGTGTCAGAGAGTAACGAGATGAGAAATCCCACCTTAGCTCTGTCAGAGGGAAACGCCTGAGGTAACATCTCAAAGTAAATGCCCACTTGGTTCAAAAACCCTCTGCTCTGATTAGGATCGCCTCCATAACGCTGAGGTAGAGGTGCAGAACCGGACATGCTCCAGGTAGGACTAGGTGCAGCAGCGGAAACAGGAGCAGCCATAACTTGCGGGACACTTTGGTCCAAATGTGCAGTGCGAGTCAGCAGGGTTTACAGGGCTAGTGCAAATTGATCCAAGTGGTGATCCTGTTCATCCATCCTGGAAATTATGGCAGGTAAAGGTGGATTATTAGCACCATCATGATTCATGGCCCTTGCGTAATGTCAGGGTGCCAGGAATCAGACTGAGACGAGAAGTGCAAAAATAATCACACCTTTATTAAAAGCAAAAAATAATAAAAAGTCCACAAGTCAAATAACAAGCTAGGAATCAAAACCAGAGCTGGTAGTCAGACGAGCCGAGTCAGGAGCCAAAGCAAGTAGTCAGACGAGCCAGAATCAGGAACAAGGAAAACAGCAGAGTCAGGAACAAGCCAGAGATCAGGAACCAGGAGGGACATCAGACAGCTAGGTAATACACAGGAGCTCTCACAAACAGGTCTGAGACAACGCAAGGGCAAAGCATACTGAACAGAGGCCCTTTAAATAATAAGTGATGACATCACAATTCTGAGACTGCATCCTGTCTCACATGGATGATGTACACCAGTCTGGCCATAAAAGGTAGTGCAGGAAATTAGCAGCATCACACAGTATGCATCAGACAGCAAGAGAGGTGAGTAAAATGGCTGCCAGCATCACATGGCAAAAAAAACAGGGAAAAAACCCTGACAGGAAGGTACCCGTTTTATATTGGGTACCTTGCATTCCAGGATGAGAGCTGCTAAAATCCTTTTGGCTGATTTTAACAGTTGTGTTAGGATTTTTTAATTTTGTAATTTAGGTTTTTTATTCTTGGAATATTTTATTTTGTTGAAATAGTAATGTTAGGTTTATTTATAGTTTAAGCTTAGTTTTTTTTATTACACAGGTAAGTTTTTATTTATTTTAAGGTAGTTATATTATAACTTTAATTTAAAGGTAGCGGGTGTTAGGTTTAGGGGATAATAGTTTAATTTAGTTTGTCGCGATGTAGGGGGCGACAGTTTAGGGGTTAATAGGTTTAGTTTAATTTGTGTTGTGGGGGGTCGGTGGTTTAGGGGTTAATAGGTTTATTTTAGTAGTAGCGATGTGGGGGCAGAGGTTCAGGGGTTAATAGGTGTATTTAGTGTTGGCGATGCTGGGTGTGGCAGATTAGGGGTTAATACTTTAACTTAGTGTTGGCGATGTGGGTGGGTGGTGGATTAGGGGTTAATAGGTTTATTATAGTATTTGAGATGCGGGAGGGTGCCATTTTAAGGGTTAATATGTAGTTTATCGGTGTTAGTGTACTTTGTAATATTTTTGTTATGATTCTTGTGAAGCATATTTGTTTCACAAAATCCATAACTACTGGTCTTTGATAGCAGAATGGATCGTGTAATACAGGTGAGCTGAATATTCCACACTCAAAAGCCATTTTTTGAGTGTGGAATGGAGAGTTGCGGTATAGGCTAAAATGGTAGCGGTATAGCAGTACCGCCGCGACTTGTAAAACGGGTGAGCTGAATATTCCGCTCGCAAAGGTCAGTTTTTCAGTGGTATAGCTTTCCTGCAGCACTTGTAACCTAGGTCAAAATGACTGCTACCTGAAAGTATATTATATGTTTTCATAGACTAGCACAGCCTGAAAACTTGCAACAAATCAAAGGCCTATATAAGCATGACATATTTAAAATTAACAATTTAAAATATAAAATTCAACAGAAAGACTTCACCCTTACTTTTCAGGAAGACAAATGGTGTTCTCAGATATTAAAGAAAATTCTTCTTCTAAGTTTTTTTAGCCCAGTGACTAGCACAGCCTGTAGACTTGCAGCAAATCAAAGGACCTGTATAAGCATTACATTTTATATATATATATATATATATATATATATATATATATATATATATATATATATATATATATATAGAAAGGAAAATCCAAAGAGAGCACTCGCGCCGGTAGTGCTCGAACTGCCCCTGTGTGGCAGAGATACAAAAACAAAGTATTAGGTTATACTTATGTGATACAATATTAACATCATGATTACATATGTGACATATATGTTTATAATTGTGGGAATGTAATTCTATTGTGAATACCAGTGGATAAATAATATGATATTGAACTATTAGATTATTAAACTATTAAGGGCTAAAAATGCTGAGGGAGAGGAGGGGTGGCTACATAGTGGAAATTCACATGGGAAGGAAGGGAAAACATGTAATTCTATACAAGGTACATGGGGCCTGTAAATAGTGAGAATAATCCTAATCTAAAGGCCTAGATGAAAGTTGCTACAATACCTAGGGAATGGAGCCAAGGAAGAAGAAATGTATGTCCCAATATCGATTGCACTGAGTTCTACTCTATTAGAGAGTTACAAATAAGACTGACATATTATATTGACATGTAGACGTGGGGGGAGGAACTAAAAGCTAGGAATCAATTAATTATAGGTAGCAATGCCAGTCTAAGTGGGTGTTTAATCCCCTTGGGACCAGAGTCCCCAATTCATAAGTCCACCTGGCTTCCAACTGCAGTAGTTGTTTACCCCTGTCTCCCTCTCTGGTGGTAGGGGGAACATGATCAATCAGGGTGTGTTTGAGGTCCTTGACTGTGTGGCCGGCTTGGAGGAAATGACGTGCAACGGGTTGCTCTGAGGTTCTTTTATCTAGGGCTGTTCTTATTGATGATCTATGGTTGGCCATCCTGGTGCAGAGGTCATCTGTGTTTTTTTCCTATGTAAAACAATCCACAGATGCAGTGTAATAGATAGACCACATGTGTGGTAGTACATGTCATCCGATGTCTATGGAAGAACTTCTTCTTTTTATATGGATGTGAGAAGTAAGGACCTGTGATTAGTGCACTACAGGTGGTGCAACCCAAGCACCTGAAGCAGACAGTTTTTTTAGTCTGTAGCCAAGGTGTCTGCTTGTAACTTTGAGTGGGGTCTGTATGGACCAATCGGTCTCGTAAGGATCTTGCTCTTTTGAAGCCCACTCTAGGCGGGGAAAAGTTTTGGAATGGTAATGATGGATCCGTTGAGATTATTTGCCAATTTTTTCTCAGACTGGCTGCTAAGCCCTGCTTGTCATGAGTGTAAGTGGTAGTAACAGTGAGTCTGGGTTGTATATACCCATCAGTACTTGCATGTGCTTGCTCTTGTTCTGTACTATTCAGTTTCTCTACTGGGTATCCCCTCTGTTTGAATCTGTTTTTCATCTCTTCCAGTTGTATGCTCGTATTTATTTCCTCTGAGTTGTTCCTTAAAACTCGTTGCAATTGGGATTTAGGCAGTGCCTTCTTAAGAGCCGGGGAAGGCAACTGGTGAAGTGAAGTAGAGAATTTCTGTCTGTCTCCTTCTTGTATAGGTTAGACTGTATTTTTCCTTGTCCCTTGTATAAATGCAGATCAAGGAAGTCTATAGCTTCTGTGCTGTAGTTCATTTTGAACTTGATGTCCAAATAGGTTTGATTTAGGTGTTGAAACCATATCTGTAGTTCCTCATCTGTGCCATGCCATATTAGAATCAAATCGTAATGTTTAAACAGTTTGATTCTTGAAACCTGAAAAAGTGTGGTGTAGTTGGTCTCAAACTCAGCCATAAATAAATTGGAGCAAGACTTCCAAGATTAGCAGTAGCATTCACTAGTGCGGATAGATGCAAAAGGGAAGGTTTATGGTTAAAACGTCCATTTTATTTGTCACATAATAAAAAAACACTTAGGGCACAGCCCACAGGCACTAACAGCTGACATTTTTCATGCCCGCAGGCATTTCTTTAGAGCTAAATAACAAATTAACCTACATCTCAATTTAAATGCAAGGTAGCCAATCAAAGCATATGACAAATTGATACGTCATTTCCATGTATACATTCATTAGACATATAGCTACTCATCCCCATCTTTAAGTATTTACCAAAAATTCACAAATCGATTGACAATCCTCCAGGGCGTCCAATAATATCGGCTATTGGGTCCCTGGGAAAGAAATTAGGGGAATGGGTGGACACACTGTGGTACAGTCCCTTCCGGGTTTTCTAAAAGATACAAAACATCTGCTTAAATTGTTGGATGGTTATGAGTGGGGGGACAATTATATGTTTGTGACTGTGGATGCAGTGTCCCTCTACTCATGCATACTGCACAATTTGGGTATTGCAGCCACCAAAAAGATGTTGGTTAAGTATTCTACATATGATGAAGCTCTTATCTCATTTATACTTGAGGCCATAAATGAGGACATACATTTTCTCTTAGGTCACAATTACTTTATATTCAATGGGGAATTTTACATACAGAAAAGAGGAACAGTGATGGGGGCAAAATTTGCCCCCTCGTATGCAAACCTCTATTTAGCCAGTTTTGAAGATGAAGTTTTGTTCAGTAATCAAAATGTGCACAGACAACATATAAAATTTTACACTCGTTTCATAGACACATCTAAATGATAATGAAGGGAATTTAAGATTTACTTTTAATTATTCCAGGGATTTCATCCCATATCTGGATGTTAAATTGAGCCATGATGATGACAGCATTGTATCAGAAGTATACAGGAAGGAGATTACTGGAAATACCAATCCTAATAGTGAAAGTCATTGCATTTACTTTCACTATTATATATTTAAATGTGAAGTGGTCCATGAGTACAAATTGTATGATATATAATTGTGTGACATGTTTTTAAACACTTGCAGCATATATAATTACACAACTTGCATTGTTCTTTTATACAGCATTTTTTGCATTTCAATTAGATTAAATTAAATGCTGCAGGTAATTGTAACCTGTCATCTAATAATAATAATAATAATAATAATAACAATAATGTATATCCATAATACAAATTATTTTTCTATTTACCAATTAAGAATGTGATTCTGTACTTCACATCATAGTAGGTATCGGCTTACTAGTGCAATATCTCTTTAAGAATCGTTATTCTCTCTTTTTTTTCCTTTTTTTATTTATTATTTGCAGAGTACACTGTTAGATTAATTCTCTGTATTCCGATACATATTGTGTACTCAAGTTTTTTGGGCTTTGTATTGTCATATGCATGGTGAATATTATGTTGTTAAAGAAAAGAAAATATTATGTTGCAAATATATTAGACTCATAGAGAGGTTATGCATTAATTATTAAATAGCAAATTTGAGTGTCGAGTTTAGCTTTGCCAGCATTACAATGTATTTTAAAGTAAGATTTAGTTTTGAGTAGCTATATGTCTAATGAATGTATACATGTAAATGACGTATCAATTTGTCATATGTTTTGATTGGCTACCATGCATTTAAATTGAGATGTAGGTTAATCTGTTATTTAGCTCTGATGAAATGCCTGCGGGCATGAAACGCGTCAGTTGTTAGTGCCTGTGTGCTGTGTGCTAAGTGTTTTTTTATTATGTGACAAATAAAATGGATGTTTTAACCATAAACCTTCCCTTTTGCATCTATCTGCACTAGTGAATGCTACTGCTAATCTTGGAAGTCTTGCTTAAATTTAATTGTGGGCGTGAAGGAGATCCCTTGCAGCTTCATTCACTTTGACGGCATCAGTGTGTTTCGCAGCCGTTTGCCAGAGAGGAAAATGGATACCTTGGAGCCCTTTCTGGATCTTACCTGCATGGCGGACCTCCGGTGAGACGTGTATGAACACGGATGGATGTGTGGATCCGGTAAGGTAGATATTCCACAACAGTGTGTTACATTGTGAATGATAATCTCTTGGTTTACCTGGATATATACAGTATATAACGTTTCCTTCACATGCATATTATATAAGGGATTGTTTGTTCTTAATACTCCCCTGAACAGGATCATGTGTCATTGTTATCAGTATTAACTGATGAGACTTTGGAGGAGTTTTATATGAACTTTCTTTACGTAACTTCATGATATGTTTGTTTCAATTCCTGTGTATATATGCATAAATAAATTGGCATAAGATGGGGCCACATTGGACCCCATCACTGTGCCCATGAGTTGCAAGTATAGTTGTTTCTCAAACTTGAAGTAGTTGGTAGTCAGGCAGAAATCTAACAGTGTCAGTAATACTTCTGTCTGTGGACCCACATAGGGGTATCTTTGTAATTGTTTCTCGACTACTCTGAGTCCCTGTTGATGAGGGATGACTGTGTAAAGACTTGTGATGTCTAAGGTGACAAGGATGTCTTTGTCTTCTAGTGGTTCAAGTCCTTTTAATATGGAGAGGAGCATATTGGAATCCAGTAAGAAGGTATCCATTCGTTTAACCAGTGGCTGTAGGTGTGAATCTACAAATTTGGCTAATGGTTGATGTATTGACTGTATGGCTGACACTGTTGGTTTTCCTTGGTGTCGGTCGAGCCTTTTGTGGATCTTTGGTACAGTATAAAATATTGGTATTCTGGGATGAGGTGTGTTTAGATATCCCAGCTCCTGTTTTGTAATATAGCCATTATTGAGGGTCTGTTCCAGGTACCTGTCAATCTTTGCTTTGAAGATACCCATGGGGTCTCTAGGTAACCTACAGTAGGTCTCTGGGTCATCCAGTTGGGATAGGGCCTCTTCTCTATAGTCCTTGTAATTTTGTAGAATTATGGCTCCTCCCTTGTCTGCTTCTCGGATTATAATGGTGGGATCTTGTGCCAGACTTTTAATTGCTTCCCATTCCTTTTTGAATAAGTTATTGTACCCAATAGTTCTTTGTTGTTAATTTGTTCTTTCATGTCTGCTTGGGTTAAACAATGATAGGTACGGATGATTGCGTTGTTACCTGGAGGGTCAAAGGTCGATTTGTTCTTAAATCCTATTGGGACCTTGATTGACTTCATCTGTTTTTCCAAAGTGTTCCCTTAGTTTTAATTGTCTCTGGAATTTCTGAAGCTCAATATGGAGTCCAAATTCATCTGAATTGCACGTCGGAATGAAAGTCAGACCTTTGTTAAGTACTTTCTCCTCCATAGTTGTGAGCATCCTATCACTGAGATTGACCACTATGCTTGTTTCTGGGAGTTGGGCAGTCGTGAAGGCTTGCGTCTTGTACCCACCCCTTTTTTAATGGGTGGTTACGGCAGTACTAGTGAATGGTTCTGTACTAGGCATAGTATTAGTAGGTTCCTCTTCTGAGCTAGAGCCCGAGGTGTCCACTGTCTGTAGGTTAGCTGGTTTTCTAAATTGGGAATTCTCTTTGTCGATCCTGTTGGGACAGTTGCTATATATATATATATATATATATATATATATATATATGCGTCTGTCCCTTTAGTTGTTAGTGACTACTTCAAGATTCGTATTTTTGAATTGCATCAAATCTGTTTCATGTTGGTTAAGCTGTGTTTGTAATTTCTCCAGCCAATTTTCTTGCCTGTCCTGTTGAATAGTCCCCAGGTTTAATTGCTCATATTGCTGTATCTTGTTTTTTGTTTGCCGCAATAGTATGCTGACTTCTTGGATAACCAGAAGTATGAGATTGAGTGAGCATTTATTTAATATGCTACACCACCTCTCGCAGAAGGCTGGGTTGTAGTGTCCTATGGTGGGGGTATTTCTAATGCGAAATCCATGGGGTATATAACTCTTCCTGTGGTAAGTAGGTACCATGCAGTTCCAGATCTTTTTGTCGTTTTTTTATTTCAAGAGGTGGTTGTATACATAAGCCGGTTTGTTAGGTATGGGTGCAATGGTCAGTGCATCAAATAAAATGGATGCTGCATTCTCATCTGTATAGTGAAAGGTAGTCACTCCTTGTATAACCTCCGTGGCCACAGAGGCTGTTGTATTTGCCACTGTAACATGCTCCTGTTCTCCCTGAGACATGTTAAAAACAATCCCAGTGTCCTTATGTTAATAAAATGTACTGTCCAGGTATCGTCCGTAATACGATGTCAAATAGTGCAGGGTGTTGAAGTAAGCAATATAATATCAAAAGGTAAATACCAGCACTCACTGATGCAATCTATGTAGTCGGGGTGCTGCCCAGAATTATGTAGAAAGGAAAATCCAAAGATAGCACTCGCCATGAAAACAAAAGTGTTTAATATGAGAGTTAACGTTTTCGGGAAACAGCCCCCATCCTCAGACTCCTGTGAAAAAACAACTACAAGTGTACATTATGCTTGCTGAACCGTGTCTTATATGACCAACGGACAGTCCTTACTCCACAGGCCCCCACTCTGCCGCCCGGAAGGCGTCACTACGTCATCATGTCAGCGCCGGTAGCGCTCGAACTGCCCCTGTGTGGCAGAGATACAAAAACAAAGTATTAGGTGATACTTATGTGATACAATTTTAACATCATGATTACATAAGTGACATAAATGTGTTTCTATTGTGAATACCAGTGGATAAATAATATATTACTGAACTATTAGATTATTAAACTATTAAGGGCTAAAAATGCTGAGGGAGAGGAGGGGCGGCTACATAGTGGAAATTTGCATGGGAAGGAAGGGAAAAAATGTAAGGCTGTACAAGGTACATGGGCCCTGTAAATAGTGAGAATAATCCTAATCAAAAGGCCAAGATGAAAGTTGCCACACCAACTAGGGAATGGAGCCAATGAAGAATAATTTTATGTTCCAATATTGATTGGACTGCGTTCTACTCTATTAGAGAGTTACAAATTAGAGTAACATATTATATTGACATGTAGAAGTAAATTAGGGGGGAAAGAACTACTAGCTAGGAATCAATTAATTATAGGTAGCAATGCCAGTTTAAGTGGGTGTTTAGTCCCCTTGGGACCAGAGTCTCCAATTCATAAGTCCACCTATGATCTATGGTTGGCCATCCTGGTGCGGAGGTCATCTGTGGTTTTTCCTACGTAAAACAATCCATAGATGCAGTGTAATAGATTGACCGCCTGTGGGGTAGTACATGTCATCCAATGTCTATGGAAGTACTTCTTTTTATATGGATGTGAGAAGTAAATATCTGTGATTAGTGCACTACAGGTGGTGCAACCCAATCACCTCAAGCAGCCAGTTTTTTTAGTCTGTAGCCAGGATATCTGCTCATAACTTTGAGTGGGGTCTGTATGGCCCAATCAGTCTTATAAGGATCTTGCTCTTTTGAAGCCCACTCTAGTGGGGGGGGGGGGGGGGGCAAAGTTTTAGAATGGTAATGATGGATCCGGTGTGATTATTTGCCAATTTTTTCTCAGACTGGCTGCTAAGCCATATTCTTCATCTCTTCCAGTTGCCTGCTCCTATTTTTTCCCTTGGAGTTGTTCCTTAATACTCGTTGCAATTGGGATTTAGGCAGTGCCTTCTTAAGAGCCGGGGGATGGCAACTGGTGAAGTGAAGTAGAGAATTTCAGTCTGTCTCCTTCTTGTATAGGGTAGACTGTATTTTTCCTTGTCTCTTGAGTCAGGTTAGGTAAAGTCCAGAAGAAGACCCAAATGCTAGGGCGAACTAAAACAACACTCTTGCACTTTGAGTTTAATCCAGGACGTGACCCCACGACAACTTCTATAAAAAAAGGTACTCACAATATGGAGCAGTGTTGGTCTCTGGAAAAAGGAATGGAAATCTTGATAGCAGCCGGATAAACTTCAGATTAGGGAACTATAATCAGGTAGTTCAGGAATAGTCCTCCACAGAACCAGAGTTGCAGGGTAAGACAACTTATTTTCAGACAGAAGGAGGGTTAAACAATAAACAGTTAATAATGCAGGAGTAGGTAACTTGAAATCAAGCAATTTGAGGGTTAAGCTCAATGTAGTCAGTGATGCAGAGTCTGGCAACAGGTAATCAGGCAGCTCGAGGGTTAAGCACAGCGTAGTCAGTGATGTAGAATCTGGCAATAGGTAATCAGGCAGTTTGAGGGTTAAGCACAAGCGTGGTCAATAATGCAGAGTTTGGCAACTTGTTATCAGGCAGTTTGAGAGTTAAACACAGAATAGTCAGTAATGCAGAGTTTGGCAACAGGTTATCAGGCAGTTTGAGGGTTAAGCACAAGCGTGGTCAATAATGCAGAGTTTGGCAACTTGTTATCAGGCAGTTTGAGGGTTATACACAGTGTAGTCAGTAATGCAGAGTTTGGCAACAGGTTATCAGGCAGTTTGAGGGTTAAACACAGAGTAGTCAGTAATGCAGAGTTTGGCAACAGGTTTTCAGGCAGTTTGAGGGTTAAACACAGCGTAGTCAGTAATGCAGAGTTTGGCAACAGGTGATCAGGCAGTTTGAGGGTTAAGCACAAGAGTGGTAAGCCAAGCAAAGGTTCAGGAACAAACGGAATACTTTCAAAGATACAGAGTACTCACAACAGCCACGGAGTTAACAACAAACGGGCACCGGAGGAACAGGAAGAGCGGAATAAGAAGCCTAGTCCTGTCGTCAGCTGAAGGGGATGGCTCAGCAGAGTGAGACATTGCCAGGCAACCAGGCACGCGAGGTGAACCGCCAGAACTACCGGCGGCCAAGCGTGACAGTGCCCCCTCCTCAAGGACCCCTCCGGGGGACCCGACCAGGCCTGGCAGGATATTTCATGTGAAAAGACTTGACAAGAGCAGGAGCATGAACCAAGATTGTTCAGAGATAGGGTAACCCTTCCAATGGACCAGGTAGTGCAACCGATTGCCCCGTAGCTTGGAATCCAGAATCTGACTGACCTTGAACTCTGAAGTACCCTCTACGGAAAGTGGAGGAGGTGGTTTACTTTTGATGGAGTACCGGTTGCAGATGACTGGCTTGAGTAGGGATACATGAAACACAGGGTGGATCTTGAGGGTCTAGGTTAAGGCCAGGCGGTATGCTGAAGAACAAACTTTGGAAACAATTTGAAAAGGTCCTATGTACTTGGGACCCAATTTTGTACAAGGTTGTTTTAGACGTATGAATCTAGTGGATAAAAATACCCTGTCTCCAGTGCGAAGTAAAGGAGCCTTATACCTTCTGCGATCAGCATGTTTCTTGTGTTTTATGGAAGAAGAGAGTAAATTTTGACGAATACATTGCCAATGGTTACTGAGATTTTTTACAATGCGATCTGCTCCAGGAACTTTAGTAGAACTGGTAATCATAGGAAAAGTTCTAGGTTCAAAGCCATAAGCTGCCTTGAAGGGTGAGGTCTGTAAGGAGGAATTGTAGCGTGAGTTGTGAGCTAATTCCGCTAAAGGCAATAACTGAGACCAGTTGGAGTGGTGATGGTTTACATAGTGTCTGAGAAAAGATTCCAAGGATTGATTTACACGCTCGGTCTGTCCGTTGGATTGAGGATGATGTGCAGTAGAAAGAGATATGTTGATTCCGAAGTGCTTACAAAAAGACCTCCAAAATTTGGAGACGAATTGAACTCCATGATCAGACACAATGTCAGAGGGAAATCCATGTAATCGAGATATATGCAGAAAAAGAAGTTCAGAAAGTCTTCAAGCCGAAGGCAAACCAGGAAGAGGAATGAAATGAGCAGACTTGGAGAATCGATCCACCACCACTACCCAAATGGTTGTATTTCTAGCAGAAACAGGAAGATCCGTAACAAAGTCCATGGATAAATGGGGCCAAGGGTAATGAGGAACTGGAAGAGGGTGTAACAAAACAAACGGTAGATGAGTAGATTGTTTATTCAATGCACAAGAGCTACAAGTGGCAATGTAATCCTTAACATCCCTCCTCATGGTGGACCACCAAACATACTGCTTAAGTTTCCACACTGTATTGGTTACTCCAGGATGACCTGCTGATATGTTGTTGTGAGCACAACATAAAAGCTTAAGACGTAATTCTCTGGGTACATACAGGATACCAGAAGGAAGTTTGTAAGAGGATGGTACCTGGTTTTGAGCAGAACATAAAGCCTGTACTGGAAAAGAGGATACTTGAGACAAAACTCTTACTGGACATAGTATGGGTTCAGAATCCAGTGGAGTAGACTCTGAAGATTGAAATTGCCTGGATAATGCATCTGCCTTGGAATTCTTGGAACCAGGAACATAGGACAGTACAAAATTAAACCTGGAAAAGAACAAGGTCCACCAAGCCTGACGAGGATTGGGGCGTTTAGCTGTATGGAGGTATAGGAGATTCTTGTGGTCAGTCAGAATGAAAAATGGTTGACTAGTACCCTCCAACCAATGTCTCCACTCATCCAAAGCTAGTTTTATAGCCAAAAGTTCTTTATTGCCCACATCATAGTTTAACTCGGCAGGATTGAATTTTTTAGAAAAGAATGCCACCGGATGTATCTTGCTGGTAGACGGATTTTGTTGGGAGAGAACAGCTCCGGCAGCAATAGAGGAAGCATCCACCTCTAAGATAAACTGGAGATCAGGAACGGGATGACTGAGGAGAGGTGCAGAAGAAAATGCTGATTTCAGTGTTTCAAAAGCCTGTACTGCCGGATTAGACCAGTTCCTACAATCTTGTCCCTTCTTAGTGATAAAAGTGAGAGGAGACGTGATGTCAGCAAAGTTCTTTATAAACTTTCTATAGTAATTGTCAAAGTCAAGAAACCTCTGCAGGGATTTGAGGGTGGTTGGTCTGGGCCAGTCCTTGATAGCCGAAAGTTTAGCAGGATCCATCTCAAAACCAGATTCTGAAATAATGTAACCCAAGAGTACGCCTTCTATGGCGTTTAGCTTCTATTAACTTAATAGCTCCTACTTCCATGGGTTCTACAGACTCCGATGAATTGGAGTTATTATTAGAAAGACTTGGGGTTCGAATAGGAGGATGATAAGTAGACCTAGAAAAAGATCACCAATTCCTATCTCTCTCATGAAGACGTTCAGTATGCTGGGCGTCGAGATTAATACATAAATTGAAAAGATCCTCCAAGGAGTCAGGCAGCTCCCGAAATACAAGTTCATCCTTTAGGCGTTCGCAAAGTCCTTTGCGAAAGGCTGCCCGTAAGGCTCCATGGTTCCAATCAGTCTCTGCGGCTAAAGTCCTGAATTCAATAGCGTATTGAACTACAGAAAAGGATCCCTGTCTCAAATCCAACAACCCTGCCTCAGCAGCAGCAGATCCCCCGGGCTTGTCAAAAACAGAGGAAAAAATAGACACAAATAATTCCAAATCCTGAAGAAGAGGATAGTCTTTCTCCAAAAGAGGAGACACCCAGGCCAGAGCCTTACCCTTTATGAGGGAAATAATAAAGGTGATCTTGGAAGAAGAATTGACAAATACTTGAGGATTGTTTCTGAAGTGTAAACGACACTGATTAAGGAATCCACTGCATTCTTCCGTATTTCCGTCATACTTATCTGGAAGAGGGATTCTAGGTATATACTGTCCCACTGGCTGAGGCAGATTATTAACTCATCGGGGTTCATAACGTGGCCCATTTGTTATGTCAGGTTAGGTAAAGTCCAGAAGAGGACCCAAATGCTAGGGCGAACTAAAACAACACCCTTGCACTCTGAGTTTAATCCAGGACGTGACCCCACGATAACTTCTATAAAACAAGGTACTCACAATATGGAGCAGTGTTGGTCTGAGTCCTCTGGAAAGAGGAATGGAAATCTTGATAGCAGCTGGATAAACTTCAGATTAGGGAACTATAATCAGGTAGTTCAGGAATATTCCTCCACAGTACCAGAGTTGCAGGGTAAGACAACTTATTCTCAGACAGAAGGAGGTTACACAATAAACAGTTAATAATGCAGGAGTAGGTAACTTGAAATCAGGCAATTTGAGGGTTAAGCTCAATGTAGTCAGTGATGCAGAGTCTGGCAACAGGTAGTTTCCAATAGGTTATAATAGCAGCTACCAAACGGAGCAAGTGCAAGTGAAGAGAGGGGATCTGCCCATTCCCCAAAATGACATAAAGGAGCAACAATGTCCACAGCACTTAGAAACAATTTATAATTTTATTCCAAATCTTCAGACAAAGCGACGTTTCGAGTCCAGAGACTCTTACTCATGCTAATTACAATGTGTTACACTGCAGACTTTTAAAACTACAACATTTTCGCGCCAAACACTAAACATTGTGGCTTTGCTGCCATCTACTGGAAAATGTTGTACATTGCAGTGTCAAAAAATCTTTTAAAAACATTACATTTGCTATAACCATATTGTTACATTCTTACTATATGCACACTGAATGGATATTATTATTATTTTACACAATATGTCTTATGTGACAAAAACATATTTACACTTATAATGCATCCAGATAAGTATTTAATCCATACCTATAAAAATAGTCACAAAAATATTGACCAGTCATATTCCCTATTGAGGCCTTTTGGTGCCAAACTTTCTAACTCATATACCCAATACATTTCTCTCTGCTTGAGTAATTTTTCCCTACTAATCCCACTCCTTTGCTGTTTAATACTGTCAATTATTTGCCATCTTAGCTGGCAAATATGGTTGCCACATTTTAAGAAGTGGTTAGCTACTGGTGCTTCATAGTTTTTGCATCTTATAGTTGAACGATATTGACTAAGTCTATTGCGGGCCTTGCGGGTCATTTCCCCTATGTAAATTAGGGAACAGGGGCATTTGATGAGGTACACAATGAAAGTGGATTCACATGTAAAGAATTATTTTATCTCATACCTCTTGCCCTTTCTAGGGTGGAAGAAGTATTTACCCTTAATCATTGAATTACAACTTAAGCATCCTAAACATGGATAGCAACCTAGTTGCTTTTTGCTAAGGAAAGTCTGAGTATCTTTCTTTTTAGACCCTATATCAGTGCTATTTAATTGGTCCCTGAGATTTTTTACCCTCTTATATGCCATAAGGGGTGGGTTTTTAAACACATCCATATCTGTGTTGCATTCTTTAAGGATATGCCAGTGTTTTTTTCTTATTCGTGACACTTGCTCACTGTTAGGGTTATACTGAGTATCCAGAACCATCCTATCTGTATCTTTAATTTTATTTTTCTTGGTATCTCTCAAGTTAGCTAGCTGTTCATTAACTAATGTCTGTGGGTAACCTCTATTTACAAATTTTTGTTGCATTTCTTTAAATCGTTTGTCTTTAATATTGCTGTCACTGACTATTCTGTCTACCCTCAGTAGTTGGCTTTTAGGTAATGATTTTATTAGATTCTTGGGGTGGAAACTGTCGTAGCTTAACAATGTATTCATATTGGTTTCCTTTACATGCAAATCAAAGGTAAGCTTATTTCCATCTTTGCAAATCTTTGTATCTAAAAAAGAAACAGATTTTTCGCTATATACAATAGAAAATTCCAATCCCCTAACAGCTATATTAATCTCCTTCACAAACTCCAATAGGGACTCAACACTGCCCCACCATATGCCAAACAAGTCATCTATATAGCGCCACCATGTGGCCCCATATGTAATAAATTTTTCATTTTCATAGATGACTCTCTCCTCTTTTTCATTAATGAACAGGTTGGCATATGATGGGGCAGCATTGGTCCCCATTGCTCTACCTTTAATCTGGACATACCAATCATCTTGAAATATAAAATGGTTCCAGTACAAAATAAGCCTTAGCAAATCCTCAATGAATTCCACTTGCACTTCTGTATATCTTTGATTTATTCTAAGAACTTTTCTGATGACACCAATGCCTGTCTCATGTTTAATAGCCATATACAGGCTTTTAATGTCCATTGTATACAGCAAACATTTATCTGACTCTAGATATAGATCTTTTTCCTTGCTCAAAAAATCTCCTGTATCTTTCAAATATGAAGACATTTGTAACACCTCCGGTTGCAGTAGCCTTTCGAGAAATACAGAAATGTTAGTAAATATAGAATTAATACTAGAGACTATAGGCCTCCCAGGTGGTCTATTCATGTCTTTATGCACTTTTGGCACTGTGTAAAAAATAGGGTTTCTGGGTTCTTTATTAAATAAATATTCTTTTAGTTGTTTATCAATTAGTTTGTTGCTGGCAACAGGTTACCAGGCAGTTTGAGGGTTAAGCACAAGCGTGGTTAATAATGCAGAGTTTGGCAACTTGTTATCAGACAGTTTGAGAGTTAAACACAGCGTAGTCAGTAATGCAGAGTTTGGCAACAGGTTATCAGGCAGTTTGAGGGTTAAGCACAAGCGTGGTCAATAATGCAGAGTTTGGCAACTTGTTATCAGGCAGTTTGAGGGTTAAACACAGCGTTGTCAGTAATGCAGAGTTTGGCAACAGGTTATCAGGCAGTTTGAGGGTTAAACACAGCGTATTCAGTAATGCAGAGTTTGGCAACAGGTTTTCAGGCAGTTTGAGGGTTAAACACAGCGTAGTCAGTAATGCAGAGTTTGGCAACAGGTGATCAGGCAGTTTGAGGGTTAAGCACAAGAGTGGTAATCCAAGCAAAGATTCAGGAACAAACTGAATACTTTCAAAGATACACAACAGCCACGGAGTTAACAACAAACAGGCACCAAAGGAGCAGGAAGACCGGAAAAGAAGCCTAGTCCTGACGTCAGCTGAAGGGGACGGCTCAGCAGAGCGAGACGTTGCCAGGCAACCAGGCACACGAGGTGAACTGCCGGAACTCCCGGTGGCCAAGCGTGACACCTTGTAAAAATGCAGATCCAGGAAGTCTATAGCTTCTGTGCTGTAGTTCATTTTGAACTTGATGTCCAAAGAGGTTTGATTTAGGTGTTGAAACCATATCTGTAGTTCCCCCTCTGTGCCATGCCATATTAGTATCAAATCATCTATGTAACGTTTAAACAGTTTGATTCTTGAATCCTGAAAAATTGTGGTGTACTTGGTCTGAAATTTAGCCATAAATAAATTGGTATAGGATGGGGCCACATTGGACCCCATCACTGTGCCCATGAGTTGCAAGTATAGTTGTTATCAAACTTGAAGTAATTGGTACTCAGGCAGAAATCTAACAGTGTCAATAATACTTCTGTCATGGACCCACATAGGGGTATATTTGTAGTTGATGGGGGATGACTGTGTAAAGACTTGTGACATGTAAGGTGACAAGGATGTCTTTGTCTTCCAGTGGTTCAAGTCCTTTTAATATGGAGAGGAGCATATTGGAATCCACAAGGAAGGTATCCTTTCATTTAAACAGTGGCTGTAGGTGTGAATCTACATATTTGGCTAATGGTTGATTTATTGACTGTATGGCTGACACTATTGGTCTCCCCGTGGGGACCAAAAAAACCAGACTAAAAAAAACTGGCTGCTTCAGGTGCTTGGGTTTCCCCACCTGTAGTGCACTAATCACAGATCCTTACATCTAACATCCATATAAAAAGAAGAAGTACTTCCATATACATCGGATGACATGTACTACCACACGTGGTCTATCTATTACACTGCATCTGTGGATTGTTTTACGTAGTAAAAACCACAGATGACCTCCGCACCAGGATGGCCAACCATAGATCATCAATAAGAACAGCCCTGGATAAAGGAACCTCGGAGCAACCCGTTGCCCGTCATTTCCTCCAAGCCGGCCACACAGTCAAGGACCTCAAATACACCCTGATTGATCATGTTCCCCCTACCACCAGAGGGGGAGACAGGGGTAAATTACTCCCGCAGTTTGAAGCCAGGTGGACTTATGAATTGGGGACTCTGGTCCCAAGGAGACCAAACACCCACTTAGACTGGCATTGCTACCTATGATCAATTGATTCCTAGCTGGTAGTTCCTCCCCCCCTAATTCACTTCTACATGTCAATATAATATGTCACTCTAATTTGTAACTCGCTAATAGAGTAGAAATTCAGTCCAATCGATATTGGGACATAAATGTCTTCTTCCTTGGCTCCATTCCCTAGGTGTTGTGGCAACTTTCATCTTGGCCTTTATATTAGGATTATTCCCACTATTTACAGGCCACATGTACCTTGTACAGCCTTTCATTTTTTCCCTTCCTTCCCATGCAAATTTCCACTATGTAGCCGCCCCTCCTCTCCCTCAGCATTTTTAGCCCTTAATAGTTTAATAATCTAATAGTTCAATATTATATTATTTATCCACTGGTATTCACAATAGAAACACATTCCCACAATTATAAACATATATGTCAGATATGTAATCTAGATTGTAAATTCCCACGGGAATAGGGCCCTCAATTCCCCCTGTATTTTGTCTGTAAAATTTTGTTTTTTATCGTATTGTTTCTCCATTGTACTGTTATCCTTGTACCCATGGACAGTGCTGTGGAATCTGTTGGCGCTTTATAAATAACTAATAATAATAATAATGATGATGTTAATATTGTATCACATAAGTATCACCTAATACTTTATTTTTGTATCTCTGCCACACAGGGGAGGTTCGAACGCTACTGGCGCTGACGTGATGACGTAGTGATGCCTACGGCTACACTTCCGGATCCCTCCCGGTGCAACAGCGTGGAAGCCGGTGGCGTTAGGACTGTCCATTGGTCATATGAGACACGGTGTGGTAAGCATAATGTACACTTGTAGTTGTTTTTTCACAGGAGTCTGAGGACAGGGGTTGTTCCCCGAAAACGTTAACTCTCATATTAAACACTTTTGTTTTTACGGCGAGTGCTTTCTTTGGATTTTCCTTTCTACATACTTCTGGGCAGCACCCCGACTACATAGATTGCATCAGTGAGGTGCTGGTATTTACCTTTGGACATATATATTTATATATATATACACACACACACTTACTGTGAAAGATAGGAAAAAGTCAAACTTCAAAGTGTTGTCCGAGCAATTTCTAAGTTGTCTGGGACTAGTGGACCACTGGAAATTTCAAGTCCTGTGTATGCATGTGTGTGTGTGTGTATATACATATATACTGTATATATATATATATATATATATATATATATATATATAGTATATATAAATATATACAGTATATGGAGTATACATATATATATATATATATATATATATATATATATATATATATATATATATATATATATATATAACAGGTAAAGCTAGCACTCACAATCCAGTCCATATTATCCCAGGGTGTCTCCATAAAACTAAACATACATAGAAAAGAAGGAGCTATGATCAACCTTTGTTAAGTGAACATTTTTGGGGTATAACCCCCTTCTTCAGACATATAAAGGTACAATCAAGTGTGACTTAAACCATCCACCAACTTAAATAAAGAGCTGAAGCTGAACTCTGCATCCTTCCGGTCAGGTTGCTCCCCCTTCCACCGCAGATGATGTTATCAGGGCAGGTGGTTCAGATAACAGGCTATGTAATCTAAAAACAAAGTAACAAAATATCAATGTCACAAATATATATATATATATATATATATATATATATATATATATATGTGTATATATATATATATATATATATATATATATATCCCAAAAATAGCAATATACATTTGTTTAGATTAACCAGGTCAAAAAAGCAAGTAAAAAAAGACTGAAGAAAGATTTTTACACTTGCAGATCTTTGGAAATGTAGATTATGTATCCCTATATTGTGTAAAATTTTATCTTTTAATTACATAAATAAAAAATAAAATAAAATGCAACAATGTATCGTTCTGAAACACATTTATACTCATGCAAACCAAAAAAAGTGTTTTCAGTCATATACTCCCAAAAGGATTAAGCTCTATTAAGCTACATTACCATAGTTCTACAAGAGTAAAGCACTTTCTTCAGTCTTTTTTGACTTAGTTAATCTAAGTATTTGCTATAGTTGGCTACACCCCTCCACATATACATACAGTGTGCAGGTCACAAAAGATGCTGTAACTTATTATTGTACCCTCAACAGTTTTGTATTTCAATATACATATGTAACAGGTATCATACTGAAGTAACAGGAAACCAACATTGCAATACCCCTGAGTAGTGCTTACGATAGTGCATTGGTTGCTGTGGCAACCATAAACAAATAATGTACAGTGGGTATTGAAAAGAATCACCCCCCTTGAAAATATTCACATTTTGACACAGTTTTTGTTTATCCAGTTGTATTTACTCAGTGCAACTTATAACATCTAAGTGAAAGATATAACACCAACATGTCAGGCAAAAATAAAGACAATTCATAAACGGAATCATTGAGTTGGAAAAAGGATCACCCCCTTGTGTCAGTATTTTGTTGAACCACCTTTTGCTTTAATTACAGCCTTTAGTCTGTTAGGATATGTCTCTACTAACTTTGCATATCTAGACTGTGCAATATTTGCCCACTTTTCTTTGCAGAACTGCTCCAGTTCCGTTACATTTGATGGTGACCATTTGTGGACTGCAGTCTTCAAGTCATGCCACAGATATTCAATGGGGTTTAATTCTAGGCTCTGACTAGGCCATGCAAGGATATTCACCTTTTTCTCCATCAACCACTGTGCGGTCATTTTTGCTGTGTGCTTTGGGTCATTGTCATGTTGGAAGTTAAAACTTCTTCCCATTGACAACTTCCTGGCAGAGGGCAGCAGATTTTCTTCAAGAATTTGATGGTATTTTTCCCCATACATTATTCCTTCTATCCTGACAAGTGCTCCAGTACCTGCTGCAGAGAAAAAAAAAACATAACAGGATATTACCACCTCCATGCTTTACTGTAGGTATGATGTTATTTGGATGGTGATTGGATTTCCTCCAGACATATCATTTGGTGTTGAGGCCAAATAATTACATTTTAGTCTCTTCTGACAATAACACCTTTTTTCCATGTGGCCTCAGAATCTCCTAGGTGTGTTATGGCAAAGCTCAGTCGTGACTGCATGTGGCCTTTCTTAAAGAATGGCTTTTTTTCTTGCAACCCTCCCATACAAGCCACATTTGTGGAGAATTTGGGATATTGTGGTCACATGCACACAATGACCACTTTTTGTCATAAATTCCTGCAACTGCTTTAAAAGTTGCTGTGGGCCTCTTGGTAGCCTCTCTGACCAGTTTCCTCCTGGCTCTTTCATCCAGTTTGGAGTGAAGTCCTTATCCAAAGAGGGTCTGTGTTGTACCATATACCTTCCACTTCTTAGTAATAAACTTCACCGTGCTTCTAGGTATTGATAAAGCCTTTGATATCTTTCTTGTATCTATCTCCTAACTTGAACCTGTCCCCAACATTATCCCGGAGATCTTTTGACAGTGCCTTGCCACCCATAGTTTATTGTTTGCTTTAGATGCACTGCCAGAGACTGGGATGCTCCAGGAAAGCTCTTTTCATGCTGAGCTAATCAATATGCCCTCAGCTGATCACAGTTGAAGGTCAAATGGCTTTGTGTGTGCCGTTGAGAAGGTGATTAGCTACACCTGATTGAGTTTACAAGTAATTTTAGGAGGGGGTGATCCTTTTTCCAACTCAGTGATTCCGTTTTTGACATTGTCTTTATTTTTGCCTGACATGTTGGTGTTATATCTTTCACTTGGATGTTATAAGTTGCACTGAGTAATTACAACTGGATAAACAAAAAATGTGTCTGTCTTTATTTCAGGCTGCAAAGCAACAACATGTGATTATTTTCAAGGGGGTGCTTCTTTTCAATACCCACTGTAGCTCATATCAAAACCCAAAAGGTTACTTCATATCCTATATGCAAAAGAAATCTTCTTTTGATCCGATCAGCAATATTGCCAGTATACCACCTTTCTCAAGACTGATCTCATAGGATATGGATAGATCTATCCAACAACATCAGATTTTAACTTTTACCAACTTAAACAAGGATAGAGGCGGACATTTAAAAACCTAAGAGAGGACAATACTATCGTCTTTCTTAAAGCTGATAAAGGTGGGTCACTTGTTCTCCTTAAAGGGACACTGAACCAAAATTATTTATTTTGTGATTCAGATAGAGCATAACATTTTAAGCAACTTTCTAATTTACTCCTATTATCAAATTTTCTTCATTCTCTTGGTATCTTTATTTGAAATGCAAGAATGTAAGTTTAGATGCCGGACCATTTATTTTGAACAACCTGGGTTGTTCTTGCTGATTGGTGGATACATTCATCCAGCAATAAAAAGTGCTGTCAAGAGTACTGAACCAAAAAAAGCTTAGATGCCTTCTAAGAAGAAAAATTGATAATAGGAGTAAATTAGAAAGTTGCTTAAAATTACATGCTCTATCTGAATCACAAAAGAAAAAATTTGGGTTCAGTGTCCCTTTAATCATTTAAACTATAGATCTTAAATATTTTCTCAAATGTTGGATGGTTCTACCTATTGCTAACTGTCCAGGGACACCACAACCGTTTATAAGAAACAGATTGATACATATTTATCTTCTCTAAACACAGAAGCTTTTATTGATAAAAATAGTCTGGATTACCTGACAGTTACTTCCCCATGGTACAGCTCTCTTCTGGGAATTTTTCTCTCTGTATTTCAAAAATTCACAGCAGCAACCTCAGGAAAGGGGACCCTAACCAGCAGTCATGCAATGCATGCTTTTAAACAAACCAACATTTTTAAATATCTATCTATCTATCTATCTATATCTATATATATCTATATATATATAATGTGTTAGTATGTGTATATACACATATTAACAAATAAATATATAGGTTTATAAGCATATACATATATATCTACATTGCGGTCTATGGCCTCTATTTAACAAGGTCTGGCGGACCTGATCCGACAGTGCGGATCAGGTCCGCCAGACCGTATTCAGCATTGCACCAGCAGCTCACAAGAGCTGCTGGTGCAACGCCGCCCCCTGCAGACTCATGGCCAATCGGCCGCCAGCAGGGAGGTGTCAATCAACCCGATCGTACTTGATCGGGTTGAATTTCGGCGATGTCTGTCCACCTGCTCAGAGCTCCGTTCGGAGCTTGATAGATAGGCCCCAATGAGAGCACACAGTTCCCATAGACTGCAATGTAAAGGCACTTTTCAGTGCTGATTTTTCTCTAACACTCCACTCCCACCAACTTTAAAGCCCCAACACTGCCTAGTGTAGTTTTTTTTTAATTAAAAAAATGCTAGATTTTTTTTTATACAAAACTATAAAGCCCTCTATTTTGAGGTCATTTGGGGCACTTTTAGAAAATTACCCAGAGATCCTATCTCTGGTTAATTTTCTGAGCGTTAAATGCTACCGCGAGCTCAAGATTGCAATGACAAGTCACTTGTTATTGCTGGGTAATTATCACGCTGCCACAAACGGGCAAATTTGCCTTTTTGAGGGAGCACGATAATTTAGCACTCCACTTGTAATCTAGCCCTGTGTGTTGTATGATTGCTGCCTGGTGCTTGCTAGGTATTAGTTTTTTATTGTCTTTGGTATCACATGCAACTTCAGTAATTTTGTTTTTCATTATTGTTCTATACAGGTGACCTTCAGTGTGGAACCATGTCCTATTAGATACATACTACAGAAGACATGAGTTTATAAGGCTCTTACAGGCAAGTGGAAAATAGCACCAATAAATCACAAGAACAATATCACAGTTTTTATGTACTCTGCCTTAATCACTATCAGCAAGAAAGAACATGGCGCTCCCAGGGAATTAACGGGAGATGAACAATTGGATCCATTCTAATATAGATGATTGCTGTTCCAAGTCTACTGCAGTAGTATGGTTGGGACTATTTTCTAACAATAAATCCTTTGTCCATACGGTATTGCAGAAATCCATAAATGAACTGCAATTCCTTTATCAACCTTTTGCCCGTAATTTGAACCTAAAATAAATCATTCTTATTCAGGATTTTACATGCCTAGAATATTATTATACAAATAATATTTTTACAAATATTTTGTTATAAAAATATTTTTTTGTGTGTGCATGATGAGAATTTGTGTTTATCAAGTGTTTTATTTATATCTGTCACATCTTTTATTGCAAAACAGGAAATGGACAGTGAAATAACAGTCAATATTCTAGACACAAACGGCTGGAGGGCATTTTTATGTTCTCCTGTGTTAACTGTCAATCCCCAATGTCCGAAGCCTGCCCTTCCCAACCACAGATATCATGTTTTATTGTATTTCCTCCCCTGTACTCCCAGATCCATGCTCCCCAGTTTCTAGAAGCATGGTAGACTTATAAAAAGACAAACAATATGGGCTGTCAGCTTTCATTAAGTATTCAAGGAAATCCTTTGCTATTCCAGGTGATTGTATATATTCAGCCAAGCACCTCATTTACCAAGGTCTTGATTTTATTTTCTAAGCTCTACTGTCTTTTTCGAAAAATGCTTGCAATCTGCCTAGCAGACCTCAGGATTCTGCCTCGGCTATTTATCATATTTTATTTTCAGAATTGCGGCATAACAAAAAGGCTTATATTAGAGAACGGGAGAATTGTCAAGTTTCATAAAGCAGCTAAGGAATCTGCTGCTTTATGTGACAGTGTCAGCTGTGCTCAGAGTTCAACAAGCAGGTTAACAAGCTTTCACAAGGATATCCTGCTTAAATATTTGCAACATAAACAGCATGTTTTGGAGGATGAAACACTGGCGTTCTGTTTTTCCCTTCTCCTTCAATTTCATATTTAGCTATTTAAGTTCACCAAAGGATTATAAAAGACAGGATACAATAATTCTGCTTATATACCTCTTGCTCTCAAAACTATTGTTGTTTGCACAGCAAAAACATGTTATTTAAAGTATTAGCTTCACTGTGGCTGTGATAAAATTAGCTGGATCTATATTTAAATAATATTATACATAGTGATGTCGCGAATAGTTCGCTGGCGAATAGTTCACGGTGAACATATGCAATGTTCGATCCGCCCCCTATTCGTCATCATTGAGTAAACTTTGACCCTGTATCTCACAGTCTGCAGACACATTTCAGCCAATCAGCAGCAGACACTCCCTCCCAGACCCTCCCAGCTCCTGGACAGCAGCCATTTTAGATTCATTCTGATCCTGCATTCTTAGTGAGAGGAGGGATAGTGTAGCTTCTGCTGATTTTAAAGGGAAATTGATAGCTAGGCTAGTGTATTCAGTGTCCACTACAGTCCTGAAGGACTCATCTGATCTCTGCTGTAAGGACAGCACCCCAAAAAGCCCTTTTTAGGGCTAGAACATCTTTTTTTTTAATTGTTTTTTTGCCTGTGTAATTTTGACTGTGAAACATCAGTCTGCTAGTGTAATCTAATTTCAGTTGCCTGCCTGCAGTGCCACCACTCATCTATTGTAACAGTAGTGTAAATTTTTTTAAAAAAATTTTTTTGACTGTGAAACATCAGTCTGCTAGTGTAATCTAATTGCAGTTGCCTGCCTGCCAGCGTGTGTGCCAGGCCCACTTGCTAAGTGCCACCACTCATATCTGTTGTAACAGTAGTGTAAATTTTGTAAAAAAAAAACTTTTTTGACTGTGAAACATCAGTCTGCTAGTGTAATCTAATTGCAGTTGCCTGCCTGCCAGCATGTGTGCCAGGCCCACTTGCTAAGTGCCACCACTCATATCTGTTGTAACAGTAGTGTAAATTTAAAAAAAAAAAAAACTTTTTTGACTGTGAAACATCAGTCTGCTAGTGTGATCTAATCGCAGTTGCCTGCCTGCCAGCGTGTGTGCCAGGCCAACTTGCCAACTAGTGCCACCACTCATATCTGTTGTAACAGTAGTGTAAATTTAAAAAAAAAAAAACTTTTTTGACTGTGAAACATCAGTCTCCTAGTGTAATCTAATAGCAGTTGCCTGCCTGCCAGCGTGTGTGCCAGGCCCAGTTGCCAACTAGTGCCACCACTCATATCTGTTGTAACAGTAGTGTAAATTTAAAAAAAAAAACTTTTTTGACTGTGAAACATCAGTCTGCTAGTGTAATCTAATTGCAGTTGCCTGCCTGCCAGCGTATGTGCCAGGCCCACTTGCTAAGTGCCACCACTCATATCTGTTGTAACAGTAGTGTAAATTTAAAAAAAAAAAAACTTTTTTGACTGTGAAACATCAGTCTGCTAGTGTAATCTAATTGCAGTTGCCTGCCTGCCAGCGTGTGTGCCAGGCCCACTTGCCAACTAGTGCCACCACTCATATCTGTTGTAACAGTAGTGTAAATTTTTTTTAAAAAAACTTTTTTGACTGTGAAACATCAGTCTGCTAGTGTAATCTAATTGCAGTTGCCTGCCTGCCAGCGTGTGTGCAAGGCCCACTTGCTAAGTGCCACCACTCATATCTGTTGTAATAGTAGTGTAAATTTTTTAAAAAAAAACTTTTTTGACTGTGAAACATCAGTCTGCTAGTATAATCTAATTGCAGTTGCCTGCCTGCCAGCGTGTGTGCCAGGCCAACTTGCCAACTAATGCCACCACTCATATCTGTTGTAACAGTAGTGTAAATTTAAAAAAAAAAAACGTTTTTGACTGTGAAACATCAGTCTGCTAGTGTAATCTAATAGCAGTTGCCTGCCTGCCTGCCAGCGTGTGTGCCAGACCCACTTGCCAACTAGTGCCACCACTCATATCTGTTGTAACAGTAGTGTAAATTTTGTAAAAAAAAACTTTATATACTGTGAAACATCAGTCTGCTAGTGTAATCTAATTGCAGTTGCCTGCCTGCCAGCATGTGTGCCAGGTCCACTTGCTAAGTGCCACCATTCATATCTGTTGTAACAGTAGTGTACATTTTAAAAAAAAATCTTTTTTGACTGTGAAACATCAGTCTGCTAGTGTAATCTAATTGCAGTTGCCTGCCTGCCAGCATGTGTGCCAGGCCCACTTGCCAACTAGTGCCACCACTCATATCTGTTGTAACAGTAGTGTACATTTTGTAAAAAAAAAACTTTATATACTGTGAAACATCAGTCTGCTAGTGTAATCTAATTGCAGTTGTCTGCCTGCCAGCGTATGTGCCAGGCCCACTTGCTAAGTGCCACCACTCATATCTGTTGTAACAGTAGTGTAAATTTTTAAAAAAAAAACTTTTTTGACTGTGAAACATCAGTCTGCTAGTGTAATCTAATAGCAGTTGCCTGCCTGCCAGTGTGTGTGCCAGGCCCACTTGCCAACTAGTGCCACCACTCATATCTGTTGTAACAGTAGTGTAAATTTTGTAAAAAAAACTTTTTTGACTGTGAAACATCAGTCTGCTAGTGTAATCTAATAGCAGTTGCCTGCCTGAAAGCGTGTGTGCCAGGCCCACTTGCCAACTAGTGCCACCACTCATATCTGTTGTAACAGTAGTGTAAATTTTTTAAAAAAAACTTTTTTGACTGTGAAAAATCAGTCTGCTAGTGTAATCTAATTGCAGTTGCCTGCCTGCCAGCGTGTGTGCCAGGCCCACTTGCTAAGTGCCACCACTCATATCTTTTGTAACATTAGTGTAAAAATTTTTTTAAAAAACTTTTTTGACTGTGAAACATCAGTCTGCTAGTGTAATCTAATTGCAGTTGCCTGCCTGCCAGCGTGTGTGCCAGGCCCACTTGCCAAATAATGCCACCACTCATATCTGTTGTAACAGTAGTGTAAATTTTTTTAAAAAAACGTTTTTGACTGTGAAACATCAGTCTGCTAGTGTAATCTAATAGCAGTTGCCTGCCTGCCAGCGTGTGTGCCAGACCCACTTGCCAACTAGTGCCACCACTCATATCTGTTGTAAGAGTAGTGTAAATTTTGTAAAAAAAAACTTTATATACTGTGAAACATCAGTCTGCTAGTGTAATGTAATTGCAGTTGCCTGCCTGCCAGCGTGTGTGCCAGGTCCACCTGCTAAGTGCCACCATTCATATCTGTTGTAACAGTAGTGTACATTTAAAAAAAAAAACTTTTTTGACTGTGAAACATCAGTCTGCTAGTGTAATCTAATTGCAGTTGCCTGCCTGCCAGCATGTGTGCCAGGCCCACTTGCCAACTAGTGCCACCACTCATATCTGTTGTAACAGTAGTGTAAATTTAAGAAAAAAAAACTTTTTTGACTGTGAAACATCAGTCTGCTAGTGTAATCTAATTGCAGTTGCCTGCCTGCCAGCGTGTGTGCCAGGCCCACTTGCTAAGTGCCACCACTCATATCTGTTGTAACAGTAGTGTAAATTTTGTAAAAAAAAACTTTATATACTGTGAAACATCAGTCTACTAGTGTAATCTAACTGCAGTTGCCTGCCTGCCAGCGTGTGTGCCAGGTCCACTTGCTAAGTGCCACCACTCATATCTGTTGTAACAGTAGTGTAAATTTAAGAAAAAAAAACTTTTTTGACTGTGAAACATCAGTCTGCTAGTGTAATCTAATAGCAGTTGCCTGCCTGCCAGCGTGTGTGCCAGGCCCACTTGCCAACTAGTGCCACCACTCATATCTGTTGTAACAGTAGTGTAAATTTAAAAAAATAATAATTTTTGACTGTGAAACAATAGTCTGTTATTGTAATCTAATTGCAGTTGCCTGCCTGCCAGCGTGTGTGCCAGGCCCACTTGCTAAGTGCCACCACTCATATCTGTTGTAACAGCAGTGTAAATTTTGTAAAAAAAAAACTTTTTTGACTGTGAAACATCAGTCTGCTAGTGTAATCTAATTGCAGTTGCCTGCCTGCCAGCGTGTGTGCCAGGCCCACTTGCCAACTAGTGCCACCACTCTTATCTGTTGTAACAGTAGTGTAAATTTAAAAAAAAAACTTTTTTGACTGTGAAACATCAGTCTGCTAGTGTAATCTAATTGCAGTTGCCTGCCTGCCAGCGTGTGTGCCAGGCCCACTTGCCAACTAGTGCAACCACTCATATCTGTTGTAACAGTAGTGTAAATTTAAGAAAAAAAATCTTTTTTGACTGTGAAACATCAGTCTGCTAGTGTAATCTAATTGCAGTTGCCTGCCTGCCAGCGTGTGTGCCAGGCCCACTTGCCAACTAGTGCCACCACTCATATCTGTTGTAACAGTAGTGTAAATTTAAAAAAACAAAACGTTTTTGACTGTGAAACATCAGTCTGCTAGTGTAATCTAATAGCAGTTTCCTGCCTGCCAGCGTGTGTGCCAGTCCCACTTGCCAACTAGTGCCACCACTCATATCTGTTGTAACAGTAGTGTAAATTTTGTAAAAAAAAACTTTTTTGACTGTGAAACATTAGTCTGCTAGTGTAATCTAATTGCAGTTGCCTGCCTGCCAGCGTGTGTGCCAGGCCCACTTGCTAAGTGCCACCACTCTTATCTGTTGTAACAGTAGTGTAAATTTTGTAAAAAAAACTTTTTTGACTGTGAAACATCAGTCTGCTAGTGTAATCTAATAGCAGTTTCCTGCCTGCCAGCGTGTGTGCCAGTCCCACTTGCCAACTAGTGCCACCATTCATATCTGTTGTAACAGTAGTGTAATTTTTTAAAAAAATATCTTTTTTGACTGTGAAACATCAGCCTGCTAGTGTAATCGAATTGCAGTTGCCTGCCTGCCAACGTGTGTGCCTGGCCCACTTGCCCAGTGCCCCCACTCATATCTGGTGTAACTAGGGTGACCATATTGCCGCTTTAAAAAGGGACGCTTATGAAAAATACATATGTCAGGGCTGTTTTCAAGGCTGTTTAAATAAATGTTTTGTATAAGAACTCTGACATATGTATTTTTCATATGTATCCCTTTTAAAGCGGCAATATGGTCACCCTAGGTGTAACAGTAGTGTAAATAATTAAAAAAAACAAAAAACTTTTTTGACTGTGAAACATCAGTCTTCTTGTGTAATCTAATTGCAGTTGCCTGCCTGCCAGCGTGTGTGCCAGGCTCACAGCGTATACTGTGCCCACTTGCCCAGTGGCACCACTCATATCTTGCTTAATAGTAGTGTAAGTGTACATTTAAAAAAATAAAAACTTTTTGGACTGTCAAACATCAGTCTGCTTTTTTGTGTAAGGCTCACAGCGTATACTGTGCCCATTTGCCCAGTGCCACCACTCATATCTTGTTTAATAGTAGTGTAAGTGTACATTTAAAAAAAAATGACAGGCGGAGGCAGGCCACCCCGCAGGTGCCATCATGGTCGTGGTGCTGTGATTCCCTTTGGCCATAGAATAATGCCCAGTGTTCAGAGGCCACGTCCCATGAAATCGAAAAGTTCTGAGGAGGACATAGTGGACTTTTTAACACAGGACACCCAATCTTCTATAGCTTCCGCTCCGAACCTTGAAGCACCATCCTCCTCCAGCTTATCTTCGGGCACCTCTCAAGTTACCACCACTCGCCCGCCTGCCACCACCACCAACACTAGCACCACAGCCGCTTACACATCAGTTGGAAGAAATGAGTGATGCGCACCCATCATTGACAGAGGATGTAGATAACAGTGATATGTCTCAGTCAGGCAGCATTACAGACATTGACTTACGGTGTGATGATGATGATGTTGTACCCGCTGCTGCTTCCTTTGTTGATTTGTCAGATACAAGTGAAGCGGTTGATGATGACGATGCGTCCGTGGATGTCACGTGGGTGCCCTCTAGAAGAGAAGAAGAACAGGGGGAAAGTTCAGATGGGGAGACAGAGAGGAGGAGGCAGAGACGAGTTGGAAGCAGGGGGAGGTCGTCGCAAGGAGCTAGTGGCACAGTCAGACAGCATGCATCGGCACCCGGGGTCAGCCAGACAGCACGCCAATCAACGCATGCTGTTGCCAGTGCCACCACCAGAATGCCGTCATCGCAGAGCTCAGCAGTGTGACATTTTTTTTGTGTATCTGCCTCTGACAACAGCGATGCCATTTGCAACTTGTGCCAAAAGAAACTGAGTCATGGGAAGTGCAACACCCACCTAGATACAACTGCTTTGCGAAGGCACATGATCGTACATCACAAACGCCTATGGGATCAACACATGAGTAGAAGCAGCACACAAACTCAAAGCCACCATCCTCCTCCTGGTCCAGCATCTACAGCCACGTCAACCACTGCTGTCCTCCTTGCCCCCTCTCAACCATCCGCCACTCCGTCTCTCTTCCAGAGCAGTTCTTGCTCATCTGCCCACAGTCAGGTGTCTGTCAAGGACATGTTTGAGTATAAGAAGGCAATGTCACAAAGTCACCCCCTTGCCCGGCGTCTGACAGCTGGCTTGTATGAACTCTTAGCCCGCCAGCTTTTACCATACAAGCTGGTGGAGCCTGAGGCGTTCAAAAAATTTGTAGCTATTGGGACACCGCAGTGGAAGGTACCCGGCCGAAATTTCTTTTCACAAAAGGCAATCCCCAACCTATACTCGATTGTGCGAAAGGAAGTAATGGCATGTCTGGCACACAGTGTTGGGGCAAGGGTCCATATGACCACTGATAGCTGGTCTGCAAAGCATGGTCAGGGCAGGTATATCACCTACACTGCGCATTGGGTAAACCTGCTGATGGCTGCCAAGCATGGAATGCGTGGCTCTGCAGAGGAGGAGTTGGTGACACCGCCACGACTTGCAGGCAGGCCTGCTGCCACCTCCTCTACTCCTCCTACTCCATCCTCTTCCATAACCTCATTGGCTGAGTCCTCTTCTGCTGCTGCATCTTGCTCCACATCAACGGCACCCCCCCAGCTCCGCAGGTACTATTCCACATCCCGGATACGGCAGTGTCACGCCGTCTTGGGGTTGACTTGCCTGAAAGCAGAGAGTCACACCGGACCAGCACTCCTGTACGCCCTGAATGCACAGGTGGATCAGTGGCTGACTCCGCACCAACTGGAGATCGGCAAAGTGGTTTCTGACAACGGAAGTAATTTGGTGGCGGCATTGAAATTGGGCAAGTTGACACATGTGCCGTGCATGGCACATGTGTGTAATCTGATCGTTCAACGCTTTGTGCATAAGTACCCAGGCTTACAGGACGTCCTGAAGCAGGCCAGGAAGGTGTGTGGCCATTTGAGGCATTCCTACACGGCCATGGCGCACTTTTCTAATATCCAGCAGCAAAACAACATGCCAGTGAGGAGCTTGATTTGCGACAGCCCGACATGTTGTAATTCAACACTCCTAATGTTCGACCGCCTGCTCCAACAAGAAAAAGCCGTTAATGAGTATTTGTATGACCGGGGTGCTAGGACAGCCTCTGTGGAGCTGGGAATTTTTTTGCCACGTTACTGGGCGCTCATGCGCAATGCCTTTAGCCTCATGCGTCCTTTTGAGGAGGTGACAAACCTAGTCAGTCACACCGAAGGCACCATCAGCGACATCATACCATTTGTTTTCTTCCTGGAGCGTGCCCTGCGAAGAGTGCTGGATCAAGCCATAGATGAGCGTGAAGAGGAAGAGTTGTGGTCACCATCACCACCAGAAACAGCCTTATCAGCATCGCTTGCTGGACCTGCGGCAACGCTGGAAGAGGATTGTGAGGAAGAGGCGTCAGAGGAGGAATGTGGCTTTGAGGAGGAGGAGGAAGACCAACCACAACAGGCATCCCAGGGTGCTCATTGTCACCTATCTAGTACCCGTGGTGTTGTACGTGGCTGGGGGAAAGAAGATACCTTCAGTGACATCACTGAGGACGAGGAACGGGACATGAGTAGCTCGACATCCAACCTTGTGCAAATGGGGTCTTTCATGCTGTCGTGCCTGTTGAGGGACCCTCATATAAAAAGCTGAAGGAGAACGACCTGTACTGGGTGTCCACGCTACTAGACCCCCGGTATAAGCATAAAGTGCCAGAAATGTTACCGAATTACAACAAGTCGCAAAGGATGCAGCATTTCCAAAATAAATTAAAAAGTATGCTTTACACAGCGTATAAGGGTGATGTCACAGCACAACGTGAATCTAACAGGGGAAGAGCTGAAAGTAATCCTCCGACTCCCACGACCACGCCAGCAAGGACAGGACGCTTTACAGACGTGTTGTTGATGGAGGACATGCGGAGCTTTTTAACTCCTATGCATCGCCACAGCCCTTCAGGGTCCACCCTCAGAGAACGACTCGACCGACAGGTAGCAGACTACTCGCCTTAACTGCAGATCTCGACACTCTGAGGAGTGAAGAACCCCTTGACTACTGGGTGTGCAGGCTTGACCTGTGGCCTGAGCTATCCCAATTTGCAATAGAACTTCTGGCCTGCCCCGCTTCAAGTGTCCTGTCAGAAAGGACCTTCAGTGCAGCAGGAGGTATTGTCACTGAGAAGAGAAGTCGCCTAGGTCAAAAAAGTCTAGATTACCTCAACTTTATTAAGATGAATGAGGGATGGATCCCGAAGGGACTGACATTGGGCAATACATTCAAGTAAAAAAGGCCTGATGAAATGAGCTGCCTTGGTCTAAAAATGGTCCACACGCTGCTGTATTTTATCTTCAAATGCCGGATGACTTGCGTAACTTATCAGCCACCAACTAGGGTTCAAGCCGCAATGTTTTAGGGCACTTTCTGCCTGGGAAACAGACATCAATTTTTCTGGCCGCTGCTACAGCAGTGGCTGCAACAATACCTAATTTTTCAGGCATGCGTACATGCCAAATTTTTCTGGCCTCTGGTGCTGCACTGTGGCTTCAAAACAAAACAAAAAAAAAGACACTTAACAGGATTAAACGGAATAGTACTACTTAACACACCACTCCTATCTGGTGGCACATTACATTGCATGCACAGTGCCCCAAATTTGAAGTAGGAGGACCGACCAAGCATTGTTTTCCATCTCCCGGTTCCTAAAATCCATGCCATATACACATCCCCTGATAGGGGACACCGCAGTGGAAGGTGCCCGGCCAAAATTTCTTTGCACAAAAGGCAATCCCCAACCTGTACTCTATTGTGCAAAAAGAAGTAACCTTACCATGGGTACCAGACCGCACGTCTTGTAATTCTCTGTCTGGGAAATTATATATCTATCAAATCTATCTATTTATCTATCAAATCTATCTAACTATCTATTGTATCTATCAAATGTATATTGTATCTATTGATCTATGTAATCTATGTATCTATCTATCAAATCTATCTATCTCGTGGCCGGACTGTTTTGTGACAGCCACTTGTGTTTCGGCCAAATGTCCACCGGACAAATGTCCGTTGGCCGAATGTCCGTCGGCTAAAAGTCCGGCCACGATTGCACACGCAGTGCCCCAAATTTGAAGTAGGAGGACCGACCAAGCATCTTTTTCCATCTCCCGGTTCCTAAATCCATGCCATTTACACCTTCCCCGATAGGGGGAGTAACAGGTATTAAACTGATCAGAATAGTACTACTTAACACACCTCACATATCTGATGCCACAGTAGATTGCACGCTCAGTGCCCCAAATTTGAAGTAGGAGGACCGACCAAGCATCTTTTTCCATCTCCCGGTTCCTAAAATCCATGCCATATACACGTCCCTTGGCGCCGCAACTGCCTCTGGGAACCTTACCATGGGTCCCAGACCGCACGTCTTGTAATTCTCTGTCTGGGAAATTATATATCTATCAAATCTATCTATTTATCTATCAAATCTATCTAACTATCTATCGTATCTATCAAATGTATATTGCATCTATTGATCTATCTAATCTATGTATCTATCTATCAAATCTATCTCGTGGCCGGACTGTTTTGTGACAGCCACTTGTGTTTCGGCCAAATGTCCGTCGGACAAATGTCTTTCGGCCAAATGTCCGTCGGCTAAAAGTCTGGCCACGATTGCACGCGCAGTGCCCCAAATTTGAAGTAGGAGGACCGACCAAGCATCTTTTTCCATCTCCCGGTTCCTAAAATCCATGCCATATACACCTCCCCCGATAGGGGGAGTAACAGGTATTAAACTGATCAGAATAGTACTACTTAACACACCACTCATATCTGGTGCCACAGTAGATTGCACGCGCAGTGCCCCAAATTTGAAGTAGGAGGACCGACCAAGCATCTTTTCCAATCTCCCGGTTCCTAAAATCCATGCCATATACACGTCCCCTGGCGCCGCAACTGCCTCTGGGACTGGGAACCTTACCAGGGTCCCAAGCCGCACGTCTTGTAATTCTCTGCCTGGGAAATTATATATCTATCAAATCTATCTATTTATCTATCAAATCTATCTAACTATCTATCAAATCTATCTATCGTATCTATCAAATGTATATTGCATCTATTGATCTATCTATCTAATCTATGTATCTATGCATCTATCAAATCTATCTATCTCGTGGTTGTGCAAATGGACTGTTTGCAGTTGTTTGCGGTGTGTTAAACGGGGAGTTTGGTCTGTCACTGTGAAGCGGGCGTAACCCTTATACTACCTGATCGATACAACATCATACCTGATGTTTTAAAGCACGTTATTCCAAACAATTTAGGAATGTTAGGTGATTTATGCCCTTTATGGATTAAAACCAGACTCTGCATCAACTATGTAATTTTTCGTGGGAGTTTTGCCATGGATCCCCCTCCGGCATGCCACAGTCCAGGTGTTAGTCCCCTTGAAACAACTTTTCCATCACTATTGTGGCCAGAAAGAGTCCCTGTGGGTCTTAAAATTCGCCTGCCTATTGAAGTCAATGGCGGTTCGCCCTGTTCGCCCGTTTGCGAACAGTTGCGGAAGTTTGAGTCCGCCGTTGGTGAACGGAAAATTTTAAGTTTGCGATATCACTAATTATACATGTAGTAATATATAAATCTCACAAATAAGCTCACAAGTGCACAAACATAAAGAAATACAAGGGGCAGTGTCGGTGGGATGCCAAGAAATCATCTTTAAAGATACCATTAGCATAAGGTTAGAGAGGAGAAATACAAATATAAAACAAAACAAAACTGATTAAGAAAACGTTCTATGCTTTTGTAGCATAATGTGCAAGAAAATAATAGAACATCACTAAAGGAAATAATACAAATGTTTCTTGCCAGATTAAAAAGCAAATGTATCAGCCATAGTACTAGCCAACCAATAGAATTGCTGCAGCCCTGGAAATGAGATTCTGGAGCAAAGACAACATGACTCCTAATAGCTGCTTTTCTAGAGAAGGTCTCTGTTCTTAAAAGTATTTTTATGCATGCATCAAAAAATCATTGCATACAAAATATATATTTTAAGCAAAGTTTACATAGTGTTTGCAAACAAGCAACCAACAGCAGTTCCAGAAAATGGATTTGTGGTTGGGAGGTACATATTCAGATGTCTGTGTAGGGACAAAGAAGCAGGAAACTAAGTTAGGGAGGTCTGTGGGCGGAGTCGGGACAGGTGAAGGTTAATAAGTCCCAGATGTTCCATGAGTGGAACTGGGTGATCTTTGGCCATAACTTAGTAGTATTAGGTAGTGGCTAGGCATAAAGAGACAATGGCCGGGAGGAGTTAAGGAGATAACTTGATTGATGATCTACTAGTATTGAGGAAGGGATGAGGATTGTTATTAGTGGAAGTGTTATCATTGGGATAAACACTAAGAATAGCGAAAGTTAAAGTGTAGAGAGCCTGGTATAATAGTTGAAAGTCTTTACATTTTGTAATAATTAAAAAAATATAATAGTGTAATAAACCACCCTTTAGGCAATTCCTAAATATACACAAGTAGTAAGAAGTGAATACAGCGCCAACAAGAGGCCAAGGGATAAATATACTCACAGAGAGATAAAAGAAGATTATTTAATGAACCATGTTGAAAAGCATCAGTAATAAAAGACTATATATAAAAAATGTAAAAAGCACATATAAATAAAATTACAAATACAGGAATATCTTACAGAAGCGGCTCAAAGGGCCAAAGCTGATAATTACAATAAAAACAGAGGTAATAACAGGTGATCAGTGTGAGTGGTACACCAGAATAAGAGTGTATACTAATAGAACAGGATTAGCCTAAGTACAACTGTAGCAAGTGCATCAAGCAAAAAACTAATAAACAATAATACAAACAATAGTGTTCAAAATTAGTGTTACAAAAATAGTGTTACAAAAAATAGAAAAATGCACTGCAGTGCAAAAAAAGGGGGGTAGCAAATAATTGTATAGATACAATCAAATAGTGAGTGAGTGCAAATGGATATAAAAATGCTAGCTACTTAATCCAGTGAGGTTAAGATATAATTAAACAAAATACACAATATGCAATAACATAAAAAATAAAATACACAATATGCAATAACATAAAAAATAAAATATAAAATATAATCCAAAAAAGTATTCAAAAAGTTGATCAACAAATGTTAGTGAAGAACAAAAATAAGTCAATCAAAACAAAAAAATGGAAAAAATGGGTGATGAAAAGCAAGGTGAAAGTGAGGAAATTGATTCCTTCCAATGTTAGTTACTTTAACAGATCCAAATTCCTGAGTGTGGTTGCTGAAGTAGCTGATTGGATCCTAGCACCTGTCAGCTGCTCCTATAGTATCCTAAAAAGTGTCCCTGTGAAAAAAAGAAATTCACAACATAGTGTATCCAATATGAGAATGAAGTAAAGATTAAAGTAATGCTTACCAATATGTCAACGCGTTTCTGCCCTCAAAAAAGGGCCTTTCTCAAGACTAGAATATTGGTAATGGCAGCTGGCCTTATATACAGTTTAGAAGTAGCCTATATGGTAGTTTAATTGATTAATTGTATTGTTTGGGCGCCAAATCCCTCCACTTCCTGTGTAACATCTAAAAGATTCCCCCATAAAGTGTAGTATCACTTCCTGTGTAACATCTAAAAGATTCCCCTCCACTTCCTGTGGGAATCTTTTAGATGTTACACAGGAAGTGGAGGGGAATCTTTTAGATGTTACACAGGAAGTGATACTACACTTTATGGGGGAATCTTTTAGATGTTACACAGGAAGTGGAGGGGAATATTTTAGATGTTACACAGGAAGTGATGCTACACTTTATGGGGGAATCTTTTAGATGTTACACAGGAAGTGGAGGGGAATCTTTTAGATGTTACACAGGAAGTGATACTACACTTTATGGGGGAATCTTTTAGATGTTACACAGGAAGTGGAGGGATTTGGCGCCCAAACAATACAATTAATCAATTAAACTACCATATAGGCTACTTCTAAACTGTATATAAGGCCAGCTGCCATTACCAATATTCTAGTCTTGAGAAAGGCCCTTTTTTGAGGGCAGAAACGCGTTGACATATTGGTAAGCATTACTTTAATCTTTACTTCATTCTCATATTGGATACACTATGTTGTGAATTTCTTTTTTTTCACAGGGACACTTTTTAGGATACTATAGGAGCAGCTGACAGGTGCTAGGATCCAATCAGCTACTTCAGCAACCACACTCAGGAATTTGGATCTGTTAAAGTAACTAACATTGGAAGGAATCAATTTCCTCACTTTCACCTTGCTTTTCATCACCCATTTTTTCCATTTTTTTGTTTTGATTGACTTATTTTTGTTCTTCACTAACATTTGTTGATCAACTTTTTGAATACTTTTTTGGATTATATTTTATATTTTATTTTTTATGTTATTGCATATTGTGTATTTTATTTTTTATGTTATTGCATATTGTGTATTTTGTTTAATTATATCTTAACCTCACTGGATTAAGTAGCTAGCATTTTTATATCCATTTGCACTCACTCACTATTTGATTGTATCTATACAATTATTTGCTACCCCCCTTTTTTTTGCACTGCAGTGCATTTTTCTATTTTTTGTAACACTATTTTTGTAACACTAATTTTGAACACTATTGTTTGTATTATTGTTTATTAGTTTTTTGCTTGATGCACTTGCTACAGTTGTACTTAGGCTAATCCTGTTCTATTAGTATACACTCTTATTCTGGTGTACCACTCACACTGATCACCTGTTATTACCTCTGTTTTTATTGTAATTATCAGCTTTGGCCCTTTGAGCCGCTTCTGTAAGATATTCCTGTATTTGTAATTTTATTTATATGTGCTTTTTACATTTTTTATATATAGTCTTTTATTACTGATGCTTTTTAACATGGTTCATTAAATAATCTTCTTTTATCTCTCTGTGAGTATATTTATCCCTTGGCCTCTTGTTGGCGCTGTATTCACTTCTTACTACTTGTGCATATTTTTTGGAGGTTGGTTAGGATCTCTGTTTGGATACAGCTTGGGGATTACCTTAGCGCTTGTACACACACCCTTTTTTCACTAATTCCTAAATATAGCGATGTCGCGAATTGTTCGCTGGCAAATAGTTCCCGGCAAACATAACTTGTTCGCGTTCGCAACGGCGGGCGAACATATGTGATGTTCGATCCGCCCCCTATTCGTCATCATTGAGTAAACTTTGACCCTGTATCTCACAGTCAGCAGACACATTCCAGCCATTCAGCAGCAGACCATCCCTCCCAGACCCTCCCAGCTCCTGGACAGCAGCCATTTTAGATTCATTCGGAAGCTGCATTCTTAGTGAGAGGAGGGACAGTGTAGCTGCTGCTGATTTAATAGGGAAATTGATAGCTAGGCTAGTGTATTCAGTGTCCACTACAGTCCTGAAGGACTCATCTGATCTCTGCTGTAAGGACAGCACCCCAAAAAGCCCTTTTTAGGGCTAGAACATCAGTCTGTTTTTTTTTCCCTGTGTAATCTAATTGCAGTTGCCTGCCTGCCAGCGTGTGTGCCAGGCTCACAGCGTATACTGTGCCCACTTGCCCAGTGCCACCACTCATATCTGGTGTAAAAGTAGTGTAAATTTAAAAAAAAATATTTTTTGACTGTGAAACATCAGTCTGCTTGTGTAATCTAATTGCAGTTGCCTGCCTGCCAGCGTGTGACCAGGCCCACTTGCCCAGTGCCACCACTCATATCTGGTGTAACAGTAGTGTAAATTTAAAAAAAAAAAAATTTGGACTGTGAAACATCAGTCTGCTAGTGTAATCTAATTGTAGTTGCCTGACTGCCAGCGTGTGTGCCAGGCCCACTTGCCCAGTGCCACCGCGCATATCTGGTGTAACAGTAGTGTAAATTTAAAAAAAAAAAAACTTTTTTGACTGTGAAACATCAGTCTGCTTGTGTAATCTAATTGCAGTTGCCTGCCTGCCAGCATGTGTGCCAGGTCCACTTGCCCAGTGCCACCACTCATATCTGGTGTAACAGTAGTGTAAATTTAAAAAAAAAAACTTTTTTGACTGTGAAACATCAGTCTGCTAGTGTAATCTAATTGCAGTTGCCTGCCTGCCAGCGTGTGTGCCAGGCTCACAGCCTATACTGTGCCCAATTGCCCAGTGCCACCACTCATATCTGGTGTAACAGTAGTGTAAATTTAAAAAAAAAAAACTTTTTTGACTGTGAAACATCAGTCTGCTAGTGTAATCTAATTGCAGTTGCCTGCCTGCCAGCATGTGTGCCAGGCCCACTTGCTCAGTGCCACCACTCATATCTGGTGTAACAGTAGTGTAAATTTAAAAAAAAAAAAACTTTTTTGACTGTGAAACATCAGTCTGCTTGTGTAATCTAATTGCAGTTGCCTGCCTGCCAGCATGGGTGCCAGGCTCACAGCGTATACTGTGCCCACTTCCCCAGTGCCACCACTCATATCTTGTGTAACAGTAGTGTAAATTTAAAAAAAAAAAACTTTTTTGACTGTGAAACTACAGTCTGCTTGTGTAATCTAATTGCAGTTGCCTGCCTGCCAGCGTGTGTGCAAGGCCCACTTGCCCAGTGCCACCACTCATATCTGGTGTAACAGTAGTGTAAATTTTAAAAAAAAAAACTTTTTTGACTGTGAAACATCAGTCTGCTAGTGTAATCTAATTGCAGTTGCCTGCCTGCCTGCCAGCGTGTGTGCCACGCCCACTTGCTCAGTGCAACCACTCATATCTGGTGTAACAGTAGTGTAAATTTAAAAAAAAAAAAACTTTTTTGACTGTGAAACATCAGTCTGCTTGTGTAATCTAATTGCAGTTGCCTGCCTGCCAGTGTGTGTGCCAGGCCCAAGTGCCCAGTGCTACCACTCATATCTGGTGTAACAGTAGTGTAAATTTAAAAAAAAAAACTTTTTTGACTGTGAAACATCAGTCTGTTAGTGTAATCTAATTGCAGTTGCCTGCCAGCGTGTGTGCCAGGCCCACTTGCCCAGTGCCACCACTCATATCTGGTGTAACAGTAGTGTACATTTAAAAAAAAAAACTTTTTTGACTGTGAAACATCAGTCTGCTAGTGTAATCTAATTGCAGTTGCCTGCCTGCCAGCATGTGTGCCAGGCCCACTTGCTCAGTGCCACCACTCATATCTGGTGTAACAGTAGTGTAAATTTAAAAAAAAAAAACTTTTTTGACTGTGAAACATCAGTCTGCTTGTGTAATCTAATTGCAGTTGCCTGCCTGCCAGTGTGTGTGCCAGGCCCACTTGCCCAGTGCCACCACTCATATCTGGTGTAAGAGTAGTGTAAATTAAAAAAAAAAACTTTTTTGACTGTGAAACATCAGTCTGCTAGTGTAATCTAATTGCAGTTGCCTGCCTGCCAGTGTGTGTGCCAGGCCCACTTGCCCAGTGCCACCACTCATATCTGGTGTAAGAGTAGTGTAAATTAAAAAAAAAACCTTTTTTGACTGTGAAACATCAGTCTGCTTGTGTAATCTAATTGCAGTTGCCTGCCTGCCAGTGTGTGTGCCAGGCTCACAGTGCATACTGTGCCCACTTGCCCAGTGCCACCACTCATATCTGGTGTAACAGTAGTGTAAATTTAAAAAAAAAAACTTTTTTGACTGTGAAACATCAGTCTGCTTGTGTAATCTAATTGCAGTTGCCTGCCTGCCAGCGTGTGTGCCAGTCTCACAGCGTATACTGTGCCCACTTGCCCAGTGCTACCACTCATATCTGGTGTAACAGTAGTGTAAATTTAAAAAAAAATAACTTTTTTGACTGTGAAACATCAGTCTGCTTGTGTAATCTAATTTCAGTTGCCTGCCTGCCAGCGTGTGTGCCAGGCCCACTTGCCCAGTGCCACCACTCATATCTGGTGTAACAGTAGTGTAAATTAAAAAAAAAAAAACTTTTTTGACTGTGAAACATCAGTCTGCTAGTGTAATCTAATTGCAGTTGCCTGCCTGCCAGCGTGTGTGCCAGGCCCACTTGCCCAGTGCCACCACTCATAGCTGGTGTAACAGTAGTGTAAATTTAAAAAAAAACAACTTATTTGACTGTGAAACATCAGTCTGCTAGTGTAATCTAATTTCAGTTGCCTGCCTGTCAGCGTGTGTGCCAGGCCCACTTGTCCAGTGCCACCACTCATATCTGGTGCTACAGTAGTGTAATTTTTAAAAAAAAACTTTTTTGACTGTGAAACATCAGTCTGCTTGTGTAATCTAATTGCAGTTGCCTGCCTGCCAGCGTGTGTGCCAGGCTCACAGTGCATACTGTGCCCACTTGCCCAGTGCCACCACTCATATCTGGTGTAACAGTAGTGTAAATTTAAAAAAAAAACTTTTTTGACTGTGTAACATCAGTCTGCTTGTGTAATCTAATTGCAGTTGCCTGCCTGCGAGCGTGTAAGCCAGGCTCAGAGCGTATACTGTGCCCACTTGCCCAGTGCTACCACTCATATCTGGTGTAACAGTAGTGTAAATTTAAAAAAAAAACTTTTTTGACTGTGAAACATCAGTCTGCTTGTGTAATCTAATTGCAGTTGCCTGCCTGTCAGCGTGTGTGCCAGGACCACTTGCTCAGTGCCACCACTCATATCTGGTGTAACAGTAGTGTAAATTTAAAAAAAAAACTTTTTTGACTGTGAAACATCAGTCTGCTCGTGTAATCTAATTGCAGTTGCCTGCCTGTCAGCGTGTGTGCCAGGACCACTTGCTCAGTGCCACCACTCATATCTGTTGTAACAGTAGTGTAAATTTAAAAAAAAAAACTTTTTTGACTGTGAAACATCAGTCTGCTTGTGTAATCTAATTGCAGTTGCCTGCCTGCCAGCGTGTGTGCCAGGCTCACAGTGCGTACTGTGCCCACTTGCCCAGTGGCACCACTCATATCTGGTGTAACAGTAGTGTAAATTTGAAAAAAAAAACTTTTTTGACTGTGAAACATCAGTCTGCTAGTGTAATCTAATTGCAGTTGCCTGCCAGGCCCACTTGCCCAGTGCCACCACTCATATCTGGTGTAACAGTAGTGTAAATTTAAAAAAAACCCAACCTTTTTTGACTGTGAAACATCAGTCTGCTAGTGTAATCTAATTGCAGTTGCCTGCCTGCCAGCGTGTGTGCCAGGCCCACTTGCCCAGTGCCACCATTTATATCTGGTGTAACAGTAGTGCAAATTTAAAAAAAAAAAACTTTTTTGACTGTGAAACATCAGTCTGCTAGTGTAATCTAATTGCAGTTGCCTGCCTGTCAGCGTGTGTGCCAGGCTCACAGTGTATACTGTGCCCACTTGCCCAGTGCCACCACTCATATCTGGTGTAACAGTAGTGTAAATTTAAAAAAAAAAAACTTTTTTGACTGTGAAACATCAGTCTGCTAGTGTAATCTAATTGCAGTTGCCTGCCTGTCAGCGTGTGTGCCAGGCCCACTTGCCCAGTGCCACCACTCATATCTGGTTTAACAGTAGTCTAAGTGTACATTTTAAAAAAAAAATTTTTGGACTGTGAAACAACAGTCTGCTTTTTTGTGTCAGGCTCACAGCGTATACTGTGCCCACTTGCCCAGTGCCACCACTCATATCTGGTGTAAAAATAGTAGTGTAAATTAAAAAAAAAAAAAAACTTTTTTGACTGTGAAACATCAGTCTGCTAGTGTAATCTAATTGCAGTTGCCTGCCTGTCAGCGTGTGTTCCAGGCCCACTTGCCCAGTGCCACCACTTATATCTGGTGTAACATTAGTGTAAATTTAAAAAAAAAAACTTTTTTGACTGTGAAACATCAGTCTGCTTGTGTAATCTAATTGCAGTTGCCTGCCTGCCAGCGTGTGTGCCAGGCTCACAGTGCATACTGTGCCCACTTGCCCAGTGCCACCACTCATATCTGGTGTAACAGTAGTGTAAATTTAAAAAAAAAACTTTTTTGACTGTGAAACATCAGTCTGCTTGTGTAATCTAATTGCAGTTGCCTGCCTGCCAGCGTGTGTGCCAGGCTCACAGCGTATACGGTGCCCACTTGCCCAGTGCCACCACTCATATCTGGTGTAACAGTAGTGTAAATTTAAAAAAAAAAACTTTTTTGACTGTGAAACATCAGTCTGCTTGTGTAATCTAATTGCAGTTGCCTGCCTGCCAGCGTGTGTGCCAGGCTCACAGCGTATACTGTGCCCACTTGCCCAGTGCCACCACTCATATCTTGTTTAATAGTAGTGTAAGTGTACATTTAAAAAAAAAAAAACTTTTTGGACTGTGAAACATCAGTCTGCTTTTTTGTGTCAGGCTCACAGCGTATACTGTGCCCACTTTCCCAGTGCCACCACTCATATCTGGTGTAACAGTAGTGTAAATTAAAAAAAAAAAAACTTTTTTGACTGTGAAACATCAGTCTGCTAGTGTAATCTAATTGCAGTTGCCTGCCTGCCAGCGTGTGTGCCAGGCCCACTTGCCCAGTGCCACCACTCATATCTGGTGTAACAGTAGTGTAAATTAAAAAAACAAAACTTTTTTGACTGTGAAACATCAATCTGCTAGTGTAATCTAATTGCAGTTGCCTGCCTGCCAGCGTGTGTGCCAGGCCCACTTGCCCAGTGCCACCACTCATATCTGGTGTAACAGTAGTGTAAATTAAAAAAAAAAAAAAAAAACTTTTTTGACTGTGAAACATCAGTCTGCTAGTGTAATCTAATTGCAGTTGCCTGCCTGCCAGCATGTGTGCCAGGCCCACTTGCCCAGTGCCACCATTCATATCTGGTGTAACAGTAGTGTAAATTTAAAAAAAACAAACTTTTTTGACTGTGAAACATCAGTCTGCTAGTGTAATCTAATTGCAGTTGCCTGCCTGTCAGCGTGTGTGTAAGGCTCACAGCGTATACTGTGCCCACTTGCCCAGTGCCACCACTCATATCTTGTTTAATAGTAGTGTAAGTGTACATTTGAAAAAAAAAAACTTTTTTGACTGTGAAACATCAGTCTGCTTGTGTAATCTAATTGCAGTTGCCTGCCAGCTTGTGTGCCAGGCTCACAGTGCATACTGTGCCCACTTGCCCAGTGCCACCACTCATATCTGGTGTAACAGTAGTGTAAATTTAAAAAAAACAAACTTTTTTGACTGTGAAACATCAGTCTGCTAGTGTAATCTAATTGCAGTTGCCTGCCTGTCAGCGTGTGTGCCAGGCTCACAGCGTATACTGTGCCCACTTGCCCAGTGCCACCACTCATATCTTGTTTAATAGTAGTGTAAGTGTACATTTAAAAAAAAAAATGTTGGACTGTGAAACAACAGTCTGCTTTTTTGTGTCAGGCTCACAGTGTATACTGTGCCCACTTGCCCAGTGCCACCACTCATATCTGGTGTAACAGTAGTGTAAATTTTAAAAAAACTTTTTTGACTGTGAAACATCAGTCTGCTTGTGTAATCTAATTGCAGTTGCCTGCCTGCTAGCGTGTGTGCCAGGCTCACAGCGTATACTGTGCCCACTTGCCCAGTGCCACCACTCATATCTGGTGTAACAGTAGTGTAAATTTAAAAAAAAAACTTTTTTGACTGTGAAACATCAGTCTGCTTGTGTAATATAATTGCAATTGCCTGCCTGCCAGTGTGTGTGCCAGGCTCACAGCGTATACTGTGCCCACTTGCCCAGTGCCACCACTCATATCTTGTTTAATAGTAGTGTAAGTGTACATTTGAAAAAAAAAAACTTTTTTGACTGTGAAACATCAGTCTGCTTGTGTAATCTAATTGCAGTTGCCTGCCTGCCAGCTTGTGTGCCAGGCTCACAGTGCATACTGTGCCCACTTGCCCAGTGCCACCACTCATATCTGGTGTAACAGTAGTGTAAATTAAAAAAAAAAACTTTTTTGACTGTGAAACATCAGTCTGCTTGTGTAATCTAATTGCAGTTGCCTGCCTGCCAGCGTGTGTGCCAGACTCACAGCGTATACTGTGCCCACTTGCCCAGTGCCACCACTCATATCTTGTTTAATAGTAGTCTAAGTGTACATTTAAAAAAAAAAAAAATTTGGACTGTGAAACAACAGTCTGCTTTTTTGTGTCAGGCTCACAGCGTATACTGTGCCGACTTGCTCAGTGCCACCACTCATATCTGGTGTAACAGTAGTGTAAATTTAAAAAAAAAAAAACTTTTTTGACTGTGAAACATCAGTCTGCTTGTGTAATCTAATTTTAGTTGCCTGCCTGCCTGCCAGCGTGTGTGCCAGGCTCACAGTGCATACTGTGCCCACTTGCCCAGTGCCACCACTCAAATCTGATGTAACAGTAGTGTAAATTTGAAAAAAAAAACTTTTTTGACTGTGAAACATCAGTCTGCTTGTGTAATCTAATTGCAGTTGCCTGCCTGCCAGCGTGTGTGCCAGGCTCACAGCGTATACTGTGCCCACTTGCCCAGTGCCACCACTCATATCTGGTGTAGCAGTAGTGTAAATTTAAAAAATATATATTTTTTGACTGTGAAACATCAGTCTGCTTCTGTAATCTAATTGCAGTTGCCTGCCTGCCAGCGTGTGTGCCAGGCCCACTTGCTCAGTGCCACCACTCATATCTGGTGTAACAGTAGTGTAAATTTAAAAAAAAAAACTTTTTTGACTGTGAAACATCAGTCTGCTTGTGTAATCTTATTGCAGTTGCCTGCCTGCCAGCGTGTGTGCCAGGCCCACTTGCCCAGTGCCACCACTCATATCTGGTGTAACAGTAGTGTAAATTTAAAAAAAAAAAAACTTTTTTGACTGTGAAACATCAGTCTGCTAGTGTAATCTAATTGCAGTTGCCTGCCTGCCAGCGTGTGTGCCAGGCCCACTTGCCCAGTGCCACCACTCATATCTGGTGTAACAGTTGTGTAAATTTAAAAAAAAAAAAACTTTTTTGACTATGAAACATCAGTCTGCTAGTGTAATCTAATTGCAGTTGCCTGCCTGTCAGCGTGTGTGCCAGGCCCACTTGCCCAGTGCCACCACTCATATCTGGTGTAACAGTAGTGTAATTTTAAAAAAAAAAACTTTTTTGACTGTGAAACATCAGTCTGCTTGTGTAATCTAATTGCAGTTGCCTGCCTGCCAGCGTGTGTGCCAGGCTCACAGCGTATACTGTGCCCACTTGCCCAGTGCCACCACTCATATCTTGTTTAATAGTAGTGTAAGTGTACATTTAAAAAAAAAAAGCTTTTTGGACTGTGAAACATCAGTCTGCTTTTTTGTGTCAGGCTCACAGCGTATACTGTGCCCACTTGCCCAGTGCCACCACTCATATCTTGTTTAATAGTAGTCTAAGTGTACATTTAAAAAAAAATAATTTTGGACTGTGAAACAACAGTCTGCTTTTTTGTGTCAGGCTCACAGCGTATACTGTGCCCACTTGCCCAGTGCCACCACTCATATCTGGTGTAAAAATAGTAGTGTAAATTTAAAAAAAAAAAAACTTTTTGACTGTGAAACATCAGTCTGCTAGTGTAATCTAATTGCAGTTGCCTGCCTGTCAGCGTGTGTGCCAGGCCCACTTGCCCAGTGCCACCACTTATATCTGGTGTAACAGTAGTGTAAATTTAAAAAAAAAAAACTTTTTTGACTGAAACATCAGTCTGCTTGTGTAATCTAATTGCAGTTGCCTGCCTGCCAGCGTGTGTGCCAGGCTCACAGTGCATACTGTGCCCACTTGCCCAGTGCCACCACTCATATCTGGTGTAACAGTAGTGTAAATTTGAAAAAAAAAACTTTTTTGACGGTGAAACATCAGTCTGCTTGTGTAATCTAATTGCAGTTGCCTGCCTGCCAGCGTGTGTGCCAGGCTCACAGCGTATACTGTGCCCACTTGCCCAGTGCCACCACTCATATCTGGTGTAACAGTAGTGTAAATTTAAAAAAAAAACTTTTTTGACTGTGAAACATCAGTCTGCTTGTGTAATCTAATTGCAGTTGCCTGCCTGCCAGCGTGTGTGCCAGGCTCACAGCGTATACGGTGCCCACTTGCCCAGTGCCACCACTCATATCTGGTGTAACAGTAGTGTAAATTTAAAAAAAAAAACTTTTTTGACTGTGAAACATCAGTCTGCTTGTGTAATCTAATTGCAGTTGCCTGCCTGCCAGCGTGTGTGCCAGGCTCACAGCGTATACTGTGCCCACTTGCCCAGTGCCACCACTCATATCTTGTTTAATAGTAGTGTAAGTGTACATTTAAAAAAAAAAAACTTTTTGGACTGTGAAACATCAGTCTGCTTTTTTGTGTCAGGCTCACAGCGTATACTGTGCCCACTTTCCCAGTGCCACCACTCATATCTGGTGTAACAGTAGTGTAAATTAAAAAAAAAAAAAACTTTTTTGACTGTGAAACATCAGTCTGCTAGTGTAATCTAATTGCAGTTGCCTGCCTGCCAGCGTGTGTGCCAGGCCCACTTGCCCAGTGCCACCACTCATATCTGGTGTAACAGTAGTGTAAATTAAAAAAACAAAACTTTTTTGACTGTGAAACATCAATCTGCTAGTGTAATCTAATTGCAGTTGCCTGCCTGCCAGCGTGTGTGCCAGGCCCACTTGCCCAGTGCCACCACTCATATCTGGTGTAACAGTAGTGTAAATTAAAAAAAAAAAAAAAAACTTTTTTGACTGTGAAACATCAGTCTGCTAGTGTAATCTAATTGCAGTTGCCTGCCTGCCAGCATGTGTGCCAGGCCCACTTGCCCAGTGCCACCATTCATATCTGGTGTAACAGTAGTGTAAATTTAAAAAAAACAAACTTTTTTGACTGTGAAACATCAGTCTGCTAGTGTAATCTAATTGCAGTTGCCTGCCTGTCAGCGTGTGTGTAAGGCTCACAGCGTATACTGTGCCCACTTGCCCAGTGCCACCACTCATATCTTGTTTAATAGTAGTGTAAGTGTACATTTGAAAAAAAAAAACTTTTTTGACTGTGAAACATCAGTCTGCTTGTGTAATCTAATTGCAGTTGCCTGCCTGCCAGCTTGTGTGCCAGGCTCACAGTGCATACTGTGCCCACTTGCCCAGTGCCACCACTCATATCTGGTGTAACAGTAGTGTAAATTTAAAAAAAACAAACTTTTTTGACTGTGAAACATCAGTCTGCTAGTGTAATCTAATTGCAGTTGCCTGCCTGTCAGCGTGTGTGCCAGGCTCACAGCGTATACTGTGCCCACTTGCCCAGTGCCACCACTCATATCTTGTTTAATAGTAGTGTAAGTGTACATTTAAAAAAAAAAATGTTGGACTGTGAAACAACAGTCTGCTTTTTTGTGTCAGGCTCACAGTGTATACTGTGCCCACTTGCCCAGTGCCACCACTCATATCTGGTGTAACAGTAGTGTAAATTTTAAAAAAAACTTTTTTGACTGTGAAACATCAGTCTGCTTGTGTAATCTAATTGCAGTTGCCTGCCTGCTAGCGTGTGTGCCAGGCTCACAGCGTATACTGTGCCCACTTGCCCAGTGCCACCACTCATATCTGGTGTAACAGTAGTGTAAATTTAAAAAAAAAAACTTTTTTGACTGTGAAACATCAGTCTGCTTGTGTAATATAATTGCAATTGCCTGCCTGCCAGTGTGTGTGCCAGGCTCACAGCGTATACTGTGCCCACTTGCCCAGTGCCACCACTCATATCTTGTTTAATAGTAGTGTAAGTGTACATTTGAAAAAAAAAAAAACTTTTTTGACTGTGAAACATCAGTCTGCTTGTGTAATCTAATTGCAGTTGCCTGCCTGCCAGCTTGTGTGCCAGGCTCACAGTGCATACTGTGCCCACTTGCCCAGTGCCACCACTCATATCTGGTGTAACAGTAGTGTAAATTAAAAAAAAAAAACTTTTTTGACTGTGAAACATCAGTCTGCTTGTGTAATCTAATTGCAGTTGCCTGCCTGCCAGCGTGTGTGCCAGACTCACAGCGTATACTGTGCCCACTTGCCCAGTGCCACCACTCATATCTTGTTTAATAGTAGTCTAAGTGTACATTTAAAAAAAAAAAAAAATTTGGACTGTGAAACAACAGTCTGCTTTTTTGTGTCAGGCTCACAGCGTATACTGTGCCGACTTGCTCAGTGCCACCACTCATATCTGGTGTAACAGTAGTGTAAATTTAAAAAAAAAAAACTTTTTTGACTGTGAAACATCAGTCTGCTTGTGTAATCTAATTTTAGTTGCCTGCCTGCCTGCCAGCGTGTGTGCCAGGCTCACAGTGCATACTGTGCCCACTTGCCCAGTGCCACCACTCAAATCTGATGTAACAGTAGTGTAAATTTGAAAAAAAAAACTTTTTTGACTGTGAAACATCAGTCTGCTTGTGTAATCTAATTGCAGTTGCCTGCCTGCCAGCGTGTGTGCCAGGCTCACAGCGTATACTGTGCCCACTTGCCCAGTGCCACCACTCATATCTGGTGTAGCAGTAGTGTAAATTTAAAAAATATATATTTTTTGACTGTGAAACATCAGTCTGCTTCTGTAATCTAATTGCAGTTGCCTGCCTGCCAGCGTGTGTGCCAGGCCCACTTGCTCAGTGCCACCACTCATATCTGGTGTAACAGTAGTGTAAATTTAAAAAAAAAAACTTTTTTGACTGTGAAACATCAGTCTGCTTGTGTAATCTTATTGCAGTTGCCTGCCTGCCAGCGTGTGTGCCAGGCCCACTTGCCCAGTGCCACCACTCATATCTGGTGTAACAGTAGTGTAAATTTAAAAAAAAAAAACTTTTTTGACTGTGAAACATCAGTCTGCTAGTGTAATCTAATTGCAGTTGCCTGCCTGCCAGCGTGTGTGCCAGGCCCACTTGCCCAGTGCCACCACTCATATCTGGTGTAACAGTTGTGTAAATTTAAAAAAAAAAAAACTTTTTTGACTATGAAACATCAGTCTGCTAGTGTAATCTAATTGCAGTTGCCTGCCTGTCAGCGTGTGTGCCAGGCCCACTTGCCCAGTGCCACCACTCATATCTGGTGTAACAGTAGTGTAATTTTAAAAAAAAAAAACTTTTTTGACTGTGAAACATCAGTCTGCTTGTGTAATCTAATTGCAGTTGCCTGCCTGCCAGCGTGTGTGCCAGGCTCACAGCGTATACTGTGCCCACTTGCCCAGTGCCACCACTCATATCTTGTTTAATAGTAGTGTAAGTGTACATTTAAAAAAAAAAAAGCTTTTTGGACTGTGAAACATCAGTCTGCTTTTTTGTGTCAGGCTCACAGCGTATACTGTGCCCACTTGCCCAGTGCCACCACTCATATCTTGTTTAATAGTAGTCTAAGTGTACATTTAAAAAAAAATAATTTTGGACTGTGAAACAACAGTCTGCTTTTTTGTGTCAGGCTCACAGCGTATACTGTGCCCACTTGCCCAGTGCCACCACTCATATCTGGTGTAAAAATAGTAGTGTAAATTTAAAAAAAAAAAAACTTTTTTGACTGTGAAACATCAGTCTGCTAGTGTAATCTAATTGCAGTTGCCTGCCTGTCAGCGTGTGTGCCAGGCCCACTTGCCCAGTGCCACCACTTATATCTGGTGTAACAGTAGTGTAAATTTAAAAAAAAAAACTTTTTTGACTGAAACATCAGTCTGCTTGTGTAATCTAATTGCAGTTGCCTGCCTGCCAGCGTGTGTGCCAGGCTCACAGTGCATACTGTGCCCACTTGCCCAGTGCCACCACTCATATCTGGTGTAACAGTAGTGTAAATTTGAAAAAAAAAACTTTTTTGACGGTGAAACATCAGTCTGCTTGTGTAATCTAATTGCAGTTGCCTGCCTGCCAGCGTGTGTGCCAGGCTCACAGCGTATACTGTGCCCACTTGCCCAGTGCCACCACTCATATCTGGTGTAGCAGTAGTGTAAATTTAAAAAAAATATATTTTTTGACTGTGAAACATCAGTCTGCTTCTGTAATCTAATTGCAGTTGCCTGCCTGCCAGCGTGTGTGCCAGGCCCACTTGCTCAGTGCCACCACTCATATCTGGTGTAACAGTAGTGTAAATTTAAAAAAAAAAACTTTTTTGACTGTGAAACATCAGTCTGCTTTTGTAATCTTATTGCAGTTGCCTGCCTGCCAGTGTGTGTGCCAGGCCCACTTGCCCAGTGCCACCACTCATATCTGGTGTAACAGTAGTGTAAATTTAAAAAAAAAAAACTTTTTTGACTGTGAAACATCAGTCTGCTAGTGTAATCTAATTGCAGTTGCCTGCCTGCCAGCGTGTGTGCCAGGCCCACTTGCCCAGTGCCACCACTCATATCTGGTGTAACAGTTGTGTAAATTTAAAAAAAAAAAAACTTTTTTGACTGTGAAACATCAGTCTGCTAGTGTAATCTAATTGCAGTTGCCTGCCTGTCAGCATGTGTGCCAGGCCCACTGGCCCAGTGCCACCACTCATATCTGGTGTAACAGTAGTGTAATTTTGAAAAAAAAAAACTTTTTTGACTGTGAAACATCAGTCTGCTTGTGTAATCTAATTGCAGTTGCCTGCCTGCCTGCCAGCGTGTGTGCCAGGCCCACTTGCTCAGTGCCACCACTCATATCTGGTGTAATAGTAGTGTAAATTTAAAAAAAAAAAACTTTTTTGACTGAAACATCAGTCTGCTTGTGTAATCTTATTGCAGTTGCCTGCCTGCCAGCGTGTGTGCCAGGCCCACTTGCCCAGTGCCACCACTCATATCTGGTGTAACAGTAGTGTAAATTTAAAAAAAAAAAAACTTTTTTGACTGAAACATCAGTCTGCTTGTGTAATCTTATTGCAGTTGCCTGCCAGCGTGTGTGCCAGGCCCACTTGCCCAGTGCCACCACTCATATCTGGTGTAACAGTAGTGTAAATTTAAAAAAAAAAAACTTTTTTGACTGTGAAACATCAGTCTGCTAGTGTAATCTAATTGCAGTTGCCTGCCTGCCAGCGTGTTTGCCAGGCCCACTTGCCCAGTGCCACCACTCATATCTGGTGTAACAGTTGTGTAAATTTAAAAAAAAAAAACTTTTTTGACTGTGAAACATCAGTCTGCTAGTGTAATCTAATTGCAGTTGCCTGCCTGTCAGCGTGTGTGCCAGGCCCACTTGCCCAGTGCCACCACTCATATCTGGTGTAACAGTAGTGTAATTTAAAAAAAAAAAACTTTTTTGACTGTGAAACATCAATCTGCTTGTGTAATCTAATTGCAGTTGCCTGCCTGCCAGCGTGTGTGCCAGGCTCACAGCGTATACTGTGCCCACTTGCCCAGTGCCACCACTCATATCTTGTTTAATAGTAGTGTAAGTGTACATTTAAAAAAAAAAGCTTTTTGGACTGTGAAACATCAGTCTGCTTTTTTGTGTCAGGCTCACAGCGTATACTGTGCCCACTTGCCCAGTGCCACCACTCATATCTTGTTTAATAGTAGTCTAAGTGTACATTTAAAAAAAAATAATTTTGGACTGTGAAACAACAGTCTGCTTTTTTGTGTCAGGCTCACAGCGTATACTGTGCCCACTTGCCCAGTGCCACCACTCATATCTGGTGTAAAAATAGTAGTGTAAATTAAAAAAACAAAACTTTTTTGACTGTGAAACATCAGTCTGCTAGTGTAATCTAATTGCAGTTGCCTGCCTGTCAGCGTGTGTGCCAGGCCCACTTGCCCAGTGCCACCACTTATATCTGGTGTAACAGTAGTGTAAATTTAAAAAAAAAAACTTTTTTGACTGTGAAACATCAGTCTGCTTGTGTAATCTAATTGCAGTTGCCTGCCTGCCAGCGTGTGTGCCAGGCTCACAGTGCATACTGTGCCCACTTGCCCAGTGCCACCACTCATATCTGGTGTAACAGTAGTGTAAATTTGAAAAAAAAAACTTTTTTGACTGTGAAACATCAGTCTGCTTGTGTAATCTAATTGCAGTTGCCTGCCTGCCAGCGTGTGTGCCAGGCTCACAGCGTATACTGTGCCCACTTGCCCAGTGCCACCACTCATATCTGGTGTAGCAGTAGTGTAAATTTAAAAAAAATATATTTTTTGACTGTGAAACATCAGTCTGCTTCTGTAATCTAATTGCAGTTGCCTGCCTGCCAGCGTGTGTGCCAGGCCCACTTGCTCAGTGCCACCACTCATATCTGGTGTAACAGTAGTGTAAATTTAAAAAAAAAAACTTTTTTGACTGTGAAACATCAGTCTGCTTGTGTAATCTTATTGCAGTTGCCTGCCTGCCAGTGTGTGTGCCAGGCCCACTTGCCCAGTGCCACCACTCATATCTGGTGTAACAGTAGTGTAAATTTTAAAAAAAAAAACTTTTTTGACTGTGAAACATCAGTCTGCTAGTGTAATCTAATTGCAGTTGCCTGCCTGCCAGCGTGTGTGCCAGGCCCACTTACCCAGTGCCACCACTCATATCTGGTGTAACAGTTGTGTAAATTTAAAAAAAAAACCAACTTTTTTGACTGTGAAACATCAGTCTGCTAGTGTAATCTAATTGCAGTTGCCTGCCTGTCAACATGTGTGCCAGGCCCACTGGCCCAGTGCCACCACTCATATCTGGTGTAACAGTAGTGTAATTTTTAAAAAAAAAACTTTTTTGACTGTGAAACATCAGTCTGCTTGTGTAATCTAATTGCAGTTGCCTGCCTGCCAGCGTGTGTGCCAGGCTCACAGCGTATACTGTGCCCACTTGCCCAGTGCCACCACTCATATCTGGTGTAGCAGTAGTGTAAATTTAAAAAAAATATATTTTTTGACTGTGAAACATCAGTCTGCTTGTGTAATCTAATTGCAGTTGCCTGCCTGCCAGCGTGTGTGCCAGGCCCACTTGCTCAGTGCCACCACTCATATCTGGTGTAACAGTAGTGTAAATTTAAAAAAAAAAAAAACTTTTTTGACTGAAACATCAGTCTGCTTGTGTAATCTTATTGCAGTTGCCTGCCTGCCAGCGTGTGTGCCAGGCCCACTTGCCCAGTGCCACCACTCATATCTGGTGTAACAGTAGTGTAAATTTAAAAAAAAAAAACTTTTTTGACTGTGAAACATCAGTCTGCTAGTGTAATCTAATTGCAGTTGCCTGCCTGTCAGCGTGTGTGCCAGGCTCACAGCGTATACTGTGCCCACTTGCCCAGTGCCACCACACATATCTGGTGTAGCAGTAGTGTAAATTTAAAAAAAATATATTTTTTGACTGTGAAACATCAGTCTGCTTCTGTAATCTAATTGCAGTTGCCTGCCTGCCAGCGTGTGTGCCAGGCCCACTTGCTCAGTGCCACCACTCATATCTGGTGTAACAGTAGTGTAAATTTAAAAAAAAAAAACTTTTTTGACTGTGAAACATCAGTCTGCTTGTGTAATCTTATTGCAGTTGCCTGCCTGCCAGTGTGTGTGCCAGGCCCACTTGCCCAGTGCCACCACTCATATCTGGTGTAACAGTAGTGTAAATTTAAAAAAAAAAAACTTTTTTGACTGTGAAACATCAGTCTGCTAGTGTAATCTAATTGCAGTTGCCTGCCTGCCAGCGTGTGTGCCAGGCCCACTTGCCCAGTGCCACCACTCATATCTGGTGTAACAGTTGTGTAAATTTAAAAAAAAAACTTTTTTGACTGTGAAACATCAGTCTGCTTGTGTAATCTAATTGCAGTTGCCTGCCTGCCAGCGTGTGTGCCAGGCTCACAGCGTATACTGTGCCCACTTGCCCAGTGCCACCACTCATATCTGGTGTAGCAGTAGTGTAAATTTAAAAAAAAAATATTTTTTGACTGTGAAACATCAGTCTGCTTGTGTAATCTAATTGCAGTTGCCTGCCTGCCAGCGTGTGTGCCAGGCCCACTTGCTCAGTGCCACCACTCATATCTGGTGTAACAGTAGTGTAAATTTAAAAAAAAAAAAACTTTTTTGACTGAAACATCAGTCTGCTTGTGTAATCTTATTGCAGTTGCCTGCCTGCCAGCGTGTGTGCCAGGCCCACTTGCCCAGTGCCACCACTCATATCTGGTGTAACAGTAGTGTAAATTTAAAAAAAAAAAAACTTTTTTGACTGAAACATCAGTCTGCTTGTGTAATCTTATTGCAGTTGCCTGCCTGCCAGCGTGTGTGCCAGGCCCACTTGCCCAGTGCCACCACTCATATCTGGTGTAACAGTTGTGTAAATTTCAAAAAAAAAAACTTTTTTGACTGTGAAACATCAGTCTGCTAGTGTAATCTAATTGCAGTTGCCTGCCTGTCAGCGTGTGTGCCAGGCCCACTTGCCCAGTGCCACCACTCATATCTGGTGTAACAGTAGTGTAAATTTAAAAAAAAAAAACTTTTTTGACTGTGAAACATCAGTCTGCTTGTGTAATCTTATTGCAGTTGCCTGCCTGCCAGCGTGTGTGCCAGGCCCACTTGCCCAGTGCCACCACTCATATCTGGTGTAACAGTAGTGTAAATTTAAAAAAAAAAACTTTTTTGACTGTGAAACATCAGTCTGCTACTGTAATCTAATTGCAGTTGCCTGCCTGCCAGCGTGTGTGCCAGGCCCACTTGCCCAGTGCCACCACTCATATCTGGTGTAACAGTTGTGTAAATTTAAAAAAAAAAAACTTTTTTGACTGTGAAACATCAGTCTGCTAGTGTAATCTAATTGCAGTTGCCTACCTGTCAGCGTGTGTGCCAGGCCCACTTGCCCAGTGCCACCACTCATATCTGGTGTAACAGTAGTGTAAATTTAAAAAAAAAAAACTTTTTTGACTGTGAAACATCAGTCTGCTTGTGTAATCTTATTGCAGTTGCCTGCCTGCCAGCGTGTGTGCCAGGCCCACTTGCCCAGTGCCACCACTCATATCTGGTGTAACAGTAGTGTAAATTTAAAAAAAAAAACTTTTTTGACTGTGAAACATCAGTCTGCTACTGTAATCTAATTGCAGTTGCCTGCCTGCCAGCGTGTGTGCCAGGCCCACTTGCCCAGTGCCACCACTCATATCTGGTGTAACAGTTGTGTAAATTTAAAAAAAAAAAAACTTTTTTGACTGTGAAACATCAGTCTGCTAGTGTAATCTAATTGCAGTTGCCTGCCTGTCAGCGTGTGTGCCAGGCCCACTTGCCCAGTGCCACCACTCATATCTGGTGTAACAGTAGTGTAATTTAAAAAAAAAAAACTTTTTTGACTGTGAAACATCAGTCTGCTTGTGTAATCTAATTGCAGTTGCCTGCCTGCCAGCGTGTGTGCCAGGCTCACAGCGTATACTGTGCCCACTTGCCCAGTGCCACCACTCATATCTTGTTTAATAGTAGTGTAAGTGTACATTTAAAAAAAAAAAGCTTTTTGGACTGTGAAACATCAGTCTGCTTTTTTGTGTCAGGCTCACAGCGTATACTGTGCCCACTTGCCCAGTGCCACCACTCATATCTTGTTTAATAGTAGTCTAAGTGTACATTTAAAAAAAAATAATTTTGGACTGTGAAACAACAGTCTGCTTTTTTGTGTCAGGCTCACAGCGTATACTGTGCCCACTTGCCCAGTGCCACCACTCATATCTGGTGTAAAAATAGTAGTGTAAATTAAAAAAAAAAAAACTTTTTTGACTGTGAAACATCAGTCTGCTAGTGTAATCTAATTGCAGTTGCCTGCCTGTCAGCGTGTGTGCCAGGCCCACTTGCCCAGTGCCACCACTTATATCTGGTGTAACAGTAGTGTAAATTTAAAAAAAAAAACTTTTTTGACTGTGAAACATCAGTCTGCTTCTGTAATCTAATTGCAGTTGCCTGCCTGCCAGCGTGTGTGCCAGGCCCACTTGCTCAGTGCCACCACTCATATCTGGTGTAACAGTAGTGTAAATTTAAAAAAAAAAACTTTTTTGACTGTGAAACATCAGTCTGCTTGTGTAATCTTATTGCAGTTGCCTGCCTGCCAGTGTGTGTGCCAGGCCCACTTGCCCAGTGCCACCACTCATATCTGGTGTAACAGTAGTGTAAATTTAAAAAAAAAAAACTTTTTTGACTGTGAAACATCAGTCTGCTTGTGTAATCTTATTGCAGTTGCCTGCCTGCCAGCGTGTGTGCCAGGCCCACTTGCCCAGTGCCACCACTCATATCTGGTGTAACAGTAGTGTAAATTTAAAAAAAAAAACTTTTTTGACTGTGAAACATCAGTCTGCTAGTGTAATCTAATTGCAGTTGCCTGCCTGTCAACATGTGTGCCAGGCCCACTGGCCCAGTGCCACCACTCATATCTGGTGTAACAGTAGTGTAATTTTTAAAAAAAAAACTTTTTTGACTGTGAAACATCAGTCTGCTTGTGTAATCTAATTGCAGTTGCCTGCCTGCCTGCCAGCGTGTGTGCCAGGCTCACAGCGTATACTGTGCCCACTTGCCCAGTGCCACCACTCATATCTGGTGTAGCAGTAGTGTAAATTTAAAAAAAATATATTTTTTGACTGTGAAACATCAGTCTGCTTGTGTAATCTAATTGCAGTTGCCTGCCTGCCAGCGTGTGTGCCAGGCCCACTTGCCCAGTGCCACCACTCATATCTGGTGTAACAGTAGTGTAAATTTAAAAAAAAAAAAACTTTTTTGACTGAAACATCAGTCTGCTTGTGTAATCTTATTGCAGCTGCCTGCCTGCCAGCGTGTGTGCCAGGCCCACTTGCCCAGTGCCACCACTCATATCTGGTGTAACAGTAGTGTAAATTTAAAAAAAAAAACTTTTTTGACTGAAACATCAGTCTGCTTGTGTAATCTTATTGCAGTTGCCTGCCTGCCAGCGTGTGTGCCAGGCCCACTTGCCCAGTGCCACCACTCATATCTGGTGTAACAGTAGTGTAAATTTAAAAAAAAAAAAAACTTTTTTGACTGAAACATCAGTCTGCTTGTGTAATCTTATTGCAGTTGCCTGCCTGCCAGCGTGTGTGCCAGGCCCACTTGCCCAGTGCCACCACTCATATCTGGTGTAACAGTAGTGTAAATTTAAAAAAAAAAACTTTTTTGACTGTGAAACATCAGTCTGCTAGTGTAATCTTATTGCAGTTGCCTGCCTGCCAGCGTGTTTGCCAGGCCCACTTGCCCAGTGCCACCACTCATATCTGGTGTAACAGTTGTGTAAATTTAAAAAAAAAAAAAACTTTTTTGACTGTGAAACATCAGTCTGCTAGTGTAATCTAATTGCAGTTGCCTGCCTGTCAGCGTGTGTGCCAGGCCCACTTGCCCAGTGCCACCACTCATATCTGGTGTAACAGTAGTGTAATTTAAAAAAAAAAAACTTTTTTGACTGTGAAACATCAATCTGCTTGTGTAATCTAATTGCAGTTGCCTGCCTGCCAGCGTGTGTGCCAGGCTCACAGCGTATACTGTGCCCACTTGCCCAGTGCCACCACTCATATCTTGTTTAATAGTAGTGTAAGTGTACATTTAAAAAAAAAAAAGCTTTTTGGACTGTGAAACATCAGTCTGCTTTTTTGTGTCAGGCTCACAGCGTATACTGTGCCCACTTGCCCAGTGCCACCACTCATATCTTGTTTAATAGTAGTCTAAGTGTACATTTAAAAAAAAAAAAATTTTGGACTGTGAAACAACAGTCTGCTTTTTTGTGTCAGGCTCACAGCGTATACTGTGCCCACTTGCCCAGTGCCACCACTCATATCTGGTGTAAAAATAGTAGTGTAAATTAAAAAAAACAAAAACTTTTTTGACTGTGAAACATCAGTCTGCTAGTGTAATCTAATTGCAGTTGCCTGCCTGTCAGCGTGTGTGCCAGTCCCACTTGCCCAGTGCCACCACTTATATCTGGTGTAACAGTAGTGTAAATTTAAAAAAAAAAACTTTTTTGACTGTGAAACATCAGTCTGCTTGTGTAATCTAATTGCAGTTGCCTGCCTGCCAGCGTGTGTGCCAGGCTCACAGTGCATACTGTGCCCACTTGCCCAGTGCCACCACTCATATCTGGTGTAACAGTAGTGTAAATTTGAAAAAAAAACTTTTTTGACTGTGAAACATCAGTCTGCTTGTGTAATCTAATTGCAGTTGCCTGCCTGCCAGCGTGTGTGCCAGGCTCACAGCGTATACTGTGCCCACTTGCCCAGTGCCACCACTCATATCTGGTGTAGCAGTAGTGTAAATTTAAAAAAAATATATTTTTTGACTGTGAAACATCAGTCTGCTTCTGTAATCTAATTGCAGTTGCCTGCCTGCCAGCGTGTGTGCCAGGCCCACTTGCTCAGTGCCACCACTCATATCTGGTGTAACAGTAGTGTAAATTTAAAAAAAAAAAAACTTTTTTGACTGTGAAACATCAGTCTGCTAGTGTAATCTAATTGCAGTTGCCTGCCTGCCAGCGTGTGTGCCAGGCCCACTTGCCCAGTGCCACCACTCATATCTGGTGTAACAGTTGTGTAAATTTAAAAAAAAAAAAACTTTTTTGACTGTGAAACATCAGTCTGCTAGTGTAATCTAATTGCAGTTGCCTGCCTGTCAACATGTGTGCCAGGCCCACTGGCCCAGTGCCACCACTCATATCTTGTTTAATAGTAGTGTAAGTGTACATTTAAAAAAAAAAGCTTTTTGGACTGTGAAACATCAGTCTGCTTTTTTGTGTCAGGCTCACAGCGTATACTGTGCCCACTTGCCCAGTGCCACCACTTTTTTGACTGAAACATCAGTCTGCTTGTGTAATCTAATTGCAGTTGCCTGCCTGCCAGCATGTGTGCCAGGCTCACAGTGCATACTGTGCCCACTTGCCCAGTGCCACCACTCATATCTGGTGTAACAGTAGTGTAAATTTAAAAAAAAAAAACTTTTTTGACTGTGAAACATCAGTCTGCTTGTGTAATCTTATTGCAGTTGCCTGCCTGCCAGTGTGTGTGCCAGGCCCACTTGCCCAGTGCCACCACTCATATCTGGTGTAACAGTAGTGTAAATTTAAAAAAAAAAAACTTTTTTGACTGTGAAACATCAGTCTGCTAGTGTAATCTAATTGCAGTTGCCTGCCTGCCAGCGTGTGTGCCAGGCCCACTTGCCCAGTGCCACCACTCATATCTGGTGTAACAGTTGTGTAAATTTTAAAAAAAAAAAACTTTTTTTGACTGTGAAACATCAGTCTGCTTGTGTAATCTAATTGCAGTTGCCTGCCTGCCAGCGTGTGTGCCAGGCTCACAGCGTATACTGTGCCCAGTGCCACCACTCATATCTGGTGTAGCAGTAGTGTAAATTTAAAAAAAAAATATTTTTTGACTGTGAAACATCAGTCTGCTTGTGTAATCTAATTGCAGTTGCCTGCCTGCCAGCGTGTGTGCCAGGCCCACTTGCCCAGTGCCACCACTCATATCTGGTGTAACAGTTGTGTAAATTTAAAAAAAAAAAAACTTTTTTGACTGTGAAACATCAGTCTGCTTGTGTAATCTAATTGCAGTTGCCTGCCTGTCAACATGTGTGCCAGGCCCACTGGCCCAGTGCCACCACTCATATCTGGTGTAACAGTAGTGTAAATTTAAAAAAAAAAAAACTTTTTTGACTGAAACATCAGTCTGCTTGTGTAATCTTATTGCAGTTGCCTGCCTGCCAGCGTGTGTGCCAGGCCCACTTGCTCAGTGCCACCACTCATATCTGGTGTAACAGTAGTGTAAATTTAAAAAAAAAAAAACTTTTTTGACTGTGAAACATCAGTCTGCTAGTGTAATCTAATTGCAGTTGCCTGCCTGCCAGCGTGTGTGCCAGGCCCACTTGCCCAGTGCCACCACTCATATCTGGTGTAACAGTTGTGTAAATTTAAAAAAAAAAAAACTTTTTTGACTGTGAAACATCAGTCTGCTAGTGTAATCTAATTGCAGTTGCCTGCCTGTCAGCGTGTGTGCCAGGCCCACTTGCCCAGTGCCACCACTCATATCTGGTGTAACAGTTGTGTAAATTTAAAAAAAAAAAAACTTTTTTGACTGTGAAACATCAGTCTGCTAGTGTAATCTAATTGCAGTTGCCTGCCTGTCAGCGTGTGTGCCAGGCCCACTTGCCCAGTGCCACCACTCATATCTGGTGTAACAGTAGTGTAAATTTAAAAAAAAAAAACTTTTTTGACTGTGAAACATCAGTCTGCTTGTGTAATCTTATTGCAGTTGCCTGCCTGCCAGCGTGTGTGCCAGGCCCACTTGCCCAGTGCCACCACTCATATCTGGTGTAACAGTAGTGTAAATTTAAAAAAAAAAAACTTTTTTGACTGTGAAACATCAGTCTGCTAGTGTAATCTAATTGCAGTTGCCTGCCTGCCAGCGTGTGTGCCAGGCCCACTTGCCCAGTGCCACCACTCATATCTGGTGTAACAGTTGTGTAAATTTAAAAAAAAAAACTTTTTTGACTGTGAAACATCAGTCTGCTAGTGTAATCTAATTGCAGTTGCCTGCCTGTCAGCATGTGTGCCAGGCCCACTTGCCCAGTGCCACCACTCATATCTGGTGTAACAGTAGTGTAATTTAAAAAAAAAAAAAACTTTTTTGACTGTGAAACATCAGTCTGCTTGTGTAATCTAATTGCAGTTGCCTGCCTGCCAGCGTGTGTGCCAGGCTCACAGCGTATACTGTGCCCACTTGCCCAGTGCCACCACTCATATCTTGTTTAATAGTAGTGTAAGTGTACATTTAAAAAAAAAAAGCTTTTTGGACTGTGAAACATCAGTCTGCTTTTTTGTGTCAGGCTCACAGCGTATACTGTGCCCACTTGCCCAGTGCCACCACTCATATCTGGTGTAAAAATAGTAGTGTAAATTAAAAAAAAAAAAACTTTTTTGACTGTGAAACATCAGTCTGCTAGTGTAATCTAATTGCAGTTGCCTGCCTGTCAGCGTGTGTGCCAGGCCCACTTGCCCAGTGCCACCACTTATATCTGGTGTAACAGTAGTGTAAATTTAAAAAAAAAAAACTTTTTTGACTGTGAAACATCAGTCTGCTTGTGTAATCTAATTGCAGTTGCCTGCCTGCCAGCGTGTGTGCCAGGCTCACAGTGCATACTGTGCCCACTTGCCCAGTGCCACCACTCATATCTGGTGTAACAGTAGTGTAAATTTGAAAAAAAAAAACTTTTTTGACTGTGAAACATCAGTCTGCTTGTGTAATCTAATTGCAGTTGCCTGCCTGCCAGCGTGTGTGCCAGGCTCACAGCGTATACTGTGCCCACTTGCCCAGTGCCACCACTCATATCTTGTTTAATAGTAGTGTAAGTGTACATTTAAAAAAAAAAAGCTTTTTGGACTGTGAAACATCAGTCTGCTTTTTTGTGTCAGGCTCACAGCGTATACTGTGCCCACTTGCCCAGTGCCACCACTCATATCTTGTTTAATAGTAGTCTAAGTGTACATTTAAAAAAAAAAAATTTTGGACTGTGAAACAACAGTCTGCTTTTTTGTGTCAGGCTCACAGCGTATACTGTGCCCACTTGCCCAGTGCCACCACTCATATCTGGTGTAAAAATAGTAGTGTAAATTAAAAAAAACAAAAACTTTTTTGACTGTGAAACATCAGTCTGCTAGTGTAATCTAATTGCAGTTGCCTGCCTGTCAGCGTGTGTGCCAGTCCCACTTGCCCAGTGCCACCACTTATATCTGGTGTATCAGTAGTGTAAATTTAAAAAAAAAAACTTTTTTGACTGTGAAACATCAGTCTGCTTGTGTAATCTAATTGCAGTTGCCTGCCTGCCAGCGTGTGTGCCAGGCTCACAGTGCATACTGTGCCCACTTGCCCAGTGCCACCACTCATATCTGGTGTAACAGTAGTGTAAATTTGAAAAAAAAACTTTTTTGACTGTGAAACATCAGTCTGCTTGTGTAATCTAATTGCAGTTGCCTGCCTGCCAGCGTGTGTGCCAGGCTCACAGCGTATACTGTGCCCACTTGCCCAGTGCCACCACTCATATCTGGTGTAGCAGTAGTGTAAATTTAAAAAAAATATATTTTTTGACTGTGAAACATCAGTCTGCTTCTGTAATCTAATTGCAGTTGCCTGCCTGCCAGCGTGTGTGCCAGGCCCACTTGCTCAGTGCCACCACTCATATCTGGTGTAACAGTAGTGTAAATTTAAAAAAAAACAACTTTTTTGACTGTGAAACATCAGTCTGCTAGTGTAATCTAATTGCAGTTGCCTGCCTGTCAGCGTGTGTGCCAGTCCCACTTGCCCAGTGCCACCACTTATATCTGGTGTAACAGTAGTGTAAATTTAAAAAAAAAAACTTTTTTGACTGTGAAACATCAGTCTGCTAGTGTAATCTAATTGCAGTTGCCTGCCTGTCAACATGTGTGCCAGGCCCACTGGCCCAGTGCCACCACTCATATCTTGTTTAATAGTAGTGTAAGTGTACATTTAAAAAAAAAAGCTTTTTGGACTGTGAAACATCAGTCTGCTTTTTTGTGTCAGGCTCACAGCGTATACTGTGCCCACTTGCCCAGTGCCACCACTTTTTTGACTGAAACATCAGTCTGCTTGTGTAATCTAATTGCAGTTGCCTGCCTGCCAGCGTGTGTGCCAGGCTCACAGTGCATACTGTGCCCACTTGCCCAGTGCCACCACTCATATCTGGTGTAACAGTAGTGTAAATTTAAAAAAAAAAAACTTTTTTGACTGTGAAACATCAGTCTGCTTGTGTAATCTTATTGCAGTTGCCTGCCTGCCAGTGTGTGTGCCAGGCCCACTTGCCCAGTGCCACCACTCATATCTGGTGTAACAGTAGTGTAAATTTAAAAAAAAAAACTTTTTTGACTGTGAAACATCAGTCTGCTAGTGTAATCTAATTGCAGTTGCCTGCCTGCCAGCGTGTGTGCCAGGCCCACTTGCCCAGTGCCACCACTCATATCTGGTGTAACAGTTGTGTAAATTTAAAAAAAAAAAACTTTTTTGACTGTGAAACATCAGTCTGCTTGTGTAATCTAATTGCAGTTGCCTGCCTGCCAGCGTGTGTGCCAGGCTCACAGCGTATACTGTGCCCACTTGCCCAGTGCCACCACTCATATCTGGTGTAGCAGTAGTGTAAATTTAAAAAAAAAATATTTTTTGACTGTGAAACATCAGTCTGCTTGTGTAATCTAATTGCAGTTGCCTGCCTGCCAGCGTGTGTGCCAGGCCCACTTGCCCAGTGCCACCACTCATATCTGGTGTAACAGTTGTGTAAATTTAAAAAAAAAAAAACTTTTTTGACTGTGAAACATCAGTCTGCTAGTGTAATCTAATTGCAGTTGCCTGCCTGTCAACATGTGTGCCAGGCCCACTGGCCCAGTGCCACCACTCATATCTGGTGTAACAGTAGTGTAAATTTAAAAACAAAAAAACTTTTTTGACTGAAACATCAGTCTGCTAGTGTAATCTAATTGCAGTTGCCTGCCTGCCAGCGTGTGTGCCAGGCCCACTTGCCCAGTGCCACCACTCATATCTGGTGTAACAGATGTGTAAATTTAAAAAAAAAAAAACTTTTTTGACTGTGAAACATCAGTCTGCTAGTGTAATCTAATTGCAGTTGCCTGCCTGTCAGCGTGTGTGCCAGGCCCACTTGCCCAGTGCCACCACTCATATCTGGTGTAACAGTAGTGTAAATTTAAAAAAAAAAAACTTTTTTGACTGTGAAACATCAGTCTGCTTGTGTAATCTTATTGCAGTTGCCTGCCTGCCAGCGTGTGTGCCAGGCCCACTTGCCCAGTGCCACCACTCATATCTGGTGTAACAGTAGTGTAAATTTAAAAAAAAAAAACTTTTTTGACTGTGAAACATCAGTCTGCTAGTGTAATCTAATTGCAGTTGCCTGCCTGCCAGCGTGTGTGCCAGGCCCACTTGCCCAGTGCCACCACTCATATCTGGTGTAACAGTTGTGTAAATTTAAAAAAAAAAAACTTTTTTGACTGTGAAACATCAGTCTGCTAGTGTAATCTAATTGCAGTTGCCTGCCTGTCAGCATGTGTGCCAGGCCCACTTGCCCAGTGCCACCACTCATATCTGGTGTAACAGTAGTGTAATTTAAAAAAAAAAAAACTTTTTTGACTGTGAAACATCAGTCTGCTTGTGTAATCTAATTGCAGTTGCCTGCCTGCCAGCGTGTGTGCCAGGCTCACAGCGTATACTGTGCCCACTTGCCCAGTGCCACCACTCATATCTTGTTTAATAGTAGTCTAAGTGTACATTTAAAAAAAAATATTTTTGGACTGTGAAACAACAGTCTGCTTTTTTGTGTCAGGCTCACAGCGTATACTGTGCCCACTTGCCCAGTGCCACCACTCATATCTGGTGTAAAAATAGTAGTGTAAATTAAAAAAAAAAAAACTTTTTTGACTGTGAAACATCAGTCTGCTAGTGTAATCTAATTGCAGTTGCCTGCCTGTCAGCGTGTGTGCCAGGCCCACTTGCCCAGTGCCACCACTTATATCTGGTGTAACAGTAGTGTAAATTTAAAAAAAAAAACTTTTTTGACTGTGAAACATCAGTCTGCTTGTGTAATCTAATTGCAGTTGCCTGCCTGCCAGCGTGTGTGCCAGGCTCACAGTGCATACTGTGCCCACTTGCCCAGTGCCACCACTCATATCTGGTGTAACAGTAGTGTAAATTTGAAAAAAAAAAACTTTTTTGACTGTGAAACATCAGTCTGCTTGTGTAATCTAATTGCAGTTGCCTGCCTGCCAGCGTGTGTGCCAGGCTCACAGCGTATACTGTGCCCACTTGCCCAGTGCCACCACTCATATCTGGTGTAGCAGTAGTGTAAATTTAAAAAATATATATTTTTTTGACTGTGAAACATCAGTCTGCTTCTGTAATCTAATTGCAGTTGCCTGCCTGCCAGCGTGTGTGCCAGGCCCACTTGCTCAGTGCCACCACTCATATCTGGTGTAACAGTAGTGTAAATTTAAAAAAAAAAAACTTTTTTGACTGTGAAACATCAGTCTGCTTGTGTAATCTTATTGCAGTTGCCTGCCTGCCAGTGTGTGTGCCAGGCCCACTTGCCCAGTGCCACCACTCATATCTGGTGTAACAGTAGTGTAAATTTAAAAAAAAAAAACTTTTTTGACTGTGAAACATCAGTCTGCTAGTGTAATCTAATTGCAGTTGCCTGCCTGCCAGCGTGTGTGCCAGGCCCACTTGCCCAGTGCCACCACTCATATCTGGTGTAACAGTTGTGTAAATTTAAAAAAAAAAAAACTTTTTTGACTGTGAAACATCAGTCTGCTAGTGTAATCTAATTGCAGTTGCCTGCCTGTCAGCATGTGTGCCAGGCCCACTGGCCCAGTGCCACCACTCATATCTGGTGTAACAGTAGTGTAATTTTTTAAAAAAAAACTTTTTTGACTGTGAAACATCAGTCTGCTTGTGTAATCTAATTGCAGTTGCCTGCCTGCCAGCGTGTGTGCCAGGCTCACAGCGTATACTGTGCCCACTTGCCCAGTGCCACCACTCATATCTGGTGTAGCAGTAGTGTAAATTTAAAAAAAAAATATTTTTTGACTGTGAAACATCAGTCTGCTTGTGTAATCTAATTGCAGTTGCCTGCCTGCCAGCGTGTGTGCCAGGCCCACTTGCTCAGTGCCACCACTCATATCTGGTGTAACAGTAGTGTAAATTTAAAAAAAAAAAAACTTTTTTGACTGAAACATCAGTCTGCTTGTGTAATCTTATTGCAGTTGCTTGCCTGCCAGCGTGTGTGCCAGGCCCACTTGCCCAGTGCCACCACTCATATCTGGTGTAACAGTAGTGTAAATTTAAAAAAAAAAAAACTTTTTTGACTGAAACATCAGTCTGCTTGTGTAATCTTATTGCAGTTGCCTGCCTGCCAGCGTGTGTGCCAGGCCCATTTGCCCAGTGCCACCACTCATATCTGGTGTAACAGTAGTGTAAATTTAAAAAAAAAAAACTTTTTTGACTGTGAAACATCAGTCTGCTTGTGTAATCTTATTGCAGTTGCCTGCCTGCCAGCGTGTGTGCCAGGCCCACTTGCCCAGTGCCACCACTCATATCTGGTGTAACAGTAGTGTAAATTTAAAAAAAAAAACTTTTTTGACTGTGAAACATCAGTCTGCTAGTGTAATCTAATTGCAGTTGCCTGCCTGTCAGCGTGTGTGCCAGGCCCACTTGCCCAGTGCCACCACTCATATCTGGTGTAACAGTTGTGTAAATTTAAAAAAAAAAAAACTTTTTTGACTGTGAAACATCAGTCTGCTAGTGTAATCTAATTGCAGTTGCCTGCCTGTCAGCGTGTGTGCCAGGCCCACTTGCCCAGTGCCACCACTCATATCTGGTGTAACAGTAGTGTAATTTTTAAAAAAAAAACTTTTTTGACTGTGAAACATCAGTCTGCTTGTGTAATCTAATTGCAGTTGCCTGCCTGCCAGCGTGTGTGCCAGGCTCACAGCGTATATTGTGCCCACTTGCCCAGTGCCACCACTCATATCTGGTGTAACAGTAGTGTAAATTTAAAAAAAAAAAACTTTTTTGATTGTGAAACATCAGTCTGCTTGTGTAATGTAATTGCAGTTGCCTGCCTGCCAGCGTGTATGCCAGGCTCACAGCGTATACATCAGTCTGCTTTTTTGTGTCAGGCTCACAGCGTGTACTGTGCCCACTTGCCCAGTTCCACCACTCATATCTTGTTTAATAGTAGTCTAAGTGTACATTTAAAAAAAAAATAATTTTGGACTGTGAAACATCAGTCTGCTTTTTTGTGTCAGGCTCACAGCGTATACTGTGCCCACTTTCCCAGTGCCACCACTCATATCTTGTTTAATAGTAGTGTAAGTGTACATTTAAAACAAAAAAACTTTTTGGACTGTGAAACATCAGTCTGCTTTTTTGTGTCAGGCTCACAGCGTATACTGTGCCCACTTGCCCAGTGGCACCACTCATATCTTGTTTAATAGTAGTGTAAGTGTACATTTAAAAAAAAATGACAGGCAGAGGCAGGCCACCCCACAGGTGCCGTCGTGGTCGTGGTGCTGTGATTCCCTTTGGCCCTAGAATAATGCCCAGTGTTCAGAGGCCACGTACCATGAACTCGAAAAGTTCTGAGGACATAGTTGACTTTTTAACACAGGACACCCAATCTTCTATAGCTTCCGCTCCGAACCTTGACGCACCATCCTCCTCCAGGACGTAACAGGGATTAAACTGATAGGAATAGTACTACTTAACACACCTTATAATAACGCAGAGAGAGGCAACGCAGAGAGAGTATTCTGAAGAAGAGGAGTCAGAGGAGGAACGTGGCTTTGAGGAGGTGGAAGACCAAACACAGCAGGCCTCCCAGGGGGCTTGTTGTCACCTTTCGGGGACCCTTGGTGTTGTACGCGGCCGGATGGAGGAAGAGACCTTCAATGACATCAGTGAGGACAAGGAACAGGACATGGCTAGCTTGGTATCCAACCTTGTACAAATGGGGAGTTTGCGGTTGTGCAAATGGACTGTTTGCGGTTGTTTGCAGTGCGTTAAACGGGGAGTTTGGTCTGTCACTGTGAAGTGGGCGTAACCCTTACACTACCTGATCGATACAACATCATACCTGATGTTTTAAAGCACGTTATTCCAAACAATTTAGGAATGTTAGGTGATTTATGCCTTTTATGGATTAAAACCAGACTCTGCATCAACTATGTAATTTTACGTGGGAGTTTTGCCATGGATCTCCCTCCGGCATGCCACAGTCCAGGTGTTAGTACCCTTGAAACAACTTTTCCATCACTATTGTGGCCAGAAAGAGTCCATGTGGGTTTTAAAATTTGCCTGCCTATTGAAGTCAATGGCGGTTCGCCCGGTTCGCCCGTTCGCGAACATTTGCGGAAGTTCGCGTTCGCTGTTCGCGAATGGAAAATTTTAAGTTTGCGACATCACTACCTAGATACTGTAGATCCAGTAATGATTAATCATTATGTGATTGTAAGTATAATGGGAGGGTCTCAACCTGTGAGAGGGGCAGTGCCTGTGTGATGCCAAGAGAGATAGGCACATACTCAACCTGTGAGAGGGGCAGTACCTTTGTGATGTTAAGAGAGATTGGCACATACTCAACCTGTGAGAGGGGCAGTGCCTGCGTTATGCCAAGAGAAATAGGCACATACTCAACCTGTGAGAGGGGCAGTGTCTGTGTGATGCCAAGAGAGATAGGCACATACTCAACCTGTGAGAGGGGCAGTGCCTGTGTGATGCCAAGAGAGATAGGCACATACTCAACCTGTGAGAGGGGCAGTGCCTTTGTGATGTTAAGAGAGATAGGCACATACTCAACCTGTGAGAGGGGCAGTGCCTGTGTTATGCCAAGAGAGATAGGCACATACTCAACCTGTGAGAAGGGCAGTGTCTGTGTTATGCCAAGAGAGATAGGCACATACTCAACCTGTGAGAGTGACAGTGTCTGTGTGATGCCAAGAGAGATAAGCATACTCTGAACCTGTGAAAGGGGCAGTGTCTGTGTGATGCTAAGAGAGATAGGCACATACTCAATCTGTGATAGGGGAAGTGTCTGTGTGATGCCAAGAGAGATAGGCATATGCTGAACCTGTGAAAGGGGCAGTGCCTGTGTGATGCCAAGAGAGATAGGCACATACTCAACCTGTGAGAGGGGCAGTGCTTGTGTTATGCCAAGAGGCATACACTGAACCTGTGAAAGGGGCAGTGCCTGTGTGATGCCAAAAGAGATAGGCATATGCTGAACCTGTGAAAGGGGCAGTGCCTGTGTGATGCCAAGAGAGATAGGCACATACTCAATCTGTGATAGGGGAAGTGTCTGTGTGATGCTAAGAGAGATAGGCACATACTCAATCTGTGATAGGGGAAGTGTCTGTGTGATGCTAAGAGAGATAGGCACATACTCAATCTGTGATAGGGGAAGTGTCTGTGTGATGCTAAGAGAGATAGGCACATACTCAACCTGTGAGAGGGGCAGTGCCTGTGTGATGCCAAGAGAGATAGGCACATACTCAACCTGTGAGAGGGGCAGTGCCTTTGTGATGTTAAGAGAGATAGGCACATACTCAACCTGTGAGAGGGGCAGTGCCTGTGTTATGCCAAGAGAGATAGGCACATACTCAACCTGTGAGAGGGGCAGTGTCTGTGTTATGCCAAGAGAGATAGGCACATACTCAACCTGTGAGAGTGACAGTGTCTGTGTGATGCCAAGAGAGATAAGCATACTCTGAACCTGTGAAAGGGGCAGTGTCTGTGTGATGCTAAGAGAGATAGGCACATACTCAATCTGTGATAGGGGAAGTGTCTGTGTGATGCCAAGAGAGATAGGCATATGCTGAACCTGTGAAAGGGGCAGTGCCTGTGTGATGCCAAGAGAGATAGGCACATACTCAACCTGTGAGAGGGGCAGTGCTTGTGTTATGCCAAGAGGCATACACTGAACCTGTGAAAGGGGCAGTGCCTGTGTGATGCCAAAAGAGATAGGCATATGCTGAACCTGTGAAAGGGGCAGTGCCTGTGTGATGCCAAGAGAGATAGGCACATACTCAATCTGTGATAGGGGAAGTGTCTGTGTGATGCTAAGAGAGATAGGCACATACTCAATCTGTGATAGGGGAAGTGTCTGTGTGATGCTAAGAGAGATAGGCACATACTCAATCTGTGATAGGGGAAGTGTCTGTGTGATGCTAAGAGAGATAGGCACATACTCAACCTGTGAGAGGGGCAGTGCCTGTGTGATGCCAAGAGAGATAGGCACATACTCAACCTGTGAGAGGGGCAGTGCCTTTGTGATGTTAAGAGAGATAGGCACATACTCAACCTGTGAGAGGGGCAGTGCCTGTGTTATGCCAAGAGAGATAGGCACATACTCAACCTGTGAGAGGGGCAGTGTCTGTGTTATGCCAAGAGAGATAGGCACATACTCAACCTGTGAGAGTGACAGTGTCTGTGTGATGCCAAGAGAGATAAGCATACTCTGAACCTGTGAAAGGGGCAGTGTCTGTGTGATGCTAAGAGAGATAGGCACATACTCAATCTGTGATAGGGGAAGTGTCCGTGTGATGCCAAGAGAGATAGGCATATGCTGAACCTGTGAAAGGGGCAGTGCCTGTGTGATGCCAAGAGAGATAGGCACATACTCAACCTGTGAGAGGGGCAGTGCTTGTGTTATGCCAAGAGGCATACACTGAACCTGTGAAAGGGGCAGTGCCTGTGTGATGCCAAAAGAGATAGGCATATGCTGAACCTGTGAAAGGGGCAGTGCCTGTGTGATGCCAAGAGAGATAGGCACATACTCAATCTGTGATAGGGGAAGTGTCTGTGTGATGCTAAGAGAGATAGGCACATACTCAATCTGTGATAGGGGAAGTGTCTGTGTGATGCTAAGAGAGATAGGCACATACTCAATCTGTGATAGGGGAAGTGTCTGTGTGATGCTAAGAGAGATAGGCACATACTCAATCTGTGATAGGGGAAGTGTCTGTGTGATGCCAAGAGAGATAGGCATATGCTGAACCTGTGAAAGGGGCAGTGCCTGTGTGATGCCAAGAGAGATAGGCACATACTCAACCTGTGAGAGGGGCAGTGCTTGTGTTATGCCAAGAGGCATACACTGAACCTGTGAAAGGGGCAGTGCCTGTGTGATGCCAAAAGAGATAGGCATATGCTGAACCTGTGAAAGGGGCAGTGCCTGTGTGATGCCAAGAGAGATAGGCACATACTCAATCTGTGATAGGGGAAGTGTCTGTGTGATGCTAAGAGAGATAGGCACATACTCAATCTGTGATAGGGGAAGTGTCTGTGTGATGCTAAGAGAGATAGGCACATACTCAATCTGTGATAGGGGAAGTGTCTGTGTGATGCTAAGAGAGATAGGCACATACTCAATCTGTGATAGGGGAAGTGTCTGTGTGATGCCAAGAGACATAGGCATATGCTGAACCTGTGAAAGGGGCAGTGCCTGTGTGATGCCAAGAGAGATAGGCACATACTCAACCTGTGAGAGGGGCAGTGTTGGTGCGATACCAAGAGAGATAGGCACATACTGAACCTGTGAAAGGGGCAGTGTTGGTGTGATGCCAAGAGAGATAGGCACGTACTCAACCTGTGAGAGGGGCAGTGCTGGTGTGATGCCAAAAGAGATGGGCATATACTTCACCTGTGAGAGGGACAATGCCTTTGTGATTCCAAGAGAGGTAGGCACAGACTCAACCTGTGAGAGGGGCAGTGCCTGTGTTATGCCAAAAGAGATGGGCATATACTTCACCTGTGAGAGGGACAATGCCTTTGTGATTCCAAGAGAGGTAGGCACAGACTCAACCTGTGAGAGGGGCAGTGCCTGTGTTATGCCAAGAGAGATAGGCACATACTCAATCTGTGAGAGGGGCAGTGCCTGTGTGATGCCAAGAGAGATAGGCACATACTCAATATGTGAGAGGGCAGTGTCTGTGTTATGCAAGAGAGATAGGCACATACTCAACCTGTGAGAGGGGCAGTGTCTTTGTTATGCCAAGAGAGATAGGCACATACTCAATATGTGAGAGGGCAGTGTCTGTGTTATGCAAGAGAGATAGGCACATACTCATGAGAGTGGTGGAATCAGTAAGAGTGGGCTTGTCAGTAAGGAGGAGATTGGGACAGAGCCAGCTATTGACTATAAATTTTAGCAGAGATGATGGTCATCACATTCCACATGATTTTGATTTAATAATTTAAAGGGGCACTAAAGAAAAAATTAACTTTCATGATTCAGATAGAGCATGCAGTTGTAAACAACTTTCCATTATGAAAATGTGCACAGCCTTTTTATATATTCAGACTTTCAGAGGTCCCAGTTCTTGCTGAGCATATGCATGAATTCCCAACATATGCGTAAATGCATTTTGTGATTGGCTGATGGCTGTCACGTGATGCAGGGAGTAAAGGAACATAGAACTGAAATTTTTCTGAAATAAGTCTTTTTATTATGCATTTGTTGATTTTGCAATTCTACTTTATTTAATGATCTAGTGATACTACTTGATTAATTATATTGTGTTTTTATTTTATTTTGTTTTATTTTTTATTTTTTTATTTATTGAAGTTTACAATACAAACAATGAGAACACTCATATACTTCAGATAGCATTGAATCAACTATCACAATGTGAAGTTTGCTAACAAGAGAAGATTAAAGTAATATAGATGGTATATCACAAAATAAAGTCATAACCTCTTTTTCTTTTGTAATTCCTCTTTGTTTTTTGTCTCATGCAAAAAAAACTTTTAGAGGCATAAATTGTGACCAAACATTGAACACACAGAACCAGTGTTTACTAATAGGTGAAGAAAATATTGATGTATTCATGGGGCTATGATGAGTTTAGTGTGTACAATGTATAGGTGAATGATTGCGCTAAGTGTGCGTATGAGTATTTGGTTGTTGAAAAAAAGAACTTATGAATATGATGTAATGCAACAGCTGGAGGAGGCGCACCGAAAAGAAGAAGGGGAAAAAAAGGGGGGGGGGGTAAAGGGAGGAAATTGAGATAGGAGGGAGAGGAGAGAGATTGAGGATCAAGGGGTCTATTAGGCTCTTCTTTAATTTTAAGTTTAAGGGGACCTAAGTCTCCTCCACAGTTCCCAAGTCTGACAGTGTAAGGAGACCTTGTTATTTGCGGTAAAGATGGGGCTTTCCATTACTTCTAGATAATCCATGATTTTGGTCAAATCATGCCAGTTGGGAATATTGGTTTGTTTCCACAAGCGAGCAATAGCAAGTTTGACAGCCATCAATAGATAGATGTAGAAGAGACCTACAGGGGAGAGAGGACACCCCACGTCCAAGTGAAACAGTACTTTCTGTGGGTCCAACCAAAGGGTCGGATCCACGTCAGAACATCTATAGGAAAGCATGGCCCATAGGGGTTGTAGGACAGGGCATTCCAACCATATGTGTGCTGGGGAACCTATCTGACTGCAACTTCTCCAGCAGAGCGGGGAATTCATGGGAGATATTTTAAAGAGTCTTAGTGGGGTCATGTGCCATTGCATGCATATCTTAAGGTATAATTCCAACAGCGTGACGCAATGGAGAGTCCATTTAGTCACCGTCATGGCTCTAGACCATTCTTCTTGTGTAACTTTAAACTGCAAATCTCTTTCCCATACAATAATATAGGATGATTTAAGATAGATTGGAGGGTTCAGGATAACTTGGTAAGATATTGATAAAGCTTTGGGGATTTTTTTGGCAGTACGCCATCTCTTTTCTCAACCTGTAGGGGGTCGCAGAGGAAGAGCCGTAAATTCCCATGAATGTAAGAGACTCTTCAGTCTCCAAAACTCGAACTGTAATAGTTGAGAGGGCTGAAATGTGGAACAGAAGCTTGCGAGGGTCATAAGTTTTCCATTAGGGAATAGGTCTTGTATGCTAATAATTCCATTGGAGTGCCATATTGAGGGGTGTGAATCTTGAAGGGCACATAGCAGGCCCGAAAGCATGTGAACCAGGGATGGGTGGGGAGCTATTTGGGGAAGTGAGCGAGTTTTATCCCAGAATTTCAAGGCTGAAAGAACAATGAAGTTTTGAATATCAAGAGAGGCTCTGATATGTTTAGCGATCCATAATAGGTCTGAAAGTGTAAGTGGATGAGGTAAGGTAGCTTGCTCTAGAATCCACCACTTGCAATCAGAAGTTTCAGAGGTCCATGGGAGGATATGAGCCAATCTAGAAGCTTCATGGTAGTATGCCAAGTTAGGAGCGCCAGCACCCCCACTTAGTAATCGTTGTTGTAAAATTCTGGTAGCCACTCTCGGGTGTTTATTCTTCCAAATAAATTTGTTACAAAGGAGTTGGAATTTCCCAATAAGGGATTTGGGAATAGGTATCGGCAACGTGTGAAACAGATAAGTAAGTTTAGGAAGGAGGGTCATCTTGAAGGCCGCCACTCTGCCCAACCATGAAATGCTGGGAACATTCCATCGATCTGCAGAGTTTTGGAAAGAGTGGAGAAGAGGATAAAAATTAGATTCGACAACAGTCGAAATATTACAGGAGAGGAAGACTCCTAGATGTTTGAGGCGCTGTCGTGACCAGTTTAAAGTGTATCTCCTTTTGAGAGTAGAGTATTCTACATCAGGCATGTTAATAGCGTAAGCATCTGTTTTGTTCACATTAAGTTTATAATAGCTAACTGTACCAAAGGTTTGTAGAAGGTCAAATAGGACTGGGAGAGAGTAGAGTCACTTAGGAGGACTGTAAGATCATCAGCAAATAGAGCGGTCTTTTGCGTACACCCATCTAGATTTATTCCTTTGATGTCATCATTGGAACGAAGAGCTGTAGCCAGTGGTTCCATTGCGAATGCGAAAATCAATTGGGACAAGGGGCAGCCTTGTCTCGTGCCATTAGTGATCGGGAAGGATGGGGATAGAAACCCCAGGTCTTTGACTGACGCTGAGGGAAATGTGTAAAGGGCTTTTACCCAAGTGAGAAAGTGGGACGGAAAGTCAAATTTGTTGAGAACTTCAAAAAGGTATAGCAAATGTACGCGGTCGAAGGCCTTTTCCGCATCAAGGGCCAGGGTGGTGCACGGTATTTTCCATCATTTGGCCTCAAGAAATATATTTAAAAGACGTCTAGTGTTGTTGGGTCCTTCTTTGCCCGGCGTGAATCCTACCTGATCCCAATCTATTAAGGAGGGGAGGATATAGTTAAGCCGATTGGTCAGTACTTTAGCAAATAACTTTGTGTCTACATTTAAGAGGGATATGGGGTGAAAGTTTTCGCAAGTATTGGGATCTTTACCAGGTTTCAGGATGGTTACTATTGTAGCGGTCAGGAATTCAGGGGGGAAAGAACCTTTTTCACCTGCCAGAGAAAAGACTCTATCGAGTAGAGGAACAATGAGGGGACTAAATTGTTTGTAAAAAATAGCAGTAAAGCCATCCGGGCCTGGGGCCTTATGGTGTTTTAGTGACTTAATAGCTAATTTTATCTCTCGTGAAGTGAGAGTTGCGTCCATATATGCTTTCTGGTCTTCTGTAAGTGTCGGGAGAGAGACTGGGTCAAAAAAGGCCTTAATTTTTGCAGACATAGGTATGGGGCAATCTGGGGAGTCTTTCAGATTATAAAGATCCTGGTAATACTTAGCAAACGCTTTGTCGATATCTGCCGGTAGTTGGACTGGGCCATTCTGTGTTTTGAGGTACAGTATTCGGGCACCAGCAGCTTTTTGCTTCAATTTATTGGCCAAGAGGGGGTCTGCCTTGTTCCCTTTTGCATAATATTTTTTGCACCTGCCATTGTAGTCTGGTGTTTTCTATATTGGTGATTTGGGCTTTCACCTCCTCTAGTTGCAGTAGGAAATTTGGGTCAAGTGTGTTTTTATGTTGAAGAACTAAAGAGCGAAGTTTTATATGAAGTTGTGAAAGTGTCTCTCCCTGTTTCCGTTTATGTTTGGATGCTAGCTTGAGAAAAATGCCTCTAATATAAGCCTTAAGTGAGCCCCATAGACAGTGGTCATTAACTGCCCCATTGTCGTTAATTGATATAAATTGCTTGATTTCTTCCCTAATTAGATTGATATTATCGATCTCGGCAAACAAATATTCAGGTAGCTTCCAAGGAGGTCTGGAAGTCGGAGTGTTAGGGATATGCATCGTTATATGTACGGGAGAATGGTCCAACCAGGTGCCGTTTGGGATCTGTGCGGACTGAATAGGGTCTAGCAGTTGGGGCTCACAGAAAATGAAGTCGATACGTGAGTAAGAGTTGTGCACTGTAGAAAAGTATGAATAGTCTCTAGCAAACGCCAAATATCATATAAATTATGGTGTGTGATCAAAGTATTGAATTGCTTTGTGATCTTAAATAGAGAGGGATCAAAGGCTCTGTTTCTAGGGGAGTGTCTATCTAAAAGGGTGTCTAAGACCATATTGAAGTCCCCAGCAAGTAATAGGTTACCTGACTTATGGGAATCTAAAAGGCGTAGGAATTTTCTGAGGGATTGGTTTTGGCCAGAGTTAGGTCCATAATACGATGCTAATGTATATAGAGTGCCCTCGAGCTTACAATTTAGAATCAGAAATCTTCCTTGGGGGTCTGCATGGACGTTCAATTTTTCGAAGAGAACGCTCTTGAGTATAAGAATCGCTACCGCTCTGGATTTGCTTGTGAAAGATGCAGTCTCAACCACTGGGTACTGCTTGGATTTGAGTGGGACTGGAGTGTCATCCACCCAGTGAGTCTCCTGCAGAAATGCCACCTTGGATTTTGTATTATTAAGGAAGTCTGCTTCGCTTGTTAGGAGTGTTGAGGCCCCTAACATTGTGGGAAGTGAATGATAAAGCCATAGTTTATGAGAGTTTGTTATAAAGAAAGAGGGAGAAAAGAGAGAATGGGGAATAAGGGGGAAAGAGCAAAGAAGGGAAAGAAGGGGAGAGAAAAAAAAGGAGGGGGGAGGGGTACAAGATATTCAGTGCTTATCCAAAAAAAAGGGACAGTTCCTGTATTAGGTTAACAGGGTTGCGGTATAGACAAGATAAACCGCTTGGGTAGTCTCCTCTGAAAAAGGAGCACGTTATGGGTGGGGGGGGGATGTATGTGAACTAGGGAGAGGCACTAAGTGCCTAACATGTATATTCTTCTGGGAGAGTGGTCGCAAGAGAAAAAAATTTGAAATTATAGTGGTAGGTTTGAGTATTAGAAAAGTAAAGGGGAGTGAACGGCCGCAAAGGATCGCCGACCTATGATCAGTATGTAGTGTGGCCATAGACCACATTGGTAAAATTCTGCAGTGTTTTTAGTGGAAAGTAGACAGGGGGTAACCTCAACGGCTGGGTGTAAATCTATAAGGGACTTAGATGTAGTAAGTTAATAATCTTATATGTAGAAGGAGGTCTAAATGTTAAGGTTAAGTTAGGACTTAGATAAGTGGGTTGTGTGAATGTGAAGCAACCCAAACTACAAATTGAGATTGACTGCATAACTTAGAAGCATATATATTGTAAATAGGACTAGTGAAGAAGGGTAATGTGTGTTAGATAGGACAAGTCTACAGGGTAGCAAGGTATGCAAACCTGCTAGATCACTTCGACATAATTTTTGTTTGTAGGTATAGCATTTATCGGCTATAGTGTTGAATAGTTCATAAGGCGAAATATACATCTAAGGTGAGAAAAAATGTCCCTCTGTGTCATGCATGATAGGGTGTGAACACTATCTGTCAAGATCATGAGGTGAGATCTGCTAAGGCAAAGAAGTTAGGATTACCCTGACACATATAGAGGTATGGTGGTTACTTAGATGAACAGCATATATGTTAAGAATTAGAATTGGAATTGTGTTGTGTATAGACTGATGTGGAAGAGAAGGTCGGGCCTACTTGGTACATATGGGAGGCGTGGTTATTGCTTAGATGGACGATATGTGTGTAGAGGCTTGGTAGAAGCTAGAGATCCGAGGTGGGCTTATATACTGTATATCAAAACAGATCTGAACATTTAGAATAACATTATATAACAAATAAGAGAATTACATAGTTCTACAAATACTTATCAGTCTTTTCAACGAGGTTCCGTCTCAGGGAGGGTAGCAGAGCCCATAGGGTAGTATCACCTGAAAAAACATCATTACTCTGTTCATAGTCCATCAGGAACTGGAAAATTTAGGAAAATGCCAGGTGTAATACCATCTGTATATGATTTAAGAGTCATTTATAGTGGGCCTTTTAGGGAGAGGAGACACCCATTAAGGTGCCTTGGCATTCAGTTGTTGAGATTGATGGGGTGCGTTGGTAGAATCATCATCAGGATTAGCGGTTAAGTTCCAAGACTTGAGTAGGGCTAAGCCCTGGGTGACACTGTGGATAGTGAATGTTTGATTATTCTTAAATACCAGCACTTGATCGGGTAACCCCAACGGTATCGAATGTTCTTCCTTCTCAGCATGGTAGTAACGTCTATGTATGTCCGTCTTTGTTGGAGAGTTCTTGAGGAAAAGTCTGGGAATATTTGCAGATTGCAAAACTTCTCTGGTAATGAGGGTTTCTGAAAATGGGCCCTTTGAACCCTTTCTTTATAGGTAAAATAATGTAGATGTACTATGACATCCCGTGGCTGTTCTTCAGATAGGCCTTTAGGTCTTAGAGAGCGATGGGCTCTGTCTATTAAATTTTTTTATTCAGAAGACACTGGGGCCAATTGTTGGAAAAGGTCCTTCAAGAAGATCTGGAGATCATTGGAAGAAACAAACTCCAGCACCCCCCAGATCCTCAGGTTGTTTCGCCGGGATCTGTCTTCAAGGTCTGCGATCTTATCTTCAACAGAGTCCATATATTCCGATAGATGTTGAGCATACGTTAGACAGTTGGATTGTTCTGTAGCTAAATCTTCACAGCGCCTCTCGAGCGTATCAATGCATTCGTTGGTGGAAGAGATTTCCCTCTTGAGTTCTGCTGTAGAAGCGGATAACTTAGCAGCAAATGATGAGTGATGATCATCCAACATACTCTTCAAGGAATATAGTATGAAAGTAGGTGTCACTGTTTCTCCAGGACCTTGTTGTATATTCTTCAATGCTGAAAGAGGGAATTCGGCTGAGTCAGAGCCAGGGGAGTCAGGGGGTTCAGACAAAGTATGGGGATCTGATGGAAGGGGACTGAAATGATTCATCACAGTCTTTTTAGGGGGGTATTGTGGTTTATTTTTCCTCCTCTGTGATTGCGACATAATTATGCAGACGTGATGAAAAGTAGATCTCAGCTTGCGGTATCTACCCCAAGTTTAAGTTGTAATGAATGGGTTCTTCTCAGAAAGGTAACTCTCTTAAGCGTAGGAAGTCAAGCTGTTCTGAGGGGTTCAAAACACTAGTTGTAAGGTGGGCTTTTCTTTACGGCCTAATAGTAATTTTAGTCTTGTTCCATAGTGAAAAAGCTAGGGCTAATGTTGAAATATAAAGCCAGGTGTAGATAGCAGCCTAGTTGAAAGTTGAGACCACAAGTATATACTGAGTGTTTTGCTGAATACAATTTTCCCCCCAGAATAGAATGTTGTATTTCTTAATACCACTGTATTCACCTTCTTTTAGCTGTGTATAATTTTAGTCTCTCCTTTTAGCACTAGGCTTTATCAAGGTTGGGACACCAAGTACAGATATTTCAAGTTAGGGTAGCACTCCTGTTCAGGATATTTATATGGTATCAGTCTATGAGCCTTATGTTGTTTTTTGCAGCCAGGGTCTGAGGGGACCGGGTGGGAAATAGTTAGAGTAGGCTTATGATAGATTATTCTAACTAGTTGCTGAGGTGCTGTATATAGTTGAAATGAGGCCTTTCAAGCAGAAGCTGCAGTCCCAAATGTGCCTTTGTGTCCAGAAATGAATATTTTGTGTATTTTGTAAGGGGTCAATACACCACCCATAGGCAACAGTCTATTGAATAGATTTTGTTGGCCCACACTGCCGAGTGAGTTGATGTTTTGGGATTGAATATAGCATTGTCAGCACAGGCCAAAGCCCCAGTGTCATAGGCTATTATGTATAAACAAAGCTGTGGTGCTTACAATTAGAAACAGTATCTCACCCCTGTACTTCTTTGGACTTCGAGGGAGACCTCCCTGTTGAGAACAGATGAATCGTCAACCCAGGTAAGAGGACAGTTAAGAGCTGTCGCTCCGGGAATGTCTCCCTGCAGTCTCCATGTGGCTGACGGTGAAGAACCAAGATGGCGCCGCCTCCGAGCGGCTTGCAGTCTCGGAGCGGTAAGTTAGTTCACCTGCGGGTAAGTTGGGCAGTCAGACCAGGAGTATACTCAGAGTTGCCGTGCAATGGAGGAGACCAGCTCCAGTATTCTCAGTGGGCTCTGGGGTGTGTTAGTCTCCTTAGAGCCCCTGGTGTGAGGGCTCCTGGTTCTAGGGTCATACAGCTGTTACTCCGTCGGCTGAAGTTGCCAGTCCCGGCAAGTTGGTGTAGCGGGAGGGATAACAGAATTGGTAGAACTAAATATAAAGGTAAAACAAAGGGCAAAAACTTTAGGATATCAGAGGGAAATAGGAAAATTAGAGCAGGAGCTCACTATGAGTGCGATCAGTTTCTCCCGGCGTTGGCTCCCTTTTTGTTGTTTTTTTTTTTTTTTTTAACAGTTTCATGATTCTATGGGGACTCTCTTTAATTTATTTGTAAGCTCCATTAAAGGTGCCCACCTTCTGAGAATCAGAGGTACTGTATAGAACCTTTAATTGCATATAACTAGTTTAAAGCCCAACTACACATTTTCTGAGGAGGATATAGCTAGAAATGTGCGATTCGTTTCGGATCGATTCGGAAATTTGTCAGAATTTCTTAAATTCGGAGATTCGGATCGATTCGAATTTCCGAATCCAAATAGTGCTGAATCTACCGAATAAATCCAAATTAGTTCGGATTTATTCGGTAGATTCGGATGGCCATGGAGTACACTAGTATTGTACAGTATATTAGGTTATATCACTCTGCTATGGGTTACACCTAATAAACAGTACATAATACTAGTCTAATACACAGCATATCCCACCTAACACATACCGAAATTCAGAATCGAACTGAACCGAATTGAACCGAATCCAGCTGAATTTATTCGAATCCGAATTAATCGAAACGAATCCGAAACTAATTCATTCAAATTTTTCCAAATTCAAATCGATCCGAACCGAAATTAGAAAAAATCCGAATCGATCCGAACCGAAACAAATTTTTTGATCATGCACAAGTCTAGATATAGCAATGCTAGCACTGGGACCTCTGTTTTCACCCACAATGTTGCCAAGTTTGAGATATTGTCATGTAAATAGGAGAGTTGAAAAGACAGATTATTTAGCAGGTGGTCTAGTTAGTTTCCTGAATGCTCTACAAATGATAGAGATGTGTTTTTTGCTATAATTAGTATAACAACATATTTCTGTCCATATTGACAGATTCTGTATTGAAATTCATCATAGTTTGTATTTTCTTGATGTAATTTAGTTTATAAGGTAAAGAGCCTTTTTTTTATATATATATATATATATATATATATATATATATATATATATATATATATATATAAACACTTTAGTATAAGTTTAGTCAAGTATAACAGAACTACAAAGTTTGCACAGGTGACAGAAAAAGCAAAATACCTTAATAAGTAGCTAATAGACTTCTAATATGCAGACCTCATATGATAAGAGGTACCCATAGTAAGTAAAAGCTGTAAGAACTCTGGACCTCTGATGCAGCACAGCAGCAGTGTGAGGATAATAGAGACAGGGATAGTGGGGAAACCTCAAGCATTGCAAATAACACACTAACACAGGGCCAAATTACGAGTGGAGCACAAACAGTTATGTGTAAGTAAAAAGGGGTTATTGCGACTGTTTGCGCAAATCAGGTGTAGTGCTAATATTACAAGTTTAAAGTAAACGCAATCGATTGAGCACATTATAAGTAAACACACATCAGGATAACGTGTCCTCAGAGCTCTGGTTAACAAAACACATAAAAAATACATTACAAAGTACAGTTACACTCAAAGTCAGTTCATCAGACTTAGAAGAAATACTTAGTCTGATGAAATTTATGATATTCAATCAGCTTAACTGAGGGACAGACTTATTTTAAGAGGTTATGAACCAGTTTCACTTGAAAAATGTTGCAAAGAAATTAAAAGGTATGTCAAAAACACAGGGGACAAACATACTAAGAGTATGGATAAGACTAAGGACATAGACCCTAGGGAATCCATAGTATTCACTACAGACCATTCCTCACTGTATGAAGCTGTTACTAAAGTCCTTAAAAAACATCTTCATATTCTTTCAGGAGATGATACGTTGAAACCCTTTTTAAGCAACGTTAGATTTGTTCCTAAAAAAACAAGGACATTAGGTTCCAGTTTGGCTCAAAGTATGGTCACAAAAAATAGTGTACACAAATCTAATTGGCTAACTAAAAAATGGTAACTACAAATGCGGTAAGTGCAGTTGTGAGATGTGCCCATATGTCTCTACAGGCAATACTTTTTGCAGTACCTATACAGGCCAAAAGTTTGTTTTAGACTTTTATGCCAACTGTGGTGCCACTGCTGTAATTTACCTACTTACATGTAATCTTTGTAAATTCCAATACACTGGCGAAACATCCAGAACTATCCGTACAAGATTTGGTGAACACATGAGGGATGTCAAGAATTTTAATAAAGATTCTGCAGTAGCCAATCATTTTAATGGCTATCATTTTACTAACATCGCCGATATCAATATTAAAATAATTGACATTGTAAAAATCCCTATCAGAGGAGGAAATATATTTAAAATCCTTGAAAAAAGGAATTATTTTGGATGTTAAAATTAAAAACCAGATCTCCTTGTGGTATGAACCGAGAATGTGATATTCATTTTTTCATTGATAATTAATTTTTTATTAATAATTAATTTTCTTACTTTTTTTCATCTTTTTATTGTTATATTATTTTTTCATTGACAAATAAAAAATTTTGTATTAAGATTAATTTTTTTGATTAAGATGTATTTTTTGGATTTTTTTTTTAGTACGTAGTTAGTATCTAAATAATTGTTTGTTTTTGAATTTGTATTTTGTTTACGCACATTATTATAGATATTAGTAGGATCTGTTTTATTTATTATTTGTTTACCTTTAAGCTTCTATTATTGGATTTTGTATGTACCTTTATTTGGCTGAATGTTAATAGGTGTTTCCTTGTTAAGCCAATCATAATGTTGTACTCCCTTTAAAAAGGTCTTTGCTACAGGTATTCAATAAGTCTATAAATAAGTGCCACTAGGGGGCATGAAACATGTCAGACCATTATGTTTGTTAGTCTGCCTGCCTATCTGGCTTTCCTTTGTGCCTACAGCGTTTCCTTTGCTGTATTTTTTAACTTTTTTCAATAAACTTGATTTTTTTACTATCCATGAGTACCTGCACTCCCTGTTCTACTTACACTCATAATAACACTACCTAATAAAAATTATTTGTAAAAAATGCACAAAAAGTTACAAGGCCTCAAAGATATGAGGTCTCTGGTGTTAGAAAAAAAAGGCAGGCAAAGGGCTTTAACATAGAGATACATACATATATATTTCTAAAGATGTATAAGTATGTATATATATACAGTATATATATATATATATATATATATATATATATATATATATTATGAATGTGTAAGACAATTAAACATTAAAAATCACTCGGCTAGATTACGAGTTTTGCGTTATGAGCTGTGCGGTACTAACGTGCACTTTATTCTCACCTCTCACTTTCCTACAGCGCTGGTGTTACAGGTTTTTACAAACCCGGCGTTAAAAGGCAAGAAGTGAGCGCAGAGCAAAATTGTGCTCCATACCGCACTCCAATACCAGCGCTGCTTAAGTCAGCGGTGAGCTGGTTGTACGTGCTCATGCACGATTTCCCCATAGACATCAATGGGGAGAGCCGGCTGAGAAAAAGTCTAACACCTTCAATAAAGCAGCGTAAATCTCAGTAACGTAGCCCCATTGATTCCTATGGGGAAACACATTTTATGTTTACACCTAACACCCTAACATGAACCCGAGTCTAAACACCCCTAATCTTACACTTATTAACCCCTAATCTGCTGCCTCCGACATCGCCGACACCTACATTATACTTATTAACCCCTAATCTGCCGCTACGGACATCGCCGCCACCTACATTATATTTATTAACGCCTAATCTGCTGCCCACAACATCGCCGACACCTACATAATGTTATTAACCCCTAATCTTCCGCCCCCCAACGTCGCCGCCACTATAATAAACATATTAACAGCCAATAGGATTGAGATTGCATTCTATTGGCTGATTGGAACAGCCAATAGAATGCGAGCTCAATCCTATTGGCTGATTGGATCAGCCAATAGGATTGAAGTTCAATCCCATTGGCTGATTGCATCAGCCAATAGGATTTTCTTAACCTTAATTCTGATTGGCTGATAGAATTCTGTCAGCCAATCGGAATCTAAGGGACGCCATCTTGGATGATGTCATTTAAAGGAACCTTCATTCAGCAAGATGACATCAATTGAAGAGGATGCTCCGCGCCGGATGTCTTAAAGATGGAGCCGCTCCGCGCCGGAAAGATGAAGATAGAAGATGCCGTCTGGGTGAAGACTTCTTCCCGTCTGGAGGACCACTTCTGCCCGTCTGGAGGACCACTTCTGCTGGCTTCGTTGAGGACATCTTGCCGCTTGGATGAAGACTTATCCCGGTAAGTGGATCTTCGGGGGTTAGTGTTAGGATTTTTTAAGGGTGTATTGGGTGGGTTTTATTTTTAGGTTAGGGCTTTGGGCCGCAATAGAGCTAAATGCCCTTTTAAGGGCAATGCCCATCCAAATGCCCTTTTCAGGGCAATGGGGAGCTTAGGTTTTTTTAGTTAGGGTTTTATTTGGGGGGTTGGTTGTGTGGGTGATGGGTTTTACTGTTGGGGGGATTGTGTGTATTTCTTTTTACAGGTAAAAGAGCTGATTTCTTTGGGGCAATGCCCCACTAAAGGCCCTTTTAAGGGCTATTGGTAGTTTAGTTTAGTTTAGGCTAGGTTTTTTTTTATTTTGGGTGGGCTTTTTTTATTTTGTTAGGGCTATTAGATTATGTGTAATTAGTTTAAAGATCTTGCAATTTGTTTTTTATTTTCCGTAATTTAGTTTTTTTTTTGTAATTTAGCTAATTGTTTTGAATTCAGTTAATTGTATTTAATTTAGGGAATAGGATAAGCTTGTAATACCAGCGCTATGGAAGTCCCATAGAAAAAAGACTATATGCAATTTGCATAAGTTGATTTGCGGTAAGGCCAAAAAAGTGTGCAGTGCCCCTAAATCTGCAAGACTCATAATAGCAGCGGTAGTGAAAAAGCAGCGTTATAACCTGATAAAGCTGCTTTTTCACTATAACGCAAAACTCGTAATCCAGCCGAATATGAGGTACTCAGGAATGACCCTACAATATCTTATAAGATCATACTTGACAAATTTCTATTGGAAGCATTTAAGGAAGGTACTATCAATAATAATAAATATAGATATATGAAAATTTAATTTCCAGTTGTCCCTACTTTTTATACAATCTCCAAGTTGCATAAAAATAAAAAATAAAACTCTTGGAAGGCCCATCGTCTCAGGGATTAATGGTTTATGTGAAAATATTGGCAAATATGTTGATTGGTGTTTACGCCCGCATCTGCTGTCTTTATCATCTTATGTCATGGACACTAGGGATGTTTTGAAAAAACTTGACAATATGAGTGTTACTTCATCGACACTGTTGGTATCAATAGATGTGGAAGCTCTATATTCCTGCATCCCACATAATTTAGGAATTGAGACATGTAAATATTATCTAATGCAAAGAGGGCATCAGTATGAGAAACATACGAACTTTGTACTTCTGCTATTCTGTTTCCTGTTGCAACATAATTATTTTGTTTTTAATAGGAAATTTTATAGGCAATTAATGGGTACGGCAATGGGGGCATGCTGTGCCCCCAAGAACGTGCGCCTATTTTTGGGTATGTGGGAAGCCCATAATATTATTGACATATCAACAGAGTTTGAACCAATGATTTATTTATGGGCACACTATATAGACAATGTCCTCCTTTTGTGGAATGGCACGATTAATGACCTACATGCTTTCATGAAAATCCTCAATAATAATACCTGGAATTTAAATTTCACCTATGAGTACAGTGATAAAGAATTAACTTTCCTTGATTTAAAAATTATTAAAGAAGAAGAAAATATAATTATCACTGAATCATATAGGAAACACACTGCAGCAAACACACTGCTTTTAGCCAGTAGTTATCAACCAAAGAATCAAATTGAATCTATTCCTGTGGGGCATTTTTTAAGGCATCGTAGAAACTGCTCCACAGTTGAGGGATTCAGATTTCATGCCATGGCTCAGACAAAGAGATTCAAAGCCAGGGGATACCCTAATAGATTTATTACAGAAGGCTATAAGAGAGCTAGAGAATCGGTACAAAGCTAAAGAATGGAAGAGACCCATAGTTAGATATACTTCAACTTATAATGATAGATGGAAGGATATTAGAGCTATACTTAGAAATCATTGGGATCTCCTTAGTTTAGATTCAGGTTTAAGAGAAATAGTAGGTGATTACCCATCACTTACAGCAAAAAGAGCACCTTTGCTCAAAGATAAAGTAGTTAAAAATGTAAATTGGTTAGCTAAAAAGAGTAAGAAAAATGGGTCCTTTATATGCAAGAAATGCATTATTTGTAAATGTATGCTTAAAGGTAATAAAATTACTAATCTGGAAGGCAAATGTTTTAAAGTGAAGGGACACATAACCTGTAAAAGTAGCGGTGTAATATACCTAGTGACCTGTACATGCCCCACATTTTACATAGGGAAAACCTATAGAGAACTCCATGAGAGAATAAAAGAGCATAGGAGGGATATTCTTAATGAAAAAATAAAAAGTAGTGCTAGACATAGACAAAAAGGTTGCTAGACATTTCCTCGAACATCACAACAGTGAAGATACAGATTTAAGATGGATGGGATTAGAACTAATAGATTTAAAAGAGAGAGGTGGTAATATAGATAATTTGCTTTTAAAGCGGAGTGTAAATGGATTTACATTTTTAATTCCCCAAAACCTGCTGGTCTTAATGAAGAAATAAATGATGCCCCCTTTTCAAAGGGTAGTAGATTCAGGAGTAATTTGAGGAAGCACTACCTCAAGAGGTAGTAGCAACAAACACTGTGGGGGACTTTAAAAATGCATGGGACAAGCATAGGGCTATCCTACGAACTAGATAAGTTTATACTGTTAGGTAAGGTCGGGCAGACTTGCTGGGCCTATGGCTCTTATCTGCCGTCAATATCTATGTTTCTATGTTTCTATGTTTCTTATTTGAATGTTTTCAACCCCTAACATGAATAAAATGGTATATTATTTATAAATGCAATGTAAACTAATATATCTATGAATTTTTCCTTTGATCAGGCTGTATATATGTAAGTAATTAGGGTCAGTCTGGTGTCTATGGTATTACCTGTTAAAATTGAGCGATTTTGCAAAATTTTGAAATTGGTATTTATCCACTGTTATATTTTTTATTTGCAAATAAACCGCATATTAAGGGTATCGCTTGCTTTCAAGTACACTGAATATAGTATGTGTGTATGATGATTCCACTCTCTCTCTACTATGTAACCTTATGATATTTAAGATGTGTATGAATTTACCTGTATATAGTTACTAATATGTTATACTTTGTATATGTATGATGACATTTGTGAGCAGTTGAGCAATCCTATTGGTTTATTTCTCCAAGCCCATTTTAAGGAGGGTATAAAGGTTGTCTACATTGTTAGTAAAGTATGATTCTTGAAAAAGCCCTAGACAAATGAGAAGGGTGAAACGTGCGTAGCATGGAAGTCACGCCCCTGCTTGTAAGGTGGCCTGCTATGCCAGGTTGTAGACGATAACGGAGCCACGCTCTCTTTGATGTACACTGAAGTTTCCACAGAGTGTTTAAGTTTAGCTTCTGAAAACGCTGTGCAAGTAACTGTGAGCTGGGTACAAAGCCGAATAAGCGGTGGATTTTGAAAGTGAGTGCTAAGACGAAGGGGCAGCTCTGGGAGGACTGTGGAACTGTATCTAAACATATATATGGTCTGATGAGCTGTGGGCTGTTATGTGCCTTTTCTAACCCGATCTTATGTTATTTACTAATACCTGACGCAGGACTGTTAATATACGCTTTGGCTCTGCTTGCTTGCTTACGTTAATCACGGATTACCATTGCACAACTGACTAACATGTGCTTTTGCTTTGTCGACAAATGACTTAATTATACACTTATGTGGATATCGGCTGGATACAGTTCACTTCACTACAAATATATCTTTGTGGACTTACTATCCATTTGTATCAAGGTGGCATAATTCTGGACTTATATTCCAGTATATGTTTATTAAGGGTTTTTTATTGATCTATTATTTAGGATTGCTCACATCTTGTTAACTTTATTATTTTTCCTTTCCTTTTGGTATGGCAGGCCATTCTGCATTATTTGTGCTTATCAATAATAAATAATATGTTTGTTTTGCTGAGAATTTTAGGGCTCCTCGTGAATTTATGTACAATAATATAGTACTTTAAACATTTGTAACGTTTGTTCTTTAATAAGTTGGTGCTGGATTAGTCCATCTAATCTTAGTCTTAATATTTTTACATATATATATATATATACATATACTGTTTACAGGTGAAACTCGAAAAATTTTAACATTGTGCAAAAGTTAATTTATTTCAATAATGCAACTTAAAAGGTGAAACTAATATATGAGATAGACTCATTACATGCAAAGCAAGATAGTTCAAGCTGTGATTTGTCATAATTGTGATGATTATGGCTTACAGCTCATGAAAACCCCAAATCCATAATCTCAGAAAATTAGAATATTGTGAAAAGGTGAAATATTCTAGGCTCAAAGTGTCCCACTCTAATAAGCTAATTAAGCCATAACACCTGCAAAGGGTTCCTGAGCCTTTAAATGGTCTCTCAGTCTGGTTCAGTAGGAATCACAATCATGGGAAATACTGCTGACCTGACAGTTGTGCAGAAAACCATCATTGACACCCTCCATAAGGAGGGAAAGCCTCAAAAGGTAATTGCAAAAGAAGTTGGATATTCCCAAAGTGCTGTATCAAAGCACATTAATAGAAAGTTATGTGGAAGGGAAAAGTGTGGAAGAAAAAGGTGCACAAGCAGCAGGGATGACTGCAGCCTGGAGAGGATTGTCAGCAAAAGGCCATTTAAAAGTGTTGGCGACTTTCACAAGAGCCACCACACACAGACGAATCCTTGATATGGGCTTCAAATGTTGTATTCCTCTTGTCAAGCCACTCCTGAACAACAAACAACGTCAGAAGCGTCTTACCTGGGCTTAAGAAAAACAGACCTGGTCTGTTGCTCAGTGGTCCAAAGTTCTCTTTTCTGATGAGAGCAAATTTTGCATCTCATTTGTGGAAACCAAGGACCCAGAGTATGGAGGAAGAATGGAGAGGCACACACTGCAAGATGCTTGAAGTCCAGTGTGAAGTTTCCACAGTCTGTGTAGATTTGGGGAGCCATGTCATCTGCTGATGTTGGTCCACTGTGCTTCATTAAGTCCAGGGTCAACGCAGCCGTCTACCAGGAGATATTGGAGCACTTCATGCTTCCTTCCACAGACGAGCTCTATGGGGATGCTGACTTCATTTTCCAGCAGGACTAGGCACCTGCCCACACTGCCAAAAGCACCAAAACCTGGTTCAATGACCGTGGGATTACTGTGCTTGATTGGCCAGCAAACTTGCCTGACCTGAACCCCATAGAGAATCTATGGGGCATTGCCAAGAGAAAGATGAGAGTCATGAGACCGAACAATGCAGAAGAGCTGAAGGCCACTATTGAAGCATCCTGGTCTTCCATAACAACTCAGCAGTGCCACAGACTGATAGCTTCCATGCCACGCCGCATTGAGGCAGTATTTGCTGCAAAAGGGGCCCAACCAAGTACTGAGTACATACAGTATGCATGCTTATACTTTTCAGAGGTCCGATATTGTTCTACAGGTATGTACAATCCTTATTTTATTGATTGCATGTAATATTCTAATTTTCTGAGTTGTGGATTTGAGGTTTTCATGCGCTGTAAGCCATAATCATCACAATTATGACAAATCACGGCTTGAACTATCTTGCTTTGCATGTAATGAGTCTATCTCATATATTAGTTTTACCTTTTAAGTTGCATTAGTGAAATAAATGAACTTTTGCACTATATTCTAATTTTTCGAGTTTCACCTATATATATATATATTGATATTTATATGTGTTACATATGTATTTATGTATTTATATGTGTATAAATGTATTTACAGACATATATACACATATAAACACATAATTACATATGTACACACATATAGATATGTATAGAAGTGCATTGGAGCCGTTTGCAGTTAAGTAGATAAAAACATGAAAAATCATATTTATGCAATATTCATATTTAAAGGGACAGTCAAGTCCAAAAAAACCTTTCATGATTCAAATAGGGCATGTAATTTTAAAAAACTTTCCAGTTCACTTTGAACACCAATTTTGCTTTGTTCTCTTGGTATTCTTAGTTAAACGCTAAACCTAGGAGGTTCATATGCTAATTTCTTAGACCTTGAAGGCCACCTCTAATCTAAATGCATTTTGATAGTTTTTCACCACTAGAGGGCATTAGTTCATTTGTTTCATATAGATAACATTGAGCTCATGCACGTGAATTTGCCATGGAGTCAGCTCTGATTGGCTAAAATGCAAGTCTGTCAAAAGAACTGAAATAAGGGGGCAGTCTGCTGAGGCTTAGATACAAGGTAATTACAGAGGTAAAACGTGTATAATTATAACTGTGTTGGCTATGCAAAACAGGGGAATAGGTAATTAAGGGATTATCTAACCGGCTGTTCCCACCTCCTATAACCTCCGATCCAGTACCAGCACATTATTTAGTTTTCCACAATACAAAAAGAAAGCAGCTCGATCCTCCTTTTCCTACAGAGCACCACAATTATGGAACGACCTCCCGCATACTTTAAAACCTTCCCCAAGCCTAAAATCCTTTAAGAGATCCCTCTCTACATATCTCAAAACAGAATGCACCTGTCATGGTTGATTATATATTTCCTACCTGTACTATGTTAAATTTTGTATTTTATTATGTTTTAATATTGTTTCTGTATTTTCTTGTACCCTATTGTAACAATGCAATGTTTTGTGTACCCAGGACATACTTGAAAACGAGAGAAATCTCAATGTATCCTTCCTGGTAAAATATTTTATAATAAATAAATAAAAATAAAACAACAAAAATTCTGGTGTTGACTGTCCCTTTAAGTGTTATACTGTGTATTTGCTGTAAACATGTCACATTCCAATATTCTGCACATAGCAGAATACGTTCTATGTATTTTTAAATAAATATCCCCCCCCCCCTCTCTCTCTCTCTCTCTCTCTCTCTCTCTCTAGATATATATATATATATATATATATATATATATATATATATATATATATATATATATATATATATATATATATAGTGGGGCAAAAAAGTATTTAGTCAGCCACCAATTGTGCAAGTTCTCCCACTTAAGAAGATGAGAGAGGCCTGTAATTTTCATCATAGGTATACCTCAGCTATGAGAGACAAAATGTGGAAACAAATCCAGACAAACACATTGTCTGATTTGGAAATAATTTATTTGCATATTATGGTGGAAAATAAGTATTTGGTCACCTACAAACAAGCAAGATTTCTGGCTCTCACAGACCTGTATCTTCTTCTTTAAGAGGCTCCTCTGTCCTCCACTCATTACCTGTATTAATGGCACCTGTTTGAACTTGTTATCAGTATAAAAGACACCTGTCCACAACTTCAAACAGTCACACTCCAAACTCCACTATGGTGAAGACCAAAGAGCTGTCGAAGGACGCCAGAAACAAAATTGTAGACCTGCACCAGGCTGGGAAGACTGAATCTGCAATAGGCAAGCAGCTTGGTGTGAAGAAATCAACTGTGGCAGCAATAATTAGAAAATGTAAAACATACAAGACCACTGATAATCTCCCTCGATCTGGGGCTCCACGCAAGATCTCACCCCGTGGGGTCAAAATGATCACAAGAATGGTGAGCAAACATCCCAGAACCACATGGGGGGACCTAGTGAATGACCTGCAGAGAGCTGGGACCAATGTAACAAAGGCTACCATCAGTAACACACTATGCCGCCAGGGACTCAGATCCTGCAGTGCCAGACGTGTCCCCCTGCTTAAGCCAGTACATGTCCGGGCCCATCTGAAGTATGCTAGAGAGCATTTGGATGATCCAGAAGCGGATTGGGAGAATGTCATATGGTCATATGGTCAGATGAAATCAAAGTAGAACTGTTTGGTAGAAACACAAATCGTCGAGGAGAGAGAATGCTGAGTTGCAACCAAAGAACACCATACCTACTGTGAAGCATGGGGGTGGCAACATCATGCTTTGGGGTTGTTTCTCTGCAAAGGGAACAGGACGACTGATCCGTGTACATGAAAGAATGAATGGGGCCATGTATCGTGAGGTTTTGAGTGCAAACCTCCTTCCATCAGCAAGGGCTCCCTGCTTGCATGCTTACTCCGCTATAAGTAAGCTTTTTGTATGCATTGGGTAGCGCTCGTAATACTAGTTAAAAGTAAAAAGGTTTTGCATAGCAGAATATGTTCTATTTATTCATAAATACATATTTCATCATATATCTGATGGTATTTTGGTACAATATATACGTATATATATATATATATATATATATATATATATATATATATATATATATATAATTATATATAGGTATAGATATTATCCAGATATATAGTAATATCTATTTATAAAAAATTAGAACATATTCTGCTATGTGCAGAACATTGGAATGTGAAATATTAACAGTACAAACACAGTATAACACTTTATTAAATATGAATATTGCATAAATACTGCATACATTTGTTTTACATGTTTTCATCTACTTAACGGCAAAGGGCTCCAATTCGCTTATATATGTCTATATATGTATACATATGTATTTATGTGTTTATATGTGTATATATCTCTCTAAATACATATATACACATATAAATACATATGTACAAATATATATATATATATACATATACATCTTTAGACATGTATATGTGTGTATCTCTATGTTAAAGCCCTTTTTCTGCCTTTCATGTTTACTTTCAACTTGTAATACAAGAGCTACATCCCGACATGCACAGTAGCGATAAACCCCTTTTCGTTCAAGCGTAACTGTTAGCGTGTCACTTGTAATCTGGCCCTGGCTAACTGCACTCAAAGTAAAAATTTAAGGTGGTCGGGTTAGCCCACGTATTAAGAGTTGAAAGTAAAAAGTTAGGGGTCAATTTATCAAGCTCTATACAGAGCTTGATGCCCCGTGTTTCCGGCGGGCCTGAAGACTCGCTGGAAACAGAAGTTATGAAGCAGAGGTCTAAAGACCGCTGCTCCATAACTTGTCCGCCTGCTCTGAGGCGGTGGACAGAAATCAACCCAATTGAATACGATCGGATTGATTGACACCCCCTGCTAGCGGCCGATTGGCTGCAAATCTGCAGGGGGTGGTATTGCAGCAACAGTTCACAAGAACTGCTGGTGCAATGATAAATGCAGACAGCGTATGCTGTCGGCATCTATCGATGTGCGGCAGACATGATACGCTATATTGTATCATGTCCGCTCGGACTTTAGTAAATTGACCCCTCAGTATGAGAGCAAACGTTCAATGCGGGCTAACTTCAGGACTTTGGATATTGCGACTACATTAATTTCTCCCAATCGACTTAAATGGGGCACCCTGTTAAAAAAAAAAACTAACACTTATCGCTCATGCACTAACCCAACACTGCATTAGATCAACAGCACTAAAGCCAAAGATAAATTTCAATGTTCTTCAAATAGAAGGAAATTCATTTTTAATATATATACCTATATATATATATATATATATATATATATATATACCAATATATATATACCAAAAAGTTTTCAGGAAGTGTACTCTTGCTTAATGAATTCCAACTGCCAGGGTGCAGGCAAAAGATAAATCCATAGTAACAGGCTTTCACTCTCTGGCCCTTGTGAAAAGATGCTTTAATGTAAGGTTTCGGGGACAAAAATCTCCCCTTCCTCAGACAAAGTGACAAACAGAAAATGCAACAATATATACACTGCAAACAAATGAAGATCCTATGTGAAAGTGATTGAGGAGCACAGGAGTGAATGAGTTGCAACAAAAAGGTTTATTTGAAACGGCTTGCAATGTTACAACGCAAATGAGTGAAACAAATATACAAAGATTAGTATTGAACTAACCAAAAAACAAACAGTGTGAGGGGAGAAAAAACATACTCCCCGGGGCTAATACATGACTGAACAGAATCTACTGTTAGGAAGCAGACTACAAAAAGGACAGGTATACGCGTTTCAGCAGATTGCCTTACTCATTACCTGGTTAAAAGTATATGTGTGTGCTCTTTAAAAAGACTAGTAGGCAGCTTCCTATTGGTTACTAGGGACCCACCCCCTGTTGCTAGGTGTAAACAACAGACCAATCACGATGTTCTGTAGATACACAGAAAATCACTACCAGTGTTTACATTGAAACTCCTAAAGTGTTATATGATAATCTGATAAACAAACAAACTAACAAACTAATCATTACTGCATAAGTTAAATTAAAGGGGCACCAATTTATCCGAGTTATTTCAACTATCTAGGTAAGGGTGACCAAATGCAGGAAATTACAGATGAAGGTTTGTAATCTAACTATGTCATGTGTTTCATGGGTAATATGCAGTTCATCATTTCTCTTTAATTTAAAATAGAACTTCTGCTTCCATACACTCTAAAACATAATATAGAAAATGATATAAGACATGTTATAAAAGACATTATGCAGATTATCATAAAATTAAATGAGGAATAGTTATTAAATTCTAAATTCTAAATATATTGAATGCACAGATTGGAAACAACACTAATCAGTCCTAGATAAAGTTCCTAGAAGGGAAGGTAAAATTCTGGTTATTCCAGTGTAAACATGTATCCATTTGCAAATAGTAGATATTGAATCAATAACATTTGTGGTCTAGATAACCTTGCTAATGGAAATTTTACGGGAACAGGGGGTCAAGAGGATAGTGAAAATACGTGGGCAGTAAGCTATAGTTCCACTTACATAAAGCAAACCCAAGATGTTACTTACTCGGTTTTGGATAAAGAGGCATAAAGAGGTGAGCAGGACCTTGGGCTGGGAGAGAAATAAGTAACAACAAGGGAGAATATATTCTCACCAAAAGTTTATTAGGTCATATTCAGAATTAAGACCTTCCGGAACTCTTGTCCTGAGTTTGAAAATCCAAAATACTTCTCTCTCCCCCAGCCTTCGGTCCCTATCTTGTCCTCTCTTCAGTGGGGGGACCTTTTCTATGATGGTCCAAGAGAAGTTAGAGGTATCTTTAGCATGTATACCTGCAAAATGTTGTACCAGAGGGGTGGATAATACTCCCGCCCTAATATCTGCTAGATGTTCTTTTATTCGGACCCTGGCTTCCCTGGTCGTGAGACCCACATATTGAAGGGAACAATTCCTACAGCTAATGACATATATCACATAGGTAGATCTACAATTTAGACATGTGTCCATTCCAAATACTTGGCCAGTTGTTAGTGAATTGAACTGATTTCCTGTTGTCACTTTCTCGCATGCCACACAAGTTCGATGGTGGCAGCGGAAAGTGCCCTTACAGCTCAACCATGATGACACATTTTGGCCTTGTGTTTTCAACCTAGTGGATGCTATTAGGTTGCCTATAGTTTTATTCTTCTTGTAGGATACTCTCAAGCCTCTCTCTACTACCTCCTTCAATCTGTCATCAGCAGACAGCATGCAGAAGTTTCTTTTGATGATTTGACAAATATCATCATATTGTTTAGAGTATTCTGTTAGAAAAATGATCTTGTCATCTGTCCTCTGTTGCGGACTCAGTCTTTCCCTTGAAGCTCTAGATGGTCCAAGGAGTTTGTCCCTAGGTATACTCTCTACAATATTCCTAGCCTTAGAAATGACCGAATTCTTATAGCCTCTCTCCCTAAGCCTTCTCTCTAGGTCATCCGCCTGTTTATTGTAAACTGCTGCATCGCTGCAGTTTCTCTTCAGGCGGATGAACTGTCCCTTTGCAACCCCCTTGAATACTCCTTGCGGGTGACAACTTTTTGCATGTAGAAGGGAGTTTCCCGAGATTGGCTTCCGATAGGTTTCTGAGGCTATTGTCTGTCCTGGCTCACCTACCAATGTTACATCTAGAAAGTTGATACTCCTACTCTGTACTTCATGGGTAAAGTGGATTCCCATGGCGTCATCATCAAGGCTGTCCAGAAAGATCTGTAGGTCAGACCTATTGCCCCTCCATATGAACAAGAGGTCATCTATAAAACGGCCATACCAAATAATACATCCTTTGTGGGGATTGCCATCTCCAAAGACGTGGGACAGCTCCCACCAACCCATGAACAGGTTGGCATAAGAGGGGGCAAACTTCGCCCCCATCGCTGTCCCACGCCTTTGGAGAAAGAAATCCCCCCCAAATTCAAAATAATTGTGGCTCAATAAAAAATGTGTTACCTCTACTACATAGTCCACAAAGGCAGAGTCTGACCCCCAGTATCTTTCCATAAAGAAGCGAATGGCCTCCAATCCCCTCTCATGTGGAATGGAGGTATAGAGTGACCTTACGTCAGCTGTTACCCATAAGAAATCTTCAGCCCACTTCACACGTGAGAGGAGATTAAGGACATGCTTAGTGTCTAAAAGGAAGCTCCAAAGTGAGCTCACCATTGGTTGCAGCACCTGATCAAGCCACTCTGACAGGTGCTCCAGGAGGGAGCCAATTCCACTTACAATTGGCCTCCCCTGTACATTCTGGACAGACTTGTGTACTTTGGGCAAGTGATTGAAGGTAGGTATTGCTGGGTTGGACACCAACAGGTAATCCCTTGTGTTGTCATCAATAATGCCCATCTCTACTCCATTATCTACAAGGGAGGCCAACTGCCGCCGATAGAGCCTTGTAGGGTCACCTGCCAGAGTGGCATAATCATCCTGATTACTCAGTTGTCTATAAGCCTCATCCTTGAACTCCTCTGTACTGAGTACTACTATTGTACCCCCCTTATCGGCGGCCCTCACCACAATACTATCATTGTTAGCCAAGCTATCCAACGCTTTCTTGTGGTTAATAGAAATGTTTCGTTTTTGACCTCTTGTAGAGCTATAATATAACCTGGTGAGGTCTTGCTCTACCCTTTGCTGGAATTTCTCAAGAATTGATCCCCTATTATGTAGGGGATAAAAAGTTGACTTACATTTGAAGGATGGTGCTCGAATTGACATCCCAGTAGTGTGATCACCCCCTGTTGCCCCCAATGTTTCCAGGGCTCTAATATCACAATACTCCTGAAACTCAAGGTCCCCTCCATCCCCATCCCCCCTGATTTCCAGAGGCCTATACATAGGAATGGATTCGGGACTCTCACAAACTCCAGCCTGTTGGGAGTGGTAGAACTTTTTTAATGTTAACTTCCTTATTAACTTGTTCACATCAAGCAAAGTTCTAAACAGATCAAAGTCCACATCTGGTGTGAATGATAGTCCCAGACTGAGTACCTCTAGTTCGTACTTATTAAGTACCTGGTCTGACAGATTCAGAACATTCTGTAGTTGCCCCTTCGTCGGCCCTTTCTCTGGGGGTATCTCCTCTGTTCTTTGAACTGGACGCTTGGTTCCATTCTTTCTCCTCCCCCCCCGTCTGGTGTTCTTTGGGGGGCCCGAAAAACCTGTTCCAATTGGGCATTTTCCGTCTCTCTGGTATCCCTTGAGGTTGCTCCTACACATTCTTGTTCTTCTCTGTAGTGTGAATGTGACTGGACTGTCTGGGTCTTGAGTATAGGGGGTGGGAGCACCGTTGCTATTGTGCTCTCTTTGGGTCTTGTTGCCTGTTCTTTTGGTGGTAGCTCTTCCCCACCAGATCCAGAACCCTCGTCATATGACTCCCCCTCACTCTCATAGAAATTGACCCTTCTTCCTCTGTTTCGCCTTTGCTTATTCCTTCCCCTCTGTTGGTTTGGAAAGTAAGAATTTTTGTTATGATCCTTTTTCAAAAGGTACCTATCCCTCTTGTTCCAAATATATACCCGATTCAAATCATAATCTGATTGATCCCGCAGGTATTTATTGTGTTTCACTTCTAGAAGTAAGGTTTTAGCCTCCGCTATGACTTGTTGTAGTGTCGTATCAAACTTAATATAGCTTGCCTCTTTGCTTCTGTTGTTGAGTTCCCTTTGGATTTCCTTTATTTTGGTTGCTAGTTCATCCAATGATTTCCTCTTAAACTCACATATTAAGTCCATTAATTTAAGTGAGCAAGTGGTCAAATGGCCATTCCAAAGCTCAATGAATACCTTATCATCCGTTATGAATGTGCGGAACTTGTTCAGACGTAACCCCCTAGGTATAATACCCAGTTCTTGATATTTTATCAGGGTTTTTATGTCCCAACTCAATTTATTCTCTTTTAATAGAAGGAACTCCAGTTCCTCAAACAGAGCAGCTAAGCTATAGTGAGATTTATCAGTCGAGAAAACTTTATTGTAATCCCCTTGGATCGTATCTCTTTCCTGTGCATTCCTTAGAGAGAATAATAACTTTGGAGTTTCATCATTATTAGCCCCCTCACTCATGCCTGACCGTTACAGCACTGATATTATTTGAAAAATAATGATTCAAAAATAGTGATTCGAAAAAAGATATGCAGAGAATGTGGTCACTCTTCCCCAGGGCCTGGCCCAGACCCTTCAATCAATGTATGAAAAAAGTCAGATTCAGGGAAATAGCTGTGGGGGAGAGTAAAGTTTGGCGTAGTGTGCTAGCACCAATTGTGTGCTCATGAGCTGTAAAGGTATATTCAACTAACAGTTATGCAGTGCTCTCTTGAAGCAATCCTGAGCACATAAATATATATGAATAGGAGGAGTGGGGTTCCGTCCGTTCCCTTATCAGACCGGTGCCCCTTATCCACTGTCTCACCGGCGGTATAGAGGTATGTATATATGCATGCAAAAGTTCACAACGTGGTTAGCTAGATACAGAACTGTGGGATAAGAAGCAAGGCCCTGGGGAAGAGTGACCACATTCTCTGCATATCTTTTTTCGAATCACTATTTTTGAATCACTATTTTTGAATCATTATTTTTCAAATAATATCAGTGCTGTAACGGTCAGGCATGAGTGAGGGGGCTAATAATGATGAAACTCCAAAGTTATTATTCTCTCTAAGGAATGCACAGGAAAGAGATACGATCCAAGGGGATTACAATAAAGTTTTCTCGACTGATAAATCTCACTATAGCTTAGCTGCTCTGTTTGAGGAACTGGAGTTCCTTCTATTAAAAGAGAATAAATTGAGTTGGGACATAAAAACCCTGATAAAATATCAAGAACTGGGTATTATACCTAGGGGGTTACGTCTGAACAAGTTCCCCACATTCATAACGGATGATAAGGTATTCATTGAGCTTTGGAATGGCCATTTGACCACTTGCTCACTTAAATTAATGGACTTAATATGTGAGTTTAAGAGGAAATCATTGGATGAACTAGCAACCAAAATAAAGGAAATCCAAAGGGAACTCAACAACAGAAGCAAAGAGGCAAGCTATATTAAGTTTGATACGACACTACAACAAGTCATAGCGGAGGCTAAAACCTTACTTCTAGAAGTGAAACACAATAAATACCTGCGGGATCAATCAGATTATGATTTGAATCGGGTATATATTTGGAACAAGAGGGATAGGTACCTTTTGAAAAAGGATCATAACAAAAATTCTTACTTTCCAAACCAACAGAGGGGAAGGAATAAGCAAAGGCGAAACAGAGGAAGAAGGGTCAATTTCTATGAGAGTGAGGGGGAGTCATATGACGAGGGTTCTGGATCTGGTGGGGAAGAGATACCACCAAAAGAACAGGCAACAAGACCCAAAGAGAGCACAATAGCAACGGTGCTCCCACCCCCTATACTCAAGACCCAGACAGTCCAGTCACATTCACACTACAGAGAAGAACAAGAATGTGTAGGAGCAACCTCAAGGGATACCAGAGAGACGGAAAATGCCCAATTGGAACAGGTTTTTCGGGCCCCCCAAAGAACACCAGACGGGGGGGGGAGGAGAAAGAATGGAACCAAGCGTCCAGTTCAAAGAACAGAGGAGATACCCCCAGAGAAAGGGCCGACGAAGGGGCAACTACAGAATGTTCTGAATCTGTCAGACCAGGTACTTAATAAGTACGAACTAGAGGTACTCAGTCTGGGACTATCATTCACACCAGATGTGGACTTTGATCTGTTTAGAACTTTGCTTGATGTGAACAAGTTAATAAGGAAGTTAACATTAAAAAAGTTCTACCACTCCCAACAGGCTGGAGTTTGTGAGAGTCCCGAATCCATTCCTATGTATAGGCCTCTGGAAATCAGGGGGGATGGGGATGGAGGGGACCTTGAGTTTCAGGAGTATTGTGATATTAGAGCCCTGGAAACATTGGGGGCAACAGGGGGTGATCACACTACTGGGATGTCAATTCGAGCACCATCCTTCAAATGTAAGTCAACTTTTTATCCCCTACATAATAGGGGATCAATTCTTGAGAAATTCCAGCAAAGGGTAGAGCAAGACCTCACCAGGTTATATTATAGCTCTACAAGAGGTCAAAAACGAAACATTTCTATTAACCACAAGAAAGCGTTGGATAGCTTGGCTAACAATGATAGTATTGTGGTGAGGGCCGCCGATAAGGGGGGTACAATAGTAGTACTCAGTACAGAGGAGTTCAAGGATGAGGCTTATAGACAACTGAGTAATCAGGATGATTATGCCACTCTGGCAGGTGACCCTACAAGGCTCTATCGGCGGCAGTTGGCCTCCCTTGTAGATAATGGAGTAGAGATGGGCATTATTGATGACAACACAAGGGATTACCTGTTGGTGTCCAACCCAGCAATACCTACCTTCAATCACTTGCCCAAAGTACACAAGTCTGTCCAGAATGTACAGGGGAGGCCAATTGTAAGTGGAATTGGCTCCCTCCTGGAGCACCTGTCAGAGTGGCTTGATCAGGTGCTGCAACCAATGGTGAGCTCACTTTGGAGCTTCCTTTTAGACACTAAGCATGTCCTTAATCTCCTCTCACGTGTGAAGTGGGCTGAAGATTTCTTATGGGTAACAGCTGACGTAAGGTCACTCTATACCTCCATTCCACATGAGAGGGGATTGGAGGCCATTCGCTTCTTTATGGAAAGATACTGGGGGTCAGACTCTGCCTTTGTGGACTATGTAGTAGAGGTAACACATTTTTTATTGAGCCACAATTATTTTGAATTTGGGGGGGATTTCTTTCTCCAAAGGCGTGGGACAGCGATGGGGGCGAAGTTTGCCCCCTCTTATGCCAACCTGTTCATGGGTTGGTGGGAGCTGTCCCACGTCTTTGGAGATGGCAATCCCCACAAAGGATGTATTATTTGGTATGGCCGTTTTATAGATGACCTCTTGTTCATATGGAGGGGCAATAGGTCTGACCTACAGATCTTTCTGGACAGCCTTGATGATGACGCCATGGGAATCCACTTTACCCATGAAGTACAGAGTAGGAGTATCAACTTTCTAGATGTAACATTGGAAGGTGAGCCAGGACAGACAATAGCCTCAGAAACCTATCGGAAGCCAATCTCGGGAAACTCCCTTCTACATGCAAAAAGTTGTCACCCGCAAGGAGTATTCAAGGGGGTTGCAAAGGGACAGTTCATCCGCCTGAAGAGAAACTGCAGCGATGCAGCAGTTTACAATAAACAGGCGGATGACCTAGAGAGAAGGCTTAGGGAGAGAGGCTATAAGAATTCGGTCATTTCTAAGGCTAGGAATATTGTAGAGAGTATACCTAGGGACAAACTCCTTGGACCATCTAGAGCTTCAAGGGAAAGACTGAGTCCGCAACAGAGGACAGATGACAAGATCATTTTTCTAACAGAATACTCTAAACAATATGATGATATTTGTCAAATCATCAAAAGAAACTTCTGCATGCTGTCTGCTGATGACAGATTGAAGGAGGTAGTAGAGAGAGGCTTGAGAGTATCCTACAAGAAGAATAAAACTATAGGCAACCTAATAGCATCCACTAGGTTGAAAACACAAGGCCAAAATGTGTCATCATGGTTGAGCTGTAAGGGCACTTTCCGCTGCCACCATCGAACTTGTGTGGCATGCGAGAAAGTGACAACAGGAAATCAGTTCAATTCACTAACAACTGGCCAAGTATTTGGAATGGACACATGTCTAAATTGTAGATCTACCTATGTGATATATGTCATTAGCTGTAGGAATTGTTCCCTTCAATATGTGGGTCTCACGACCAGGGAAGCCAGGGTCCGAATAAAAGAACATCTAGCAGATATTAGGGCGGGAGTATTATCCACCCCTCTGGTACAACATTTTGCAGGTATACATGCTAAAGATACCTCTAACTTCTCTTGGACCATCATAGAAAAGGTCCCCCCACTGAAGAGAGGACAAGATAGGGACCGAAGGCTGGGGGAGAGAGAAGTATTTTGGATTTTCAAACTCAGGACAAGAGTTCCGGAAGGTCTTAATTCTGAATATGACCTAATAAACTTTTGGTGAGAATATATTCTCCCTTGTTGTTACTTATTTCTCTCCCAGCCCAAGGTCCTGCTCACCTCTTTATGCCTCTTTATCCAAAACCGAGTAAGTAACATCTTGGGTTTGCTTTATGTAAGTGGAACTATAGCTTACTGCCCACGTATTTTCACTATCCTCTTGACCCCCTGTTCCCGTAAAATTTCCATTAGCAAGGTTATCTAGACCACAATTGTTATTGATTCAATATCTACTATTTGCAAATGGATACATGTTTACACTGGAATAACCAGAATTTTACCTTCCCTTCTAGGAACTTTATCTAGGACTGATTAGTGTTGTTTCCAATCTGTGCATTCAAAATATTTAGAATTTAATAACTATTCCTCATTTAATTTTATGATAATCTGCATAATGTCTTTTATAACATGTCTTATATAATTTTCTATATTATGTTTTAGAGTGTATGGAAGCAGAAGTTCTATTTTAAATTAAAGAGAAATGATGAACTGCATATTACCCATGAAACACATGACATAGTTAGATTACAAACCTTCATCTGTAATTTCCTGCATTTGGTCACCCTTACCTAGATAGTTGAAATAACTCGGATAAATTGGTGCCCCTTTAATTTAACTTATGCAGTAATGATTAGTTTGTTAGTTTGTTTGTTTATCAGATTATCATATAACACTTTAGGAGTTTCAATGTAAACACTGGTAGTGATTTTCTGTGTATCTACAGAACATCGTGATTGGTCTGTTGTTTACACCTAGCAACAGGGGGTGGGTCCCTAGTAACCAATAGGAAGCTGCCTACTAGTCTTTTTAAAGAGCACACACATATACTTTTAACCAGGTAATGAGTAAGGCAATCTGCTGAAACGCGTATACCTGTCCTTTTTGTAGTCTGCTTCCTAACAGTAGATTCTGTTCAGTCATGTATTAGCCCCGGGGAGTATGTTTTTTCTCCCCTCACACTGTTTGTTTTTTGGTTAGTTCAATACTAATCTTTGTATATTTGTTTCACTCATTTGCGTTGTAACATTGCAAGCCGTTTCAAATAAACCTTTTTGTTGCAACTCATTCACTCCTGTGCTCCTCAATCACTTTCACATTGTTTCTATTGGCCGCCCGGAGTGAGCACAGGCAGGAAGTGAGCGCAATACCTGACCGCACAGCCTGCTCGTTGTCAGGGACGTTTGGCAAGGAGGCGACACACACATCGCACACAGAGAGGAAGCTGCCCTGGGGGCTACACGGCATTGTTCACCAGTGGAGACATAAGTCACACGGCAGTAAGCAGCAAGCAGCAGACAGAGGAGGATCTCCGGTGGGTAACAGCAGGATTAAAGGTACAAGTTTGCTTCTTATCCCACAGTTCTGTATCTAGCTAACCACGTTGTGAACTTTTGCATGCATATATACATACCTCTATACCGCCGGTGAGACAGTGGATAAGGGGCACCGGTCTGATAAGGGAACGGACGGAACCCCACTCCTCCTATTCATATATATTTATGTGCTCAGGATTGCTTCAAGAGAGCACTGCATAACTGTTAGTTGAATATACCTTTACAGCTCATGAGCACACAATTGGTGCTAGCACACTACGCCAAACTTTACTCTCCCCCACAGCTATTTCCCAAAATGAAGATCCTACCCCCTCATAAGAGAAACCGCCAATTGTCATGGCAAGAGTGATAAACAATATTGTTCACAATACCACGGTGAAACCACCTGTAATAACAATGTGAGCTACTAATAACAATGCGAGCTTGTGAATAATGCTCTGCTTCAGTATGTCACAGTACATGTTGGCACTCATGGTTCCCTCAATGAACTGTAGCTCCGCAGTGCAAGTAGCACTCATGCAGGCCCAGACCATGACACTCCCACCACCATGCTTGACTGTAGGCAAGACACACTTGTCTTTGTACGCCTCACCTGGTTGCCGTGACACACGCTTGACACAATCTAAACCAAATTAGTTTATCTTGGTCTTATCGGACCACAGGACATGGTTCCAGTAATCCATGTCCTTAGTCTGCTTGTCTTCAGCAAACTGTTTGCAGGCTTTCTTGTGCATCATCTTTAGAAGAGGCTCCCTTCTGGGACAACAGCCATGCAGACCAATTTGATGCAGTGTGCGCCGTATGGTCTGAGCACTGACAGGCTGACCCCTCACCCCTTCAACCTCTACAGCAATGCTGGCAGCACTCATATGTCTATTTCCCAAATACAACCTCTGGATATGACGCTGAGCACGTGCACTCAACTTCTTTGGTCGACCATGGCGAGGCCTGTTCTGAGTGAAACCTGTCCTGTGAAACCACTGTATGGTCTTGCCCACCGTGCTGCAGCTCAGTTTCAGGGTCTTGCCAATCTTGTTATAGCCTAGGCCATCTTTATGTAGAGCAACAATTCTTTTTTTACGATCCTCAGAGAGCTCTTTGCCATGAGGTGCCATGTTGAACTTCCAGTGACCAGTATGAGAGAGTGTGAGAGCAATAACACCAAATTTAACACACTTGCTCCCCATTTACACCTGAGACCTTGTAACACTAAGGAGTCACATGACACCGGGGAGGGAAAATGGCTAATTGGGCCCAATTTAGACATTTCCACTTAGGTGTGTACTCTTTTTTGTTGTCAACAGTTTAGACATTAATGGCTGTGTGTTGAGTTATTTTGAGGGGACAGCAAATTTAGACTGTTATACAGGTTCACTGTTATACACTCGCTACTTTACATTGTAGCAAAGTGTCATTTCTTCAGTGTTGTCACATGAAAAGATATAATAAAATATTTACAATAATGTGAGGGGTGTACTCACTTTTGTGGGATACTGTATATTCATTTTCCATGTGGTCGCAACCTAAAGTGCCAAATATCACGTATATAGATAGCTTCATGTAAAGTGACTATTAGAGTTAAAGGATAATGGATGTGTGTTCAATATAACACTGACATGATCATAACAGTTACCTGTCTGTCAGAACTGTCGCGAAGCGATCAGTGTGGATCAGTGTACTAGTTGCATCATCCACCCATTGTGTTAAAATAGATTTCTGTACATTACTCGACATGATATAACAGTGTTTCAGCTATGTCATTTTTTCTGATACAGTGATTGGGGAATTATGATACCATGAAAAAGGGCATCAGCCACTTGAGTGCACAGCCCCCAGTGATTCATTGTACAAGGTAGCATTGTATACACCATAACGGAGGTATGTAAGATTATGCACAGTGACTAACCAGCAGAAAAGAATGTCAGGGCACAGTATTTTGCTAACATGACAGCGCTTGATAGTCAAATGAGTTATATTCCCTGGATCAATATGATTTAATTTAGGGCCAGCTTTACACTGACAGGAAAACACTTTATTCAGCCCCCTGATTGGATGATACATCACCTTAGCTACGATGTTACACTACCATCAGCCTAATGCCATTGCCAGTAAAGTAGGTGACTACTATAAGTGGATGATGCAACTAGTACACTGATCCACACTGATCGTTTTGCAGCAGTTCTGACAGGCAGTTAACTGTTATGATCATGTCAGCATTATATTGAACACACATCCATTCTCCTTTAACTCTAATGGTAACTTTACATGACACTATCTATATACATGGTAGCTCACACTTTATACTGCAATGTAAATGTAGGTTGCGATCACATGTAAAATAAATATATGTCTATACCGTAGGTGCTGATGCTAACAAGGTGGATTATTATGTTAAGATTTATTCAATGTCCCTTTTTAATCCTCATTCACAAACTCACACTCACCTAGATTACGAGTTTTGCACTAAACAGGGTGTGAAACGAATGCAACAAAAGTTGCATTTTTTTCACCCTCCATAGCTCTGCTATTACGAGTTTCTGAAAAGCTTCCTTGTGCGTGCCATATGGTGGCGATAAGCTCCATACCACACAAAAGCCAAAGGCTGCTTTGACATGCTCGTGCACGCTTTCCCCCATAGACATCAAAGGGGAGAAGGTGTTAAAAAAAAAAACAACACCTGCGATCGCGGAATAAAAAATCTACGTAACGCAACCCCATTGATGTCTATGGGGGAAAAAAAAGCAAGTCTAAACACCCCTAATATGCTGCCCCCGATATCGCCGACACTAAATAAAGGTATTAACCCCTAATCTGCCGCTCCTGACATCGCCAACACTAATAAAAGTTATTAACCCCTATTCCGACCGCTCACCGACATCGCCGACACTATAATAAAGTTATTAACCCTTATTCCGCTGCTCCCCAACATCGCCGCCACTATAATAAAGTTACTAAACCCTAATCTGCCGCCCCCGACATCGCCGACACTAATAAAAGTTATTAACCCCTATTCTGCCGCTCCCCGACAACGCTGCCACTATAATAAAGTTATTAACCCCCTATTCCACCACTCCCCGACATTGCCGCCACTATAATAAAGTTATTAACCCTTAATCTGCCGCCCCCGACATCACTGACACTAATAAAAGCTATTAACCCCTATTCCGCCGTCCCCAACATCTCTGCCACTAAATAAACCTATTAACCTCTAAACCGCCAGCCCCCCATATTGCAAAACACTAAATTAAACTATTAACCCCTAAACCTAACACCCTCCTGACTTTAAATTAAAATTACATATATAACTATCTTTAAATAAATAAAAACTTACCTGTGAAATAAATATAAACTTAACATCAAATTATAAATTAAACTAACATTACTATTCTAATAAAAATAAAAAAAATACCAATTAAAATATCTATTTTACAAATTTAAAAAACCTAACACTACGAAAAAAATTAAAAAAAATCTAAATTACAACTAAAAAACAAACCCTACGAAAAATTTAAACAATCTACGTTTACCAAAAATAATAAACACTAAGATTACAAAAAATAAACGAAATTATCAAAAATAAAATAATAGCCCTATAAAAATCAAAAAGCCCCCCCCCTACAATAAACTACCAATAGCCCTTAAAAGGGCCTTTTGTAGTGCATTGCCCTAAAGAAATCAACTTCTTTACCTGTAAAAAAAAAATACAAAGTGCCCCCAACAGTAAAACCCATAACCCAACCAGCCCCCCAAAATAAAAAACCTAACTCTAAAAAAACCTAAGCTACCCATTGCCCATAAAGTGGAATTTGCATGGGCATTGCCCTTAAAAGGGCATTTAGCTCTTTTGCATTACCCTTAAAAGAGCATTTAGCTCTTTTTCAAAGCCCAAACCCTAATCTAAAAAAAAAAAAACACCCACATTTTTTTTTTTTTAAAAAAACTAACACTAACCCCACAAGATCTACTCATGGTTCCTGAAGTCCGGATATCCATCTTCCTCCAGGCGGGGATGTCTTCATTCAGACGGCAAGGTCTTCCTCCATCCCGGGAGAGTCTTCTATCTTCATCGCAGCGGTGCAGAGGGGAGCCATCCTGGAAGCTAATCCCATCCTGCGTGGAGTGTCCTCTTTATATGGTCGCCACCATACACTGAAATTGAATGCCAGGTAGCCGTTTCAAAATGACAATCCTTGCATTCCTATTGGCTGATTTGATTCTTCAAATTCAAATCAGCCAATAGGATGAGAGCATCTGAAATCCTATTGGCTGTTCAAAACAGCCAATAGGATGAGAGCTACTGAAATCCTATTTGTTGTTGAAATCAGCCAACAGGATTTTAGTAGCTCTCATCCTATTGGCTGTTTTGAACAACCAGTAGGATTTCAGAAGCTCTCATCCTATTGGCTGATTTGAATTTGAAGAATCAAATCAGCCAATAGGAATGCAAGGGATGACATTTTGAAACGGCTAGCTTGCATTCAACTTCAGTGTACGGCGGCAACCGTATGAAGAGGATGCTCCGCGCAGGGTGGGATCAGCTTCCAGGATAGCTCCGCTCTATGCAACCAGGATTAAGATAGAAGACGTCGCCGGGATGGATGAAGACCTTGCCGTCTGGATGAAGACCTTGCAGTCTGGATGGAGATGGATGTCCGGACTTTAGAAACGGTGAGTAGCTCTTCTGGGGTTAGTGTTAGTTTTTTTTTTTTAAATAAATTTTTATTAGGACATATGTAATACAGTCATAATGAGAAACATTGCACATCAGTATTATGTGAACAGTAACAACATCTAATAGAGCTTTTATAGTAATGAGATGGTCTCAATATAGTCCTTGTTGCATGATATAGGCGCTTAAACCTCACAAGTCCCATCAAAGTCTAATGACTTTTAGTGCAAACAGGAAGACAGCGTCAGTGTTCAACAATAATATGCAGTTATGACAAAATAACAATCATAAAACCAATATATAATTAATATATTTCAAGGTTAACTCATGATAAGCAAATATGAAGTAACAAATGAGATCAACTCAGCAAATTGTTTTATATTTAAAAGATCCTCAAGGAGTACAATATCTCCAAATAGATGTGAAGAGAAAGATGAAGTAAGAATTTAAGTAGAAGAAAGAGAGGGGAGAGAGAGAAAAAAAAAGGGGGGGCGGTACACTATTAAGGGTGGGTGGATAAGGCAGAAATACCATTCCATAGAGAGTGGGAATTCTGGCAATATAGCCATAAATCACTATGGTTCAGTATCCCCAACGGCTGGGGTAGAGGCCGCTAAGTCTAGAGAAGACTACACAGGGCTATAATCCCAAACCAAGACATGGAGGTCTTCAGAACTATGAATGTGAGAGAAATATGTTTCCATTGATTTGATATATCTTAAAGTATCCGTGATTTGTTCCCAGAGTGGAGAGGTCGGTTGAAGCCACATTTTGGCAATAGATAACTTGATCGCTAGGAATAGGTAAACGCAGAACAGCTTCTGTGGAAGGGGTAATTTTAGAGGAAGGATGTGAAACAAGCCCACACTGGGTGTTGCTGTTATTAGAATGCCCTTCATATTACAATATTGAACTGCTTTTTGCCATAATGGTGCAATAACCGGGCAGGACCACCAAATGTGGGCTGGGGTGCCCAGAGCATCACAACCCCTCCAGCATTTGGGGGAGTTGGTGTGTGATATTTTGAATAGGCGGACCGGTGTCATGTGCCACTGCAATATAAATTTAAGAAATAGCTCATAGAGGGTAACACAATGGGCTGCTCTTTTAGTTAATCGAGTTGCTAAGTGCCATGCTAGTGGTTCATGGGTTGTATTCAAGGAGGATTCCCAATGATTTATCGGCGAAGAATTATAGAAAGCTGGGGGGTGCAGAATATCTTGATAAGAGGACGACAGTAGTTTTTTAAATGGGATCTTTAAGTCCCATTTCATTTCCCACTTAGTTTTAGATCGTAGCGGGTCTTTGTCAAAACCCCATGATTTCAGGAAGCTCTGTAATCTCCAAAACTCGAAATGTAAGAGTAAGGGTGGATTGTACTTTTGAAGAAAAGCCTGATATGAGAGTAATTGGGTCCCCTCAAATAGATCAGATACATTGATAATATCCAGGTCTGACCACAAGGATGGATGAGTATCCGGCAGTGCTAAAAGAAGCCCTTTGATCTTGTGGGATGGAGATGGATGAGGTGTAACTGTGGTTAGGTTATGAATTTTGTGCCAAAATTTCAAATTGGAAACTATAATTGGATTAACTAAAATAGTTTGCGGCCTAGCGTGTTTAGGAAGCCAAATCAGGTCCTCGAGGGAGACCCCCGATGGGAGCGAGGCCTGTTCCAGTTCTGCCCATCTACTGTTTGCTGGCACACCCCATTGTGTCACGTGGGAAAGGCGAGCAGCCTCATGATAGTAAAGAATATTAGGGGCAGCAATTCTAGGAACCTTATTACGCCAGATAAATTTATTACATTGTTGCTAAAATTTACAAATCAGGGACTTAGATATTGGAATAGGTAGAGATCTAAATAGATAGGTCAGCTTAGGCAAAAGACTCATCTTAAATGCGGCTATGCGACCCATCCATGACAATGATGGTACATTCCAGGCTTCTGTGGACATTACAATTTCAGACAGTAAGGGAGAGAAATTCATGGAGAGAATAGTGGGAATACTATGTGATAGAAATACACCCAGGTGTTTGATATGTGAAGTGGACCAGCGAAATTTGTATCGCCTCTTCAGTTCAATTAGGGTGTTCTCAGGAATATGGATAGCATAAGCCTCTGTTTTAGAGACGTTGAGCTTATAACAGCTGATTAGCGCAAACCTCTCTAGTAGGGAGAAGAGATGTGGTAGAGACTTAACTGGGTCTGAAAGTAACACCGTCAAGTCATCAGCAAATAGTGCTGTAGTCTGGGTTGTGTGATGTATTTGGGGGGATGACCTAATGGCAGTGGCTAACGGCTCCATGACAAGTGTAAATATAAGTGGCGATAAGGGGCAGCCTTGTCTTGTCCCATTTGTGATCCCGAAGGGATCAGAACAGAACCCAAGTCCTCTAACTGTAGCAGAAGGATTAGAATACAGGGCTGCTATAGTTGTTATGAAAGAAGCGGGTAAGCCAAACCATCTCAGGACCGCGAACATATAGTCCCAGTTCACCCTGTCGAAGGCCTTTTCAGCATCCAACGACAGGGTGACACAGGGCAGACCTAATCTATTAGCCTCGAAATATATATTTAACAATCTCCTGGTATTGTCAGGCCCCTGGCGGCCTTTGACAAAACCCACCTGGTCACAATTGACTAGAGATGGCAATATAAGGTTGAGATGTGCGGCCAAAATCTTTGCATATAGCTTAACGTCTAAATTTAATAATGAGATAGGTCTGTAGCTTGAGCATTCAGTAGGATCTTTCCCTTGTTTAGGGAGTGTAATAATGGTGGCCTGCAAAAACTCGGCAGGGAAGGTGCCACAGGAACTTGCCCTCGTGAAAAACCTTAACAAAGGGGGAATAAGCACTGATTGAAATTTTTTATAGAAGAGGTCTGAGAAACCATCAGGCCCTGGCGATTTGAGGGTCTTAAGAGAAAGGATAGCAGTTTTGATCTCGGAACTGGAAATAGGGGCCTGTAATGCCTCAATCTGAGCTGCAGATACAGTGGGGAGATCAAGTGTGGAGAGAAAGTCACCTATAGTATCCAAAGTCGGAGGGGGGTCGCACTATCTTTAGATAGATTATAAAGGGACGCATAGTAATCCGCGAAAGCCGCACCTATCTCTCTCGGGTGAGTTATGTGTTGGCCTTTTATCTTCAAGGAATGAATGATAGCCGCCGCTATTCGTTGGCGTAACCGATTGGCTAAAAGCCTATCGGCTTTATTGCCTTTGTAATAAAAGATCTCCTTGAGTCTAAGAAGTCTACCTGCTGATCTCTTGGTTTCCAGTTGAACTATTTTTGCCTTGAGGTTTACAAGTTGTTCGTACAAGCATGGTGTTGGGTCATTTTTATGTTCGACGGTAAGCTTACGGAGAGTTACTATTAACTGGGCTAGCGTTTCGCCCCTACCTTTCTTTGTGCCGCTGCAATTTTAATAAGAGACCCCCTCACGTACGCCTTCAATGATGCCCATAAGGTGAAATCATCTACTTCTCCATTGTCATTAATTTGAAGGAACTCAGTTATATCTGAGGTAATACGAGTTACTGTATTAGGATCCGAAAAGACATTTGGTGAGAGTCGCCACACTGGTATGCTTTGTAGTTCCAATGGTGATTTGAGAGTAATATGTACCGGGTCACAGTCAGTCCAAGGACATTGGGGGATCCATGATCTGGAAATACTGTCTAGGAGTCTTGGTTCGCAAAAGAAAAAATCTATTCGCGAATAAGAGTGATGAACCGACGAAAAGTAAGTATAATCCCGCGAGCCGTATTAAGAGCTCGCCAAACATCGAACAGATTAAATTGAGATATGAGATTCTTGAATTTGTATGACAGATCAACTAAGGCTTTATCAGACTTACGGGATTTGTCAGATTTTTTATCTAAAGCTGGATCCCAAACAGTATTAAAATCCCCTGCAATAAGGAGAAAACCCTGTCGCAGGCTGTCCAGTTTATTCAAAAACTTGCGGAGCATCCTTATATGTTGTTTATTAGGGCCATAATAAGAAGCTAACGTATAGACCACCCCATCCAACTTACAAATGAGAATTAGGTACCTACCCTCCAGATCAACTTCACTATGGATAGGTTCATACGCTATATCCTTGTGAATAAGAATAGCAACCCCTCTCGATTTTTGAGAAAAGCTTGCCATCTCCACCACTGGGAACAACCTGGATTGCAAGGGAACCTTTGTGTCTCGCAACCAATGAGTCTCTTGTAGAAATACCAAATGGGCCTTACTCTTATAGAGAGACCTCAGAAATATGCTCCGCTTGGTCGGGGAGTTCAACCCCCTAATGTTTTGGGTAACACAATTGTATGGCATTATAGCAAATGTCTTCTGAATTTAACAAGAAAGGGGAACAGAAAGAAAAAAAAAACGGTTAGAAGAAAGAGAAGTAAAAGGGAGCGGAAGAGGTCAAGAAAAAGGTTTAGAAAGGAAGAGAGATGAGAGATCGCTCAATGAAGATCTTGTGAAAAAGTGTTAACCTGATAACATGTGACAGGGTTGTGTGGTATTGAAAAGAGATAAACCGCTTTGTTAGCCTCTGAAAGCAATATTCAGAGTACCTTAAGGGGGGGGGGAAATAACCTAAGCCAACGTAAGTTGGCTGTCAGTTGAGAGTAAGTAGCAGGGAGCACCAGAGAAGAGATGAGAGGGGGGGGGAACCACTTTTAACGTGAACATACACACTCAAAGGGACAGAGAAGAGAGAGAGAGAAAAAAAAAAAAGAGGGGTTTAACGCATACAATCAAATTATAGATAGTTGGTGCAATGTAGCAAGCAACAACTCAGATGAGGAGTGTAGAAGAGAAAGAGTATGGTGGTCATTCATGTAACAGTGGGTAGCAATCTGTCTATATTTAACTAGATATGTCTAGGACAAACTCACATAAGATATAAGCAAATTATGACGCATGAGTATATACCCTTAACTGCGATTCCCTATACCCAGACAAGGCATATTACATCAATAAACATGTAAACTCAAAAAAATAATAAAAATAAATTAAATGAACCTCTACTGTATAATGAGCAGAAATATATCATATACAACCTAACGTATCTATAGTAGGGTATACTTACACAAGTTGCGTACATTCCATGACATATAGTAATGGTAAACATCCATTATATATATAAAAAAAAAAAAAAGGGGGAACTTAATGTATACAATCAACTTACATATAAATGGTGCAATATAGTGAGCACTAACTTGGATGAGGGGCGTAGGAGAGAAAGAATATAGTGGTCATTCGTGTAACAGTGGGTAGCGATCTGTCTACCTTTAATTAGATACATCCAGGGCAACCTCATATAAAATACAGGCAAACTAGAAAGCATGAGTATATACCCTTAGTTACGGCTCTCCACACTCAAACAAGGCATATTACAACAATAAACATGTAAACTCAGAAACTAATAGAAATACATTAAGTAAACCTCTACTTAATAATGAGCATTAGTATATCTTACGTACAACCTGACTTACCTATAGTAGGGTATATTTATACAAGTTGTGTACATTCCATGGCATATAGTAATCGTAAGCATCCATACATAAAAAAAAAAAAAGGGGGGGGGGGGAAATTAAATACACATATTACAGTTTAACCCAGCAGGAACAAAGGATAATTGGAAAAGAACGTATTTAAAACAGTCACTCATATCCTTTACTCTGTTCCTCTTTGCCCTTAGTTCTCCTAAGGGTACCTAGAATATAAAGAAAGGTTAGTGAACATATTACCCTTACAAACAATCTATGTTCAATCACCACCAACTTCTTGTGCAGAAGTAGAAGAGTTTGAGTTATCAGAAGCTCCCTGCAAAGAGGAGACCCAGAGTGGAGCTGATGGGTCCAAGGAAGTCTTTGGAGGACAATTTGTTGAAGTTTGAGTGTCCCAAAGTTTCATTAGTCTTTGGCTTTGGTCCAGAGTAGTGATGGTATGTTGTTGATTGTCTCTGTGAACTATAAGCCTGGTGGGATGTCCCCACTTGTATTTGATGTTATGGATTCTCAAGAACTTGGTAAAGTCTCCATACAGTTTCCTCTGTTGAAGCGTGTGGTATGAAAGATCTGCAAACACATGAATGTCCTAAAATTGAGCCGGGAGAATAGGTTTAGCAAGAGATGCTCGCACCAGCCATTCTTTGTATGTCTAAAAGTGCAGTCTCACTATAACATCTCTAGGTTTTTCAGATGACAAACTTCTAGGCCGTAAAGCTCTATGAGCTCTATCAATAAGGCCCTCAGTTGTATCAGTAGGGCGGGCCAGATACCCAAAGAACTCCGTCAGAAATGAGATTAGATCCCCAGGGGCTATATTCTCTGGAATGCCTCGCAGCCGCCAATTTGGTCCTCCATGTCCGCTAGCTTATCTTCCAAGTTGGTTAGTTGCTCTGCTAGGCTTTGAGCATAGGATAAAATGTTGGCTTGATCTACAGCCATGTCCTCCTGTTTCCTCTCCACTGTATCAACCCGCTCCAAGGTGGAGGTAAGATCCCTCCGCAGGTCAGCTAAAGAGGCTGTGATTTGAGTTTGGAAAGCAGAGTGATGGGCAGCCAGCAAGGATTTGAGGGAATCCAAAATGAAATTAGGAGTCACTGTGGCTGGAGCTGCCTCTTGTAGGGCTTGAAAAGTAGAGGCAATGGCATCAGATTCAGTTTGAGACATAGTTGGATTCTCCTGTTGATCTTCTGGAGATGAGGGAGAAATAGTATTAAAATGGTCTGCCACTGTCCTTTTAGGCCCAGCAGCTGGAGTTTTGGGCTTCCTTTTGTTGAGATGTGCCATGGGTGCAGAATCTTTTCGTATAACAAAGTCCACAATGGAGGCTTACCAACAGCAGTTATTGGCTCTTTAACAAGGCTGGGTTGCTATGGAGAATGAAATTATATGCAAAACGTAAAAAACAAAAAGGGAAAAAGGCAAAAAGGGAGCTTAGTGGTTCATAGCCCCCCCCCCCCCCAAGCATTAGTGCTCTAGCACCCCATTTGCAGATGATATGCAATCAAACAGTTCAGTAATAAACAATTTCTCTCACAGAAGGGGGGTGTAGGACAGGTGGGGTACTATGCATGGAAATCAGTTTAGAGGAACTCCTTGTGTGAAAAGTATCTCAGATGTTGATGAAGCTGCTTCTCAGCAGAAGTAGTACTTGATTACAGATCTCTCTAATATGACAAGCTGAGGTCTCTCTCCTGGGGAGGTGTTCCTTCTGAACCATTTAGGGATAAGGAGAGTAGGTATGACCTGTGGGCACGTGGGTCAACAGGAAAGGGAGAAGAGAGCCTTATTGCTGACAGAGGGTGATATTATATCAGTAAATTTAGTAGATAACACAGGGATTATGATCCACTATTGCCTTTATTAGTGTGCTCCCTAGATATCAGTACTCATAAGGAGCTCCCTTTGAAAACAAGCTTGATTGTAGATCTTTATTTAATATACAATGTGTTTCTGTGGCTTTATCTGTAGTGCAATTCTGGAAAACAATTCTGGAAACATACAGCGCTGCAGTTAGAATGTTCAAGACAATTCTTTTTATGGTATATAGAGCAATCGTGGTGACCTATACCACTAACAAGATAATATTTCTTATGCCCTTTCTGGTATACCTCACAGTCCTAGGGCTATTCCAGAGTCTCACAAAAAGGCTGATAAACTTTGCAGCAGACACCTCCTCACACTGCTTACACTTTCTGTTCCTCAGTTTATTATCCAACTGATGCGACTAAGCACTGACAATACTAGTTAATGCACAGTCCCTTATGGTCCACAGAATATTAAGACCGTAAGCTGCTATATTTAAGCGATAAGCTTAGGCCCCTCTTGTATGTTCCTTTATCAGTGAGAGAAACAGCAGTCTCCGTCTAACACTTATAGGCCTCAAAGTCTAATGAGAGGGCACACTGAGCCTACCAGGAGAGTATTTATTATGTCTAGCAAACAATGGTTATATATCGATCTTACCCTCCGTGCAGAGCTAAGGACCAGCAGAGGTTAATCTTCTTGGTGCGGTGCCAGTGGTGTATTACTTTTTTTTTTTTCCTCCTCCAGACAGCCTGAGATGCAGAAAATGGCGGATGTTCGTGCCAAAAATGTGGCTGCTATATTTAAGCAATAAGCTTAGGCCCCTCTTGTATGTTCCTTTATCAGTGAGAGAAACAGCAGTCTCCGTCTAACACTTATAGGCCTCAAAGTCTAATGAGAGGGCACACTGAGCCTACCAGGAGAGTATTTATTATGTCTAGCAAACAATTGTTATATATCGATCTTACCCTCCGTGCAGAGCTAAGGACCAGCAGAGGTTAATCTTCTTGGTGCGGTGCCAGTGGTGTATTACTTTTTTTTTTTTTTCCTCCTCCAGACAGCCTGAGATGCAGAAAATGGCGGATGTTCGTGCCAAAAATGTGATGTCGCACTTGCAGGCTATCAGGCTATTACTTGCGACTGACCTATGTCTCCCCTTGACAACAAGCTTGGTTCAAGTCACCGGTCCACGGCTAACACTAGGGCCTGTGGGTTGAACCGGAAAGTCTCGGCCAAAGTTGCGGGTGAGCGCCTAAGTATTTGGCAGCTAAGGTACCTCCAGTTCTGGCGATCACAGCACCGGTTCTTTATGGATGTTGTCCTAACACTCCGGAGCGGAGCCCCAACCCTCCGGAGTGAAGATAAGCCACAAAGTTAGCTCCCAGTGGTGTGGAGATCTTGCCTAGGCCAGTCGCTCCTCTCAGCAAAAATAAAATGCGCACACGCCAGCTCCGTTCTCAGGCCAAATAAAGTTGTGCAAAATCCTCAGTTTGCTCCTACTGATGTCTCAGAATGTTCTGTGTGTAAAATATCTACTATTTAAAAATAGAGAGGAGCTCCCATACAGCACGTCCTCTCACTCTGGCAGTTAACTCCGCCCCCCAGTGTTAGGTTTTTTTTTTAAAAATTAGGGTCTTTTTTTTATATTAGGGTTTGGGCTTTGAAAAAGAGCTAAATGCCCTTTTAAGGGAAATGCAAAAGAGCTAAATGCCCTTTTAAGGGCAATGCCCAAACAAATGACCCTTTAGGGGCAATGGGCAGCTTAGGTTTTTTTTAGAGTTAGGTTTTTTTATTTTGGGGGGTTGGTTGTGCGATATGGTGCTTTTAAGCTCTATACCGCACAAAAAACAAGCGCTGTTTTGACGTGCTCATGCACACTTTCCCCATAGACATCAATGGGGAGAGCGGGTCAGAAAAAAGTCTAACACCTGCGATCGAAAGAAAAGCTCTGTAACTCAGCCCAATTGATGTCTATGGGGAAAATAAAAGTTACGTTTAAACCTAACACCCTAACATAAAGGCCTTTTCTAAACACCCCTAATCTGCCGCCCTTGACATCTGCAGCCCCTGATATCGCCACCACCTAAATAAAGTTATTAACCCCTAATCTGCCGCCCCCAACATCACCGCCACTATACTAAAGTTATTAACCGATATTCAGCCGCTCCCCGACATCACCGCCACTAAATAAAGGTATTAACCCCTATTCCGCCGCACCCCAACATCGCCGCCACTATATTAAAGTTATTAACCCCTATTCAGCCGCATCCCAACATCGCCGCCACTAAAGGTATTAACCCCTAAACCTCTGGCCTCCCACATCATCACCACTAAATAAACCTATTAACCCCTAAACCGCCAGCCCCCCACGTTGTAACAACCTAAATTAAACTACATTAACCCCTAAACCTAGCACCCCCTAACTTTAACATAATTAAACTAAAGCTAAACTAAAGTTACAATTATTAACTAAATAATACACATTTAAAACTAAATGCATACTTATCTGTGAAATAAAACCTAAGATAGCTACAATATAACTAATAGTTATATTGTAGCTATCTTATGTTTTATATTTATTTCACAGGTAAGTTTGTATTTACTTCAACTAGGTAGACTAGTTAGTAAATAGTTATAACTATTTACTAACTACCTAGTTAAAATAAATACAAACTTACCTGTGAAATAAAATCTAATCTGCCTTACACTAAAACCTAAAATTATATTAAAAAAATAAAAACAACTACCATTACAAAAAGTAAAAAAAACTACCATTACAAAAAATAACAAACGAAATTATCCAAAAAAATAAAAATTATTCCTATTCTTATACCCTTTAAAAATATAAAAAAAACACCCCAAAATAAAAAGCCTAATCTAGAATAAACTACCAAGGGCCCTTAAAAGAGCCTTTTGTAGGACATTACCTTAAAGTTAACAGCTCTTTTGCTACAAATGAAAACAAACACCCTCTAACAGTATACAAACCTCCACCCCCCAAACTACCAAGGGCCCTTAAAAGGGTCTTTTGTGGGCCCTTAAAAAGGGCGTTTCGTAGGGCATTGCACTAAAGTTAACAGCTCTTTTGCTACAAAACAAAACAAACACCCCCTAACAGTATACAAATCCCCACCCCGAAACCCACAAAATAAAAATAAAGTAAAACCTAATCTACCCATTGCCCTGAAAAGGGCATTTGTATGGGCATTGGCCTTAAAAGTACATTTAGCTCTTTTGCTGCCCAAGCCTTAATCTATAAATAAAAACCCACCCAAAACGAAAAAAATACATTACACAAAATAACAAACAAATTATCAAAAATAATAAAAAGTATTCCTATTCTAATACCCATTAAAAAAAAAAACACCCCAAAATTAAAAACCTAGTCTAGAATAAACTACCAATAGCCCTTAAAAGGGCCTTTTGTAGGGCATTGTCCTAAATTAAACAGCTCTTTTACCTGTTTACAAAGACCCACTAACAATAAAAAACCCCACCCCCCAAAAATTAAAAAAACTATCTAAAAAAACCTAAGCTACCCATTGCCCTGAAAAGGGCATTTGTATGGGCATTGCCCTTAAAAGGGCATTTAGATTGTTTATGAATAGCCCAGACCCTAATCTAAAAAAAAAACACGATTCAAGATGCCATTTCTTGCATTCCTAATGGATGAAAAATGTGAATAAGACAATAGGAATTAGAGCTGCTAAAATCCTATTGGCTGTTTAAATCATCCAATAGGATTTAAGCAGCTCTAATTCCTATTGGCTGATTCAAATATTTCAGCCAATAGGAATGCAAGGGACACCATCTTGAATCGCGTACCTTACATTGAAGATTCAGTGTACAGCGGTGACCATATGAAGAAGATGCTCCGCGCCAGATGTCTTCAGGATGGACCCGCTCCGCCGGAATCAAGATAGAAGATGCCGCATGGATGAAGATTGAAGAGGCCCCCTGGAAGAAAACTTCTCACCGCCTGGATGAAGATAGAAGAGGCCGCCTGGATGAAGACTTCTCGCCGCCTGGATGAAGATAGAAGAGGCCGCCTGGATGAAGACTTCTCGCCGCCTGAATGAAGATCGTTCAAGCGGGACTTCAAAAACTGTAAGTGGATCATTAGGGGTTAGTTTTAGGGGGGTTTTAAGGTTTTTTTGGGTGGGATTTTTTTTAGATTAGGGTTTGGGCTATTCCTAAACAAGCTAAATGCCCTTTTAAGGGTAATGCCTATACAAATGCCCTTTTCAGGGAAATGGGTAGCTTAGGTTTTTGTAAGAGTTAGGTTTTTTATTTTGGGGGGTTGGTTGGGTGGTGGGTTTTACTGTTGGGGGGGTCTTTGTATTATTTTTACAGGTAAAAGAGCAGTTTAACTTAGGACAATGCCCTACAAAAGGCCCTTTTAAGGGCCATTGGTAGCTTATTATAGGCTAGGTTTTTTTTTATTTTGGGTGGGCTTTTTTATTTTTATAGGGCTATTAGATTAGGTGTAATTCTTTTTTATTTTGGATAATTTTGTTTGTTATTTTTGTAATTTAGTCTTTTTTTAGTTTGTAATTTTTAGTGTAGTGTTAGGATTTTTTTAATGTGTAGTTTAGTTTTATTTAATTGGTAGTTAGTTTAATTTTAGTTTAATAATTATATTAGTTTAATTGTTAGTTTAAACTTAGTTTTTTTAATTTGACAGGTAAGTTTTAATTTAATTTAAGATAGGGAAATTGTAATTTTAATATAAAGTTAGGAGGTTTTAGGGTTAGGGTTACGTTAGGGTTAGGGTTATGGTTAGGTTTAGGGGTTACTAGTTTAACTTAGTTTAGTGCGATGTGGGGGCTTTTCAGTTTAGGGGTTAATAGTTTACTTTAGTATATTTTGTTGTGGGGGGCTTTCGGTTTAGGGGTTAATAGTTTACTTTAGTATATTTCATTGTGGGGGGCTTGCGGTTTAAGGGTTAATAGGTTTATTATAGTGGCGGCGGTGTAGTACTTTAGTACAGTGGGGACGATGTGGGTGGATGACAGATTAGGGGTTAATAATATTTAATTTAATTTTATAATGTTTGCGATGCGGGAGGGCGGCGGTTTAGGGGTTAATAACTTTATGATAGTGGTGACGATGTCGGGGAGTGGCGGAATAGGGGTTAATATTTTTTATTAGTGGCGGCGATGTCGGGAGCGGCAGATTAGGGGTTAATAACTTTATTATAGTGTTTGCGATGCGGGAGGGCCTCAGTTTAGGGGTTAATCGATAGTTTATGGGTGTTAGTGTACTTTGTAACATTTTAGTTATGAGTTTTATGTAACAGATTTATAGAGTAAAACTCATAACTACTGCTTTTAGATGGCGGTACGCATCTTGTCGTTTTAGGCTGTAACGCAGGTTTTTTAGCCTCACCGCAAAACTCGTAATGGCAGCGCTATGGAAGTCCCATGAAAAAAACGTAATTGCGGTACAGGCTAAAAGGCTTGCGGTACAGCTATACCGACAAGACTTGTAATGGCTGCAGTGCTGTTTTAACACTGAAATGAACATTTTTTTCAGCGTTAAAACACAAACCCACAGCTCGTAATCTAGGTAATTGTTATTACAGGTGGTTTCACCCTGTTATTGTGAACAATATTGTTTATCACTGTTGCCATGACAATTGGCAATTTTTTATGAGGGGGAGGGGTTTTCATTTGTTTGCAGAGTATATATTGTTGCATATTCTGTTTGTCACTTTGTCTGAGGAAGGGAAGTTTTTTGTCCCCAAAATGTTACATTAAAGCATCTTTTCACGAGGAGCAGAGTGCAAGCCTGTTTGTTACTATAGATATATAGTGCAATGTTAAAGGGACACTGAACCCAAATGTTTTCTTTTGTGATTCAGATAGAGCATGCAATTTTAAGCAACTTTTTAATTTACTCTTATTATCAATGTTTCTTCGTTCTCTTGCTATCTTTATATAAAAAAGAAAGCATCTAAGCTTTTTTCTTGGTTCAGCACTCTGGACAGCAGTTTTTGATTGGTGGATGAATTTATCCACCAATCAGCAAGGACAACCTAGGTTGTTCACCAAAAAATGGGCCGGCATCTAAACTTACATTCTTGCATTTCAAATAAAGATACCAAGAGGAACATTTGATAATAGGAGTAAATTACAAAGTTGCTTAAAATTTCATGCTCTATCTGAATCACAAAAGAAAAAATTTGGGTTCAGTGTCCCTTTAAATGCCAACAGCGTATTCAGTAATGTCTGTGGGACATGATACGCTACAGCGTACCATGTCGGACAGACATTGATAAATCACTGCCTCGGTCTCCAGTCACGCTAATATTTTGAGCTCAGATTTGTTTGTGCTTCAGTACAACCATTTACTCTCAACTTGCATTATGCGTGCTAGTTAGCGCCGTTACAATATTGCTTATCATCATCACCCTTGCTAACATTAGTGAGTAATTTATAATCTAGATAATTATTATCAAAAAGGGAGATACTACAACAACCGCAATTAGATTGTTATAATGCATAGACAGGGATTGCAGCACATATTTTTTTATATAATTTTTAATTAGCTTTGTAAAATTCTAAAGCTCCGCTAAAATAGCGGTGTGTGTAGATATATACTCATTCCCCACATTCACATATGCCACCCAGCGTTTAAAGTTGAATAGAAGGTAACCACTAAATTAAAGAACACATGAATCGATGGGTCAAGAAGCGTGTTTGGACAAATGCACAAGCACAGATTGGCTGTGCAATTTTATTTTAGTTCACACAGAATGAAACCAGAAGAGCAAACAGGTATCGACTGTTTAAATTGACAACACCTCCACTAGAGGGTGGTTACGTGTAGGCGTAAAATCCGCCACCATAGTGATCATTGAGGATCTTTGTCAAAACAACACATGTATATAGATAAACAAACAGTGAATTTATACAACCAATATTACTTTAAAGATGAAAAAATGTAATGCTTAAGTCATGTGCACTATACCTAAATTTGGCCAAATTGTGCAGGAATTGTCCTCAAAATTATTACTGATAGAGGACAATATAGTCTGTAGGGGGCTAGAGAAAGCAACACCTGTAACAGCGGGCACCACCAACTGAATGAGAGGTATCAGGTGTCATGTTATCACATATCAGGATCTATGTTTCTTAACCCCAGTGTATACAGACTAATTGTTGAAAACTTAATAGCATTAAGCAGTATATACTATACATGTACTAGTTGAACAGTATTTCCAAAGACCAATAGAGGTTATGGGGATAGTATATAACAACTCCAGTATTCAGCGGGCACCACCAAATATAAAGGTATCCGGTGTCATGAATGATATTGATTCTGGATCTATGTTAAAACTACCCCAAAATAACTCTTTTTCGGTCTGTTACAGTTGTATAGAGAATGGAAATGAATTACAGCGCATTACAACTCATTTAATACATGACAGTGTCTGAATAGCATAAACAAACGTGTACACAGGTAGTGGTCACCCTTTTCAGGGCTTAGGCATGTCCCATTACTAGGATCTGTGTGTACAGATGGTGCATTTAAAACACCTTCGGATGTCCAGGTAAATGAGCTGAAAATTCAGATGGTAAACGTTCAGTTAATTATACAACCGTGTCTTTGCTTTCTGTAAAAGAACTTCCAAATGGTTTCCGTGTGTAGATAGATTTCAAATCAAACATGCTACATTCTAGCACAGCGTAGACGCCACAGCGATCTGTCCTTCGTGCATGTCCGTCTCCACTTCTTACGTCACTGCCGACGTACGTTTCACCCCCCACGTGACAACCAGAGAGCACAGGGGTTTCCTCAGGGCAAAAGCGGATGCTGGTTTCCATTGCAGCCGCAATATATACCTCCTTCTTTAAGCTTATAGGAGGATACCTGTAGCAGTAGTAACCAATAATAAGCGTATTCTAGCCCTATAAGTGAGTGTAAACATTTTATTAATATATAGAAAAAAACAGCCATTGTATTTAACCAAAACAGTGTTAAAGTACAATTCAGTTATTAATACATTATGTATATATTCATGATTATTGTTTTCTTATTTACATTGAGGTAACCATCAACGTAATTTTAATAAATATATTATAAATAAAAACAAATGCAAACATTATATTTTTTTCCCATTTACAAATGCATTAGGAATCATACAGACTTTTTGCCAAACTTGCTATAACTTACAAACTCTATAGTGTATTCAGATGGTTCATTCAACAAACAAAACAAATACACTTTCAGAATTTCAATCAATGGGCGACCTTTAGAAGTGTTTGATAACCACCTCTCACATGCTTTGGGTTCTTTTGTCATTACTTATATATTTAAATGTCAGTAGTTTAGATTCAGTAAAACCCTCTGGGACAGTGAGCTATAATCTTACAAATCTCCCCCAGGCAATGCCTATGGAAGTCAATAAAATAGGGGGCTAAATCGTGAGTTCCATATTAGCTGCATGCTGTTTCCCATATACTGTAAGTAGTGGTCTTCTGTGTTAGCAGTTTCTTGCAGGGAACTGCTAAGTTCAATATGGAGTCAGCTAGCAATGATAAATCTGCTTAGTTTGATCTAAATATAAATCAAATTGTGATGCGTGTGTCTTTGTTTCTAGTATAGAATTAGTTCATTTTTCTGTTACTTTGTCAGGAAAAAACAAAGCATTACCACCCCTTATAAGGGTACAGGGCTTCCACTAACAAGATTTACTCTACTGCGTCTAACAAGGAATTCTGACCCAGGTGATCATGCAAGGGCAACTCTCAGGGACAAAGAGCTTTATTGAATATATCCCTCTATGTTATTTTTGTACATAGTCAATGTCATAGTAAATATTTGTTTAAAGAAAAAGTGTAGATGACTCTCAGAATAAACAGATTATCTTGTGTTAAACATGTTATGGATATATCTTAGTGGTTTTGGATGTATCTGTAACCTGAATCAGTGTCATCCGCCCTTAATATGCATTGTACTTTCTTATTACGTGTCCAGTGCTCAATGCAGAACAAGTAGAAAGACAAAAGGAAAAAGCAGTTTCAATTATAATAATTGTAATAAGTATCCCAGGATCCTTTTTGTTCACCTTTATGCCTCTCAAATTGTTACACATAAGAACTGCCCTTCCTTGCATGCAACAAATGTACCTACCCTAGTAATACAACAGTAATCAAACAGATTTTTTAGAATATGATATAAAACAATACAGAATTAGATTACAACATACAAATTAGAAAAAAAAGGCTAAAGGTTTTTTTCTTGTTTAAATTTAACATATAATACGAAGGGATGACTCACAGCATAGGGACCACAGATTCTCGTTGTACATTACTGTTTCACACCTTTGCAAGCTCAGCATAATAATAATAATTATTTAACCATTTGACTGCTGAAGAATGCTCTACCATATTGATAGAAACACTTGCAGCCCCCTCTGTCAGCTAAGGGGTTAAGCTCTATCAGACAGGAACAAAGCAACAAAAGGCAAGAAAAATATCAGTACTTTCTTTCATCTAAATCCTTTGACACTCTGCTAGCAGTCCATCCTTACAATCCCCTGTATCCTAAAGATTAATTGATATTGGCCACTCAACTAGATTTCAGAACCCATTCTGTCTCCGTTTAAAGCTTTCTGATTTATTTTTTTTGATAAAGCTGTGAGGCTTTTATGGAATCTCAAATGATTGTCTGGTTTGACAAATTGGTTTCCTAAAGCTGATTCTTTAAAGAAAAGGATGTCGTTTGACAAGACAAGGAACAGCTCATCTTCAAGACAGGAGTATAAATAAAGAAAAAAATCCTCTTTTTCCCCCCCAAGTCTGCTGTTGCTCAATGGGTGTCTCAGTTGTCACTGATAATCTTATCTTTCTATGATAGGTAGGCAACAGGACAATGGAGACCTAACCAGGTTGTAGGTCTGATAGGACTCTGATTAATAGAACTGTCCAATAAGCACACAGCACTGTGGGAGATGATTAATGACATTCAATATGAACTTTGAACTCCCAGCAACAACATATTGAGAGGAGAGAAAAGCGCAAATGGATGCTGTATTCTTACAGCTGTGATTGATTCCAGCATCGTTTCTGTTGTTGCAAGTGGTGTTGACAAGTAAGCACATTTAGCACAGCCAGAGCTGTGTGTTTAGTTCAGAGGTTTTCATGTCCCCAACTGTAGATGTCAACTGCCAAAAAAGATTACGACATGTTACTCTATTAATCTTACCTGTTGTTTGTATACATAGTGCCATATTAAGACGCAACAAGAAGAAAAATAAATTGTACATAAGAAATTATGTAATGTGCCCAAAGTTACAATTTAGCTAATGTGTCCTAGTTTTATATACTAAAATAAACAAATTTGGAAGAATATTTTTTAATATATTGAAAAATTGTGTCTAAAACCTAATATGTTTTTCAATAAAGGGACATGAAACCCAAAGTTGTCCTCAATTGTTCAGGTAGAGCATAACATTTTAAACAGCTTTCCATTTTGCTACCTTCCTCAAATTTGTTTCATTCTCTTGGTATCCTTTGTGAAAGAAGCAAAGATGCATTAATAGTAGCTAACTGAATACATCAGGTGAGCCAATGACAAGAGGCATATATGTGCAGCCACTAATCAGCAGCTAGCTCCCAGTAGTGCATTGCTGCTAGTAAACCTACCTAGGTATGCTTTTGATCTAAGGATACTAAGAGAATGATGGAAATCAGATAATAGAAGTAAAATCGAAAGTTGTTCACAATTGTATGCCATGGGGCCGAATGATCAAGCTCCAAATGGAGCTTGATGCGCCTGTTTCTGCGCGAGCCTTCAGGCTCGCCGGAAACAGCAGTTATGAAGCAACGGTCTACAGCGTATCATGTCTGACAGACATTGATAAATCGGCCCCTTTATCTGAATAGTAAGTTTAAACGGACATTCAACTCATTGATAGAATGATGTATTCAGAGCAGAAAATAGCCTAAGAACAATATATACTATACATACTTAAATTACATACGTTTTTTAAATATTGAAAGAATAATGGTAACATTAAAATGGCCATAAAGCAGTGGGCGCTATCATATTGTAAACTATAGTTGATGTAAGGAGCGCCTAAGAAAAAAGGCCAGGTCAATAAAAAGTGCAAGTGCAGTCCAACAGAGATATATACAAAAAATATTTAATAACAAGTATGTAAAAACATATATTAAAACATATAGTTCATGGATCCATGATACAATAAAAGCTGTTTTCCAGAAGGCTACCTGTAGTAAGTTAGATGGCAATTGAAGCAGTTGAGTGAAAAAGTCTGTGGTTTTTTTTCTGTTCAGTTCAGTTTGTGCTGCTATTTTTATAGCAGGGATAATGATAAAAGTACAATTTTTAGTATGTCATAAGTATTTAATTTGGGCTTTTCCACTGTGGATTAGTGATGTTTCAAATACTGGTTAGGGGTGCTCCTCATATTGGGGTAGATTACGAGTAGAGCACAAATTAGTGCTTCCGCTCACGCATTAACTTCACTAGAAGTAATCTTTTTGCGCTCGTCTTACAAGTTGAAAGTAAAAATTTTGCACACAGACTAACCTGACTTGCGCGAAAAGTCGAACTTCAAATATTACGAACGCGTCAGCGTATTGCTCCATAGACTTCAATGGAGTGTTAACCAAGTGCTCTAAACCGCATGAAATTTGAATTAAAGGGACAGTCAACACCAGAATTTTTGTTGTTTAAAAAGAAAGATAATCCCTTTATTACCCATTCCCCAGTTTTGCATAACCAACACAGTTATAATAATACATGTTTTACCTCTGTAATTATCTTGTATCTAAGCTTCTGCTGACTGCCCCCTTATTTCAGTTCTTTTGACAGACATGCAGGTTAGCCAATCAGTGCTCACTCCTAGGTCACTTTACGTGCATGAGCTCAATGTTATCTATATGAAACATGTGAACTAATGCCCTCTAGGGGTCAAAATGTATTCAGATTAGAGGCAGTCTTCAAGGTCTAAGAAATTAGCATATGAAACTCCTAGGTTTAGCTTTCAACTAAGAATACCAAGAGAACAAAGCAAAATTGGTGACAAAAGTAAATTGGGAAGTTGTTTAAAATTGCATGCTCTATTTAAATCATGAAAAAAAAAATTGGACTTGAATGTCCCTTTAATTCACATTCCAATGTCCTTCATAAAGCAGAACATTTTTTTATTATTCTTATGTTTTTTTTGATAAAATCTCTCTCTCTCTCTCTCTCTATATATATATATATATATATATATACATATATATATATATATATATATATATATATATATATAATGTTATATATTTATATTTATAAATATAGGAATATCTATTTAAATATACTTAGTAAATATTCCCCTTTGTGAAGAACATCAGAATGTGAAATAGTTACAGTAAATACACAGTTAAACAATTAAATATGATTACATAAATATTTCATGTTTTCAGATACTTGATTGCAAAGGAATCCAATGCAGTTATATATCATAATATGTCTATATATGTATTTATGTGTTTATATGTGTAAACATGTCTGTAAATACAAATACACACATATAAATACATATGTACACACACACATATATATAAATAAATACATACATATACATATTTAGATATATTTAGACATGTATATTTATGTATTTCTATATTAAATCCCTTTGCATGTCTGACACCTGAGACCTAATACCTTTGAGCTCTTAAACATTTTTATTAGACAGTGTTATTATGAGTGTAACTGTACTTTTAAATGTATTTTTTATGTGTTTTGTGTAACCTTTTTAGTGCACCACTTTTAATCTAGCCCATTATGTAGTTTTTCCAATCTTCTCAATCGGTTGTTTTTCAAATCCTGATACCTTTTCCAACAATGCAAACAATAACACAATTTTCTTATTGGAATTTTTTTTACTAATATCAGGAAATTCACGCATGTGATGTATGAAGAACATTGACTTAAGCAAGCACAATCCATTGTTTCCATATTTTTAATCAGGTTTTTGGGGCCATGTTACACTTATCAAATTCAACACATAAAGAGACTTGATATTATAAATCTCATAACTTAGGTGTAACGGTTCTTACCTTTTTCCCCCTTATAATGACTTAAAGAGATGTTATTCTGAAATCTAAATTCCAGCCAACTACCTTTAATATTATATGACTAAAAAATATCTTATATCTTTTGAAAGACTTTGAATACAATGAGGCATATTTAAGTAATGTCTTGCGGACCTGATCCGACAGTGCGGATCAGGTCCGCAAGACATCGCTGAATGCGGAGAGCAATACACAGAGCTGCTGGTGCAACGCCGCCCCCCTGCAAACTCAAGGCCAATGGGCCACCAGCAGGGGCTGTCAATCAACCCGATCGTACTCGATCGGGTTGAATTGTTGCGATTCCTGTCCGCCTGCTCAGAGCAGGCGGACAGGGTTATGAAGCAGTGGTCTTTGTGACCACTGCTTCATAACTGCTGTTTCTGAAGACTCGCCAGAAACACGGGCCGTCAAGCTCCTTTCGGAGCTTGATAGATAGGCCCCACTATATATAAGAAAATGGCGTGAGAGAAAAAAATATATACAAATGTGTATTTTATTGTTACAAATATGCAGTAATATAGTACAAAAATAAAAATGTTTTATTGCTAAATACTGCAATGAAAATGTAAAAACTATGAATCCAGTATTGCAGAGTTACAATAGTAACGTATTTAGTCATGCTTGCATATGAATAAATATTATACCACACGTACATGAATTTCCTGCAGTGTTCTTTTTTGATTTTGGATAAAAAATCTCATTAAATTGAAAAACACGGTTTTCTACAAAAAATGCTAAAAAAATAATTTACTTATTAGAAACACGACTCTATTCAATTGCAAAGTACACCCCATTACCTCAATTAACCCATTTTCATTTTCTGTGATCAGCAGTCGTTATGGGGAAAATGAGATTGAATAAGACTATGGGGCCCATTTATCAAGCTCTGAACGGAGCTTGTGGGCCCGTGTTTCTGGCGAGTCTTCAGACTCGCCAGAAACAGCAGTTATGAAGCAGCGGTCTAAAGACCGCTGCTCCATAACCCTGTCCTCCTGCTCTGATGAGGCGGACAGGAATTGCTGGAATCCAACCCGATCGAGTACGATCGGGTTGATTGACACCTCCCTGCTGGCGGCGAGTCTGCAGGGGGCGGCGTTGCACCAGCAGCTCTTGTGAGCTGCCGGTGCAATGTTAAATACGGAGAGTGTATTGCTTTCTGCATTCAGCGAGGTCTTGCGGACCTGATCCGCACTGTCGGATCAGGTCCGCAAGACCTTTGATAAATAAGCCCCTATGATTGTTTTGCTAAAAAAAATTAAAAAATAAATAAAAATAAAATAAGGGACAATCACATTTTTCCACTATTGAACAAGAGTTTCAGAAAGATTAGTATGAGTAACAAATAGTAATCTGGCACCTCTCAGTACCAGGGGAATGTTAAAGCTGAAGAGTTAGGAAAATGATTGTAAGCAAAAAACAACATAAAGCAAACAGAGAATAAATAATAGGAGAAGGAAGGTTTTAATATAAGATCAGAAAATAGTTCATAAAAAAAATAACACCAACCAGTATCATTGCTGGCTGCTACTACCTGTCAGCATAATCTTAACAATTTTTTAAATGATTCTTGCCTTAACCTAGTTTAAATCTCTAAATGGGACATGGAAGTCAAAATTAAACATTCATGATTCAGATAAAAAAAGAAAAAAATATTTCCAATCTTTCTACAAGAGCACACTGGTGCATGCTTAGGAGCATGCACTGCTTGAGCACTATTATGGTGGCAGTGTTTACAACAGTGTTTGTCATCAGGTTTGTGGGCTGCCCCATACAGTCATAGAATACTGTTGTTTTTATATAATAGTGGCTTCCTTCTAAAGCAATAGCTATTAAATGGGAGCTGCTATATTGCTTGAGCCTTTTAATTAATGAGTGGCTCATGTAAAATGGCTTCTGACCTGCAGCTAATGGCAACACTTACTACTGCAGCATCATTATACAACTGTCACTATCAGTATTAGGTCTTATACAATCTAAGCCTTGATGTCTGGAAATTAAAAATTCCCACTTAATCCAGTCTGTGTTGCCCACGTTTGTTAATATTTTAGAAGGCACACATGTAGACTTTTCCTTGAGCTGTGCTTGCAAAACAATTGTCTTTTGAAAACTGTTAGCATTGATAAAGATTGATGGTTTAATTACGAGTTTTGTGGTACGGCTATACCACTGAAAAATTGGCCATTGCGCGTGGAATGGCCGGTAATGCATGTTACGAGTTGCGGCGGCATAGGCTATAACACAAGCATTTTAGCCTTAACGCAACCCTCCATTCCTCACTCAAAAAATGACGTTTGAGTGCGTGATTTTCCATAACGCTAAAATGCTTGTGTTACAGCCTATACCGACACGAGCCATTCCACAATCTGAAACCAGTAGTTATGGATTTGGCGAAACAAAAATGTTTCACAAAACTCATAACTAAAATGTTATGCTAACACCCAAAAAATACCTATTAACTCCTAATCTGTCACCCACCCACATCGCGACTATTAAATAAACCTATTAACCCCTTAATCCACTGCCCACCCACATCGCCAACACTATTAAAACCTATTAAACCTTAATCACTGTAATAAAGTATTAACCCCTAAACTGCCCCCCATATCGCAAAACACTCAATTAAACTATTAACCCCTAAAACTAACACCCCCTAACTTTAAATTAAAAGTTACAATATAACTATCTTAAAATAAATAAAAACTTACCGGTGAAATAATAAAAAAAAACTATAGATTAACCTAACATAACTATTCTAATAACATTTAAAAAAAATACCAATTTAAAAACCTAAATTACAAATTTAAATAAACCTAATACTACGAAAAAAAAATAAAAATCTAACCTTACAAAAAATACGAAAAATAATAAATGAAATTATAAAAAATTAAAACAATTAAACCTAATCTAATAACCCTATAAAATAAAAAGCCCCCCAAAATAAAAACACCCCCTAACCTAACAATAAACTACCAATAGCCCTTAAAGGGGCCTTTTGTAAGGGCACTGCCCTAAGTTAAACAGCTCTTTTACATTAAAAAAAATACAAAGTCCCCCCAAAAGTAAAAACACCCCCTAACCTAACAATAAACTACCAATAGCCCTTAAAGGGGCCTTTTGTAAGGGCACTGCCCTAAGTTAAACAGCTCTTTTACATTAAAAAAAATACAAAGTCCCCCCAAAAGTAAAAACACCCCACCAACCATCCCCCCAAAATAAAAAACCTTAGTTTAAAAATCCTAAGATACCCATACCCATTACCCCTAAATAGGCATTTATGTGGGCATTGCCCTTTAAAAGGGCATTCAGCTCTTTTACTGCCCAAAGCCTTAATCTACAAAAAAAAAACACCCCAAAAAATGAAAAACAATAACACTAACCCCAGAATATCTACTCATGGTTCCTGAAGTCTGGTCATCCATCCTCATCCAGGTGGTGAGAACTTTTCATCCAGGTGGCATCATCTTCCTCCATCGCGGAACCATCTTCTATCTTCATCCCGTTGGTGCGGAGCTGTGGAGGCATGGAGTGGAGCTGTCCACTGTACACCATGGCCTCTAGTTATGAAGCTCCGTACGTACCTGCCTTCACCGGCCCCAATACGCTCGTCTAAGCTCACCTCACATCACCGCCGCGGACCTGAATACTCTGGCCAAAGTTATCAATAAATCTGTCAAAAAGCCGTGCACCAAGTACGGGGCGATGAGCAGCGGACTGTGATACTTATCAATCATCAATCTCGCTGCTCTTCGGCTTTTTTACAGCTTTATTGATACCCCTGTCACTAAGCACTCACACTAAACTATACTGTTCTACCCCCTATACCGGCGCCCCGGAGCCCCCCTCAACTAAATAAAGTTATTAACCCCTAAACCGCCGCTCCTAGACCCGCCGCAACTATAATAAATATATTAACCCCTAAACCGCCACTCCCGGACCCCGCGGCAACTATAATAAATATATTAACCCCTAAACTGCCGCTCCCGGACCCCACCGCAACCATAATAAATATGTGAACCCCTAAACCGCCACTCCTAGACCCCGCCGCAACTATAATAAATATGTTAACCCCTAAACCGCTGCTCCCGGACCCCGCCGCCACCTACATAATACCTATTAACCCCTATCCTTCCCCCCCTATACCGCCGCCACCTATAATAAAATTATTAACCCCTATCCTGCCCCCCCTATACCGCTGCCACCTATAATAAATGTATTAAACCCTATTCTGCCCCCCTACACCGCCTCCACTATAATAAAATTATTAACCCTTAAACCTAACACTAACCCTAACACCCCCCTAACTTAAATATTAATTAAATAAATCTAAATAATATTACTCTTATTAACTAAATTATTCCTATTTAAAACTAAATACTTACCTATAAAATAAACCCTAATATAGCTACAATATAACTAATAATTACATTGTAACTATTTTAGGATTTATTTTTATTTTACAGGCAACTTTGTATATATTTTAACTGGGTACAATAGCTATTAAATAGTTATTAACTATTTAATAGCTACCTAGTTAAAATAAATACAAAATTACCTGTAAAATAAATCCTAACCTAAGTTACAATCAAACCTAACACTACACTATCATTAAATTAATTATTCCAATTTAAAACTAAATACTTACCTGTAAAATAAACCCTAAGATAGCTACAATGTAATTAATAATTACATTGTAGCTATCTTAGGATTTATATTTATTTTACAGGCAACTTTGTATTTATTTTAACTAGGTACAATAGTTATTAAATAGGTATTAACTATTTAATAACTACCTAGCTAAAAGAAATACAAAATTACCTGTAAAATAAATCCTAACCTAAGTTACAATTAAACCTAGCACTACACTATCATTAAATTAATTAAATAAATTAGCTACCAATACCTACAATTAAATACAATTAAATAAACTAAACTAAATTACAAAAATAAACAAACACTAAATTACAGAAAATAAAAAAAATTACAAGAATTTTAAACTAATTACACCTAATCTAAGCCCCCTAATAAAATAAAAAAAAACCAAAATACTAAAAGTCCCTACCCTATTCTACATTACAAGGTAATCAGCTCTTTTACCAGTCCTTAAAAGGGCTTTTTGCGGGGCATGCCCCAAAGTAATCAGCTCTTTTGCCTGTAAAAAAAAATACAACCCCCCAACATTAAAACCCACCACCCACATACCCCTACTCTAACCCACCCAAACCCCCTTAAAAAAAACCTAACACTACCCCCCTGAAGATCTCCCTACCTTGAGTCGTCTTCACCCAGCCGGGTCGAAGTCTTCATCCGATGGGGCAGAAGAGGACATCCAGACCGGCAGAAGTCTTCGTCCTATCCGGGCAGAAGAGGACATCCGGACCGGCAGACATCTTCATCCAAGTGGCATCTTCTATCTTCATCCATCTGACGAGGAGCGGCTCCATATTCAAGACCTCCGGCGCGGAACATCCTTCTTGCACGACGACTACCCGACAAATGGCTGGTCCTTTAAATGACGTCATCCAAGATGGAGTCCCTCGAATTCCGATTGGCTGATAGGATTCTATCAGCCAATCGGAATTAAGGTAGGAAAAATCTGATTGGCTGATGCTATCAGCCAATCAGATTGAAGTTCAATCCGATTGGCTCATTGGATCAGCCAATCGGATTGAACTTCAATCTGATTGGCTGATTGCATCAGCCAATCAGATTTTTCCTACCTTAATCACGATTGGCTGATAGAATCCTATCAGCCAATCAGAATTTGAGGGACGCCATCTTGGATGACGTCATTTAAAGGACCAGCCATTCGTCGAGTAGTCGTCGTGCAAGAAGGATGTTCCGTGCCGGATGTCTTGAAGATGGAGCCGCTACTTGTCGGATGGATGAAGATAGAAGATGCCGCTTGGATGAAGATGTCTGCCGGATGTCCTCTTCTGTCTGGATAGGATGAAGACTTCTGCCAGTCTAGAATAGGGTAGGGCCTTTTATAATTTTTTTTAATTTTATTTTATTAGGGGGCTTAGATTAGGTGTAATTAGTTTAAAATTCTTGTAATTTTTTTATTTTCTGTAATTTAATGTTTTTTTTTTGTAATTTAGTTTAGTTTATTTAATTGTATTTAATTGTAGGTATTGGTAGCTAAGTATTTAGTTTTAAATTGGATTAATTAATTTAATGTAGTGTTAGGTTTAATTGTAACTTAGGTTAGGATATATTTTACAGGTAATTTTGTATTTATTTTAACTAGGTAGCTATTAAATAGTTAATAACTATTTAATAGCTATTGTACCTAGTTAAAATATATACAAAGTTGCCTGTAAAATAAAAATAAATCCTAAAATAGTTACAATGTAATTATTAGTTATATTGTAGCTATATTAGGGTTTATTTTATAGGTAAGTATTTAGTTTTAAATAGGATTAATTTAGTTAATAAGAGTAATATTATTTATATTTATTTAATTAATATTTAAGTTAGGGGGGTGTTAGGGTTAGTGTTAGACTTAGGTTTAGGGGTTAATAATTTTATTATAGTGGTGGCGGCGTAGGGGGGGCAGGATAGGGGTTAATAAATTTATTATAGGTGGTGGCGGTATAGGGGGGCAAGATAGGGGTTAATAAATTTATTATAGGTGGCGGCGGTATGGGGGGGCAGGATAGGGGTTAATAGGTATTATGTAGGTGGCGGCGGGGTCCAGGAGCGGCGGTTTAGGGGTTCACATATTTATTATAGTTGCGGCAGGGTCCGGGAGCGGCGGTTTAGGGGTTAACATATTTATTATAGTTGCGGTGGGCTCCGGGAGCGGCGGTTTAGGGTTAACATATTTATTATAGTTGCGGCGGGGTCCGGGAGTGGCGGTTTAGGGGTAATAAATTTATTTAGTTGTGGCAGTGTAGGGGGGGACAGATTAGGGGTGTTTAGACCCGGGGTACACGTTAGGGTGTTAGGTGCAGACATCTCCCATAGGAATCAATGGGATATCGGGCAGCAGCGAACATGAGCTTTCACTATGGTCAGACTCCCATTGATTCCTATGGGATCCGCCGCCTCCAGGGCGGTGGATTGAAATCCAGGTACGCTGGCCCAGAATAGTGGCGAGCGTACCTGGTAGTAGTTTGATAACTACCAAAAGTAGTCAGATTGTGCCGAACTTGCGTTTGGAACATCTGGAGTGACGTAAGCATCGATCTGTGTCGGACTGAGTCCGGCGGATCGAAGTTTACGTCACTATATTCTACTTTTGCCAGGCAGTAGGGGTTGATAACTAAGGCGAATCAGCCTCGCCACAAATACGCTGTGGAATTCCAGCGTATTTGCGGTTGACGGCTTGATAAATAGAGGCCCTTGTGTAAAAGTTAAATAAGGAAAAATATACAAGCAAAGTGGAAGCACCAGCTGAACTCGTATTACATGCAACCCCTATTAAAGTCAAGTATTTAGATTACTGAATAATGTACAAGAACTGTAATCCTATGTTATCCTGTCTTTTCTGCATGTATTGCGCAAAAATCTCCCATCATTTGTTGCATCACTCACTACAGAGTTCCAAACTGCCTTTGGAAGAACTGTGCATTGGGAGCTTCATAAAATGGGTTTATTTAGCCGTTCAGCTGTTCACAAGTCTCACGTCAACATGCACAATGCCCAGCATTGGCTTGAGTGGTATAAAGCATGAAGTGACTGGGCTCTGGAGCAGTGGAAACATGTTCTCTGGAGTGATGAATCCTGCTGCACTACCTGGGAGTTTGATGGAAGCAGGGGGGCTGTTTTTATGGTTTGGGGTAAGCTCTTTAGTCCCTGTTAAGGGTTATCTTAATGCTACAGGATGAAAAGACATTTTAGACAATTGTTGCTACCAAATTTATGGAAAGATTTTAGGAAAGGGTCTTTCATGTTCCAGCATGACTGTGAACAAAGTGAGGCCCATGAAGACATAGTTTGCTGAATTTGCTGTGTAGGGACTTGAGTGGCCTGCACTGACCTCAACCCCACTTAACACCTTTTTTGATGAACTGGAAAGCAGATAGCGAGACAGACCTTTTTGTCCAACATCAGTGCCTGACCTCACAAATGTTCTTTTGGCTGAACTGGCAAATTCCAACAGGCACGATCTTGTGGAAAGTCTTCACAGAACAGTGACGGGTGTTATGGGGGCAAATCCATATTAATGCCCATGGTTTTGAAATAGGATGTCCAGCAAGATCATATAGGTGTGATGGTCAATAGCCAGTTGTTAACATACTTTGGCCATATTATGTATAGATACTCTCTCTCTCTCTCTCTCTCTCTCTCTCTCTCTCTCTCTCTCTCTCTCTCTCTCTCTCTCTCTCTATATATATATATATATATATATATATATATATATATATATATATATATATACATATATATATAATACACATAATATTATTTGAGACACAAATATGTATTTATTACTCATATATTAACACACTTTAAATTAGCAATGCTTAGCTAAACATTCTGGCTTACACAAGTGCCAATTTCTGCATAACAATATGGTAAAGTAAAGTTATTGTACAGTCCAAGGCATGCAAATATGTGACCTCAATGTCCTGTCTCCAACATGTAGATTTAAAACTTGAAGAATATTGCTATTAAAATAGCAAAGTACTAAAAACTTTCTTAATGGTTCGGATAAAGAATTAAATATCTGAGGTCCACATAAAAGCCAATGGAGGGCCACTTTGTGGTCCCTATGACATAGACTGGACAAGCCTGATATAAACATATATAATATAGACATTAAAATGTATTACTGAATTTGTGATGTCAAGATATTCAATATTTAGGACTTTTGTTTAATTTCTGATTAAAAACAGGCTAAAATATACTCCAGAAAATTATATTGAGGATTATAAATATATGTTTAATGACCTCCATGTATCTCCTGATGGCAAGAAATCTGGAAAGAGCTATCACTCACTATCAACACAATTATGCATGGCACATTGCATCCCAGGGACCCATATGTCACATTCACTTAGTCTAATGAGAGGAAGGAGTCCCCAACCTTTCATGTTTCCTAGTTGGGATTTAACATTTCTCTTTCTTCATCATTTTTGTATGCTTTCTGTTGGCTCTTGTAATTGTCTTGGTGTCCCTGGAACTTCTTGGAGTGATTTCAATTTAGTGCAAAGGCACCTGCTGATGAGAACAGAATTCATTAGTAGCTTCAGGGTTTCCAGCTGCTGCTGAGATCACCCTACCCTGCCCAGTACATACGATATTCGTCTTTGGCAGATGATGTTGCTATGAATTAGGTGGATGCTTTCCCAGTCCACAAATCATTGGAGTAAGCTGATAAGAGGACTGATTCTTTGGTCTACTGATGTAGTGCTAGAAGCTTAGTGCCTGCAGCTTGATGTATTACTGATATTTTAACTCTGAACATCAATATTCAAGCTCATATATCTAGCTACTGACTTTAGTTGTAAGGATAACTTGTAAAATAAAACATGCTGGCATATGCTATAACAACATTAAACTAATAATATATTTCAAATGTATTTACTATGATTATGCTTGATTTAACTTCTATAGACATGGGCAATATTAATTATTACCCACATTAGCTTACTTGTTAATGGGCGCTGTTCTCACATATAGGATATTACCAGTATTTCAACTTTATAATCATATATTATTTTCTCTAAATATTATTCTGAAATCCAAACTCTAGTGTAAAAAAATAACATATCTTGGCATTTTGTAAATGCAAAATTATTTTTTGATTATAACTTTAATCAGTAAATGTTGTGGCATTTTCTACTAGCAAGTTTTGTCTAATAAGCACTTTTATAAAATGACTTTTGTTAAAAACAAAAAACAAACAATACAAACTTTTGCAATTGCAAGTTAACAGTTTTAAGTTTTGCAAAAATATAGAATTCCATGTTCCACAACTGAATATATCTCTGTTAAGACACTGGGGGCCATATTACAAATGGCGCGCTATTAAGTGCTTTCACTGGCAAAAACTGCCAGAAGTAAACTTTTGAAACGGACAGGTTAGCGCGTGTATTACAAGTTGCTAGTAAAATAACTTCAGGACTTCGGATATTGTGACCGCGCTAAATTCTCCTTCCCATAGACTTCAATGGAGATCGAAAACATGAAAAAAACTAACACACTTATCGCATGCATGCTAACCCAACAGGAGTTAAACCTATAGCGCTAACCCAAAGGTAGTTAAGAAAATTTAACATTTCAATGTTCTTCACAAAGGATAACATTTTCTATTTTTATATATATATGATAATTTTTGTGTGAAATATATATGTATATGTATAAACAGATATATAAATGAATATATTATAGAAATGTCTATTTAAAAATATATTACATACACTGTAAAACACATTATTAAATATTCAAATTGAATAAAAATGATTTTTTATGTTTTCAGGTATTTGAGGGAAGATCTCACTCAAATATACATAGAATTACAAATCACACATATTTATACACATATAAACATGCATACACAAGTTTATTAGTCACAGCACCCAAAATCTTAGATCAAACAATACAAACATTTTATGCTTCCTTGTTTGATACCATTAAAATGAGTTACATTAAATACATTACACAAAACACATTGACATAACTGCATACAATTTCTTACATCAAATCCAAACAGACATGAAACAAACTTTTATAGCTAAAAAATCAGTAAGTGCATAAGATCATAAGAATAAATTACCTGAGGCCCCAGTAAAAAGTCTGCCTCTCTTCTGGTTCTCTCCTGCTTTCTTCTCCTCTCCTCCATCTTAACTCCTCCTCTCCATCCCTATAACTTACATACATTTTCTGGAAATCTTAGAGACAGACTTCCTCACGTTAACACGTCCCAAAATGGATGTTTTTGTTACTATTTCAAATGGCTAAGAGTGTGATTGGCTGGTATAATGGTTGAGAGGTCTGAATGTATAATTTGTACCTCTGCACTTACCTATTCTCTAGCTATTTCTGACTTTTGGACAGCTGCTTGTTAAGATAACAGTTTGGCTATTAATTATGTTCCTGCCATGGACTTTTTAACTAAAATAATTTATCGCTTTATTCTTGTATATGAACAGGTGTGTTCGTGTTCTTGGGAACCGTAGTTGAATTACATACACACACACACACACATATATATATATATATATATATATATATATATATATATACATACACACACATATACATATTTATATAATTTGATTATATTTAGCAATTACTCATATTGTAACAGTCGTATCCTTGTGGCCATAACATTTTTTTTATTGGCCACACTTTATGAGAGTAATTGCTTATGTCTCATCTCTGTTAACATTCTTAATTTTCTCCACTGTTTCCTCATAATATACCTAAGATGAATAATGAATATAATTTGTATGATAACCAAGCACATTTGTACAATTAGTAGACATTTCCACCTATGAATTGGTTGGTTGTTGCCCATGATGATGTGAGATGTTCCACTCACTATAAACTACCCCTGCGCTGCATCCTCCATACTCTGTACTGTAACAGAATATGGAGGATGCAGGGGTAGTTTATAGTGAGTGGAACATCTGAGGTCACTGAGGTGAGCATTGCACGCATAAGCTCTGCTTACTTACCGCCTATCTGCAGTGCGATCTGGCTAAGACAGCCTCTGCAGTTCAGAGTTAGGTGTCGGTGAGTGCTCCCGTCGGCGCCGCATTTATGAAGGCTGTGGTCGTGCTCAGTATGAGTGGCAAGTGGGTCACGTGACGTCACATGCTGATGTCACTGCCTGCCCTGACCGCACGATCGCAGCGAGATCGATCGGAGACAGTGCCTGTCACTCACCTAGGCCCGGACGGGCAATTCTTTTTAAAAAAATGGCGCCAAATTTTTTTAAAAAAAATTATAATTTTTTTGTTTGAACCGGTGCGACGGGACCCCCTAACTGCAGCCACCGAGGTGGCCGCCTCACTCACCTTGCCCTAAGGCCGGCCCTGTAGACAAATTTAAAACAATTAGCTCATGGACGAACTATACATTATGCAATAGACTTCCAGGGATTGAGGTGGCAGTAGCTCACTGGTTGGTCCTTCCTTGGTTTTTGGGCAGTCAGGGAAAATGGTGTTGGTAGGGGAAGATAGTTCATGAATTTGAGTTGTAGTTATGGCACTGGTGGATAAAACTCTTGGGGAGACCCTGAGAGTGAAGATACCTGGAACATATAAA